>NC_134172.1:69503497-69812216 GCF_964188355.1 Buteo buteo
CATTGCAGCTCAGAGATCTGCTCAATCCATGAAACCCATCCTCATGCTGTCATCTGGCAAACATTTTAAGAAGACATGAGCTAGTACTGCCTCTGCATGCCCCCCCTCCCCCAAACCAGAGAACTGATCCATCCAGAAAGCAACTTTTTTTTTTTTTTAAAGCTGTATTCTCTTTTAACTGGAACAGTTCCCTCATCTGATTCATCTCAGTGCTGAAGAAATGTTTGTGCTGGTACAAAGAAAGGGACATCGAGGAGGGCTGAAGACAGGAACAAATGCCTGGTAGAAGGCAGGATTGCTTTCTTCAAAGGAACTGCCTGTTTAAGGTGTTTGTGGAATTGTCACTTGCTCCCAATTAATTGTGGTAATTACTCTAGAGTTGCTTTGAAATTTCTGCAGTTACCTTAGCAGCCTGGATGAGAGGCAGGTGAGGAATTTCAGTGACCTGAGGACAGTCAGACATTCTGTAGTCCAGAGAGCCTCAGACTTGGCAGGTAGTGCTAAGTAACCTGTGTTGTGTTTACAGTAAGAACATTTTTAACATCTATGCTAGTAACTGCTAGAGATGAACTCCAGTTCTGTACAGCGTGTCCTGCATATATCTCTGCTGCCACTTGTCTCCACATTTCTTTTCAATTGTTTCCACTCCCTGCTGGCACTGTATAGACTGTAATTATACTGACCTCTCCCCTTCCCTCCTCCTTTCCCAGCACATACAACTTCTCTGCAGATGGCTTTCACAGTTCAACTGCCAGTGCAAATCTGTGTCTGGGCTCAGGTGTTCATGGGGGAGTTGACTGGATGAGGAAATTAGCATTCCGCTACCGTCGGGTGAAAGAGATGTACAACACCTACAAAAACAATGTAGGGGGTAAGTGTCTGTGGCCAAGCAACAAGTGTGCCTTTCATCTTCCCAAATACTTCTGACCCTGCTAGGGACATGTATGGAGGAGGTGTAGGGAGCATTGTGATAAGAATACTTCACAGTGAGCTGAGCAAGTGTTTCAGCAGTCATCCTTAAATAAGGTTCTGTACAGGGTTTGCAGGAGATACACTAAAATACCTGGTTGAGTGGTATGAGAATGACTCCAGTCCGAGTGTGGGGCTTTATTTTGTAATTTCTTTGGCAGGAAAGCAACCTTCTCCAATTTTCCAAAATGTTTAGTAAGCAAGCAAACAGTTCAAAACTAAATATGCTTTTTTTCCACAGAACAAATGGCTGATCTCTGTCTGAAGGCATTCTTATACCATAACTACTTGTTTTTAACTCCCCCAAAACAATACCACCAGATATCAGGATGCCCTGGTTTCTTCCGATAGGCTGCTTGGCTTCTCTTTTAGAACATCAGTGCCAGGTCTCTGACTAGAAAGAGGAAGAAGCAAAACTCAGAGCATCACCACAACCTTTTTTTGGTTGGAGGAATAGCCTACCTGCATGTACTGGAAATGGTGCATAGCTTTTCAGGAGAACCAAAACCATCCTGGCTTCAGAAGTCTCTCAGCTCAGGCCACTCACTACCGGCTATAAACAGCTCTTTTGTCCTCTTGCTCACTTCCCATGCAAGCTTTATGCTAACTCCAAGAAAGGTGTTTTAAGGAGGTCCTGCAGCATGCAGGTTACTGATACCATTCTGCTGGAGAGGAAGGAAGCTGAGCTGCGGTAGCGTAGAAGTGTGCAGTTGGGCCTCATGTACCTCGAGGCAGAGCCTTACAGTGATATGGCAGTGGGCAAAAGGAAGCAGCCTGCACCAGGGCCAAGAGAAGGACAGTGAGAGAGATAGTATTCAGAACACAGGCAGGAGCCCTTTGGCATTCTACATACAAAGCCATGCAGCTCCCATTCTGTGCTTCTGCAAAGATGTTTTCCCTGCTTACAGGTTTAATAGGAGCTCCTAAGAGAGAAACCTGGCTGCAGTTAAGAGCAGAACTCGAAGCGCTGACTGATCTCTGGCTCACACATGCTCTGAAGGCACTGAATTTGATACATTCCCGGTAAGAACAGCTTAAAGAATTGCCTACAGGCTTGATCCAGGATCTCCTTTGCTTCCCTTTTTTTCCCCCCTCTAAACAAATCGAGACACATTCATAGGACTTTGCTGGCCAAACCTATGGGAGGCCAGTCTGCACATGTTTGCCAGACTTGAATTATCAAGGGTTGGGGTGAGCTTGAGATGATGAACTAGGCAAAAGAAAAGGTCTTTTTCCTTGCCTTTCTTTGGCTACCTCAT
Source organism: Buteo buteo (assembly GCF_964188355.1). Classification (NCBI taxonomy): domain Eukaryota; kingdom Metazoa; phylum Chordata; class Aves; order Accipitriformes; family Accipitridae; genus Buteo; species Buteo buteo. The sequence goes on from NC_134172.1 coordinate 69,505,726, forward strand.
CTGTGGCACACTTTTCATGTGAACAGATGTACAAAAGAGTAGGAAAGGGAGAAAAGGGCCCTTCTATCCCTGAACATGTTCACTCGAAGAACCCAGCATGGACATTACTACATGGTGTTTAAATTCCCACAGAATAGATCCTGGCATGCATGCAGTAAGGCTGCATCACTGCTGCTAGTTTGTTTTATGTTTTTTTCATTCTACTAAGTTGATAAAAAGACATTACCAGTACTCACATTATCTGCCTCTAGCTGCATAATCTCCCACTGGCTTGGGAATTTCCAGTTGCAAGAAAGGTTTGCTTCCTACCGTCTTTCAGTCTAGAGTAAAAGAGAGAAACACAGATTGCCATTTCTACTAACTTTTGTTTTCCAGGCCTAACTGTGTGAATGTGTTGGTCACCACAACTCAGCTTATACCAGCTCTTGCTAAAGTGCTTCTCTATGGACTGGGTACTGTCTTCCCCATTGAAAACATTTACAGTGCAACAAAAACAGGTAGGAGCAAACTAACTTAGGCATCCTCAAAGGTAGACTGAAGTTTTGTCCCTAAGTCAGGCACATCCATCCAACCTGATCGCAACAAACAATGTGTGAGCTTTATTTTGAGCTCCATGTTTACACATTCTAATTCACATCCTGACTGCCCGCACTTAAACTAGTACAGACTGAAAAAAAAACCACACACAAACCCCAAAAAACAAACAGTCTTCCCAAGTATTTCCATGGGGGAGTGAGCCTGAAAAATACCCACGCTGTGGAGCATCTACTGCATGTGGGATGTTCAACTGCACCCAGCTAGGAGGAAGACAGACTGATTGGATCTGTTACATACAGAAACACTGTTTGGGATCCTCTTATTCTTGTAGAGGGATCAAGTGTGCTGAATGAGCTTTATGAAGCTGTGTGAGTAATAAATACTGGTAGGGTTGGCTTGGGGCTGTTTTTGTGTTCTGTTCTTTCTGGTATGTGTTTGAACATCTAAGTTTTGTATTTTCATGTTTTTACTGCAACCAGAATGAACAGAAGAGGGCTCTTGAAACTGAATACCATGAGTGTTGTATCAGTCTACCAACTGCTGGTCTAAGCAGTGCATCAGTCACAAAGCTTACGGAAAACTGGCAGCACTTGGATGTCCTTGGTTGATAAAGAAAATGCTAGTAACTGTCACGAGATGGAGAGAATCCATCTCAGATGAAGATTCAGTTAGGTTCTAATTTCAAAAGAAAATGAGGAATGTAGCAGCAAGTTCAGTTAGGTCCCAGCTCCAGTTCCAGTACCTGAATGTTAGCCCCACCTGCTGTATGTGTCCAGATAAAAAAATGTGTCTTCTCTTCTGTTGCTTAGGAAAAGAGAGCTGTTTTGAAAGAATAATGCAAAGGTTTGGAAGGAAAGCCGTGTACATTGTAATAGGAGATGGTGTTGAAGAGGAACAGGGAGCAAAAAAGGTACAGTTTGTGGATGCCGTGCTGGCTTCTCCCAAGTTTTCGTTTCAATTACCCTTTCTTTACTTAGGCATTTAATGAAGCTCCCTCCATTTGAAACAGTTTACAATTGGTCTCATTTCTTAATATGCAAAATACTCAACAACCTTGTCAGAAACTTTGTACTGTAAAACCCACCCACCTTGGCAGCTAGTGCAATTTTTCAGGCAGTGGGTGTGTCACGTGTTCCAGGAATCATTCTTGCTTAATAAAGTTGGCTTTAAACACATGAAAAGGAAAACTCCAGTGTGTGATCTCAGATGAGCAAGCAGGGTGAATTTGAGCTACACATGTTCCTTTTGTAAATTCCAAATTATTGGAATTAGTTTTGAATTACTTATTAGAATATGCATATATACATACATGTATTTATGACTCATTGAGATCATAGGGTGTATCATTAGAGTGAATACCAAAGGGACTAGTACTGAGTTGCTGCCTTTACCAAAGATACATGAATCAATGTGATTAATTTCACAAGCAAAATGAAATTGGGAAGATGTACTGAACACAAAGTAGAACAGAAACTGCAAAAGCAGTATGGTCAGGAATAACAAGCCCTTGGTAATATTTCATGCTTACTGCATAGATGTGGCCCACTGACATTCATAGCCTTAGAAAGAGTTAAATGGACTAACCTGTGCATCCAGTTGAGTCCTCCAGTCATTAGTATCCACAGTCCACTCATTGGGATATGAGAACTGGAGTTTTAGGGACCAGTTGAAGCTTCTTTGCTTTGGGTAGACTGTAAGAGGAGAGGAGCTGGAACCCCAGAGCTTGGAAGAGAAAAAAGCAAAATCTGAAAAGACCAAAGCTTGCGTTCTGCTTACAGTGATTGTGGGGGATAGAGGCAGGCAGCTAGAAATAGAGCAAGGAATACCTTCTGCCATACACATGGGATATCAGTGCAGGAGTGTTAGAAACATGGAGAGCAACAACCAAAGATCTGAAGGAAAGCAGTCAGGTACATCAACTGAATTGTACAACATGACAAATGAACAGCCAAAGTTTTCATTCTAAACTTTAGAACAGAAACCTGCCTGGAATCTCCATTTATTTGGTTTTACAGGGACAATTTGTTAATGGCAAGCACTATTTGCAAGATGTCTTTGTACATCCCGGCTCTTGTGCTCCTGATGTGGCTGCAGAAATATGATTGAGCTGCATTTGCTTCAGGGGCATTGCACATGAGTTGAGCTGCAGGAACTGACTGCCTAAGTTCCATCTTCAGCAAACCGGTTAAGTTTTAATAGGCACACAGATGACTGGTGTAGCTCAGGTGATGTACAAAATATTACATCACAGGAACTCAGCTATACAGCTGAACCTTGTGCTGGAGGACCTGTCATCTCATTCCGAATGAAGATCCTGTAAAGGCTTTCCAAGCAAATCTGAGCTCATTGGGTGCACAAGCCCAGGAACAAAGGGATCCCAGCTGATAAGGTGATGGACACATGTTCTGTCCCCAGAATTGTATCTCAAGTCATCTTCAAAGCAGCAGAAACCCTCTTTTTTTACAGTGTATTTATTTCCCCTGGCCAATGGAAGCAACAATACCTGCGTCCACCTTGGAAAACTACCTAAATCTGCAAATTGTTCTACAGTTCATGAAGGGTTAAGGAATTGTCAGAGAAAAGTCCAAAATGCATGACTGGGAATGAAGTGATAATAGCCTGCTGCTTTTGACAGCCCAGTGCCATACTTCAAAGGCAGTGGGTCAGTGAACATGACTGCATCAAAGGCTGCAGGAGCTCTCTGGCTGTATGAAGAAGTGAGAAGGTTCAACAATCTTCTGTGCCAGGATTTCAAGAGCCCTCTTGCTTGTGTCTCCTGGCCTCAGCAGCTCTCCCATTAGTAAAGCACATTCTTTGCTGGGCTGTTGCCTCCTTTGATTGATGACAATCATTAGTCAAGGCTTCTACACACCTGAGCTTTATAAAAAAAGGGGGGGGGCAGGCAGAGAGCCTTTCACTGTTTTGCCGACAGCACTGATAATATCTCTGTTTTAGTGGGTCATTTTTCTTCACCTGTCTGATGAATGATAAATCTGTAAATGCTGAACAACAGGAGTGGCTGGGAGGCCAAGTTTTCTTCTCATTTAAGAAAGAAAAATAGATAATTTAATGGAAGGGGTTTAATAACAACCAGGGGAGGGGGGAGGGAGAAGGAAATAACTTTTCCCCTTAAAGTGAAATCGCAGAGCAATGGATTCCAGTTGCTTCAGATGTCTGTGTTTGCTTGCTGACTCTACACACACTGATAAATAGCTTGAAGGAAACATTTGTTTACTGATGGGCAACATACCAGAGGGAAACTTGAGTTGTATTTAAACATCAGAGGAGTGTAAATAGACACTCTGTAAAATAAACATCTGGAACCACTGCAGGGTTTTTTACACAGGTACATACTCTTGGAAAAGGAACATCTCCCTTCATCAGAATCATCTATCTAGGAAGTATATATTCTCTAAAGCTTTGTCTAAGCTGTTTATCCAGAAGCGGTATGTTTATGGTTGAATTATTTACAGTGATAAAATACTCAAAAATTTTATTCACGTACTGGAAAGGGTGTAAGCTCTGTCAGTTAAGGCTTTCTATACGTTTGTAACTGCATATCACATACTGTGTGTTGTAACACATATCACAACATACCACTGACTACAGAGACTGGTATTTTGGGAGGAAGCTAAGAAAATCACAATCCAAAATGTTGTTATAAAAATCTAAGTGCAGAAATGAGCTGTGTGATCTAAAGTAAAACCGCTTTAACTGTTTTGGAGAAGAAACAAATCCAGCTCAAACCCCAGGCTCACCAGAACATACCAAGAAAAGTTGTATTTCACATCTAAAAGCATGTTCTAATTTCTTTGATGTTAGCTCTTTGCAAGCAACCAGGGGGTCCTAGCAGTTGCTGATGATTGCAGAACTGTGTTGTTACAATGATGCTTTCAGAGTACTGTTTGTACCTTACCAGATCACAGTTTCCATCCCTGGTCCCCCTGCCTATTGAACTGCACTTGTTTCACAGCACTTACTTACTTCAAAAAGTTGATACTTCATCCTCTTTCAGATGCAAGTCTTGTGTTCCTGGAGTATATTCACAATTTTAAAGAGATTAATCAGGATATTATAAAGAAGATATACTAAGTCACAGGTAGTTGACCTTTCCAGATTTTGTCCAGGTGCTAAGATTTCAAGTGGAACTGGCTGGTTAGAACTCGGACATTTGTATACATGACTTCAGCTTTATCACCGTAACTATAAATTGAAAAACAGGGAGGCAGGAGAAGAATATAAGATAGTCTCTCAAAAACAGGAATTAGGAAAGTTTTTTGGGGAGTGGCTGTCTTACGAGCCTATCGCACCTTTTGCTGAAGCAGCAGTTAGTTACACTAAATGAATAATTGATCTGAGCAATGATACGGGTTCCTACATTTCCAGAAAATGCAGTATGGCATACTGTTCCAGGTAACTGGGAAAGGGAATTGTTAGGAAGCATTTTGACTCTGAGTGGTATTTTACTCTTTTGTTTAGGTTTTTATAAATTTTAATAACTTTCTTTTATGATATATATTGTTTACTTGCCTGTTAAGCACTGACAACAGCTTTCTACAGTGATGTTCACCTAAAATTGTTTCTAGAAATACTGCAATTCTAGAAACATTCCTAATTAATCCATGAAAAAAAATAGGGGAGTAAAGTTTAGTAGCTAGTACATTCAGAAAGTCAGCCCACACATGTCCTTCATCATCTCTGAAGCAGGACACTCCTAAGTTGTGGAGGATCTGCCTTCCTCTCTGCATAGGAGAAACAAACATATCGGCAAATAGACACTTCCCACTCCCTTCCTTCCTCTCTAAGATGCCTGTGACACCGTGACAACCTGGTGGCTCAAGTAAAAAGCTCTGTTCCCAAGGGTGCAAACTAAGAAAGTTGTTTTGATCTCAGTATTAACCAAAAACCAAAAAATACCCTCTTTTGGTTTCACTCTAGCACAACATGCCATTCTGGAGAATCTCTTGTCACGCTGACCTGGAAGCTCTTCGGCACGCCTTGGAACTTGAATATTTGTAGCAGATCCCAACATCTTAGCACTGTGAGGGCTTCACTCAAACTATTACATCGGTTCCACCTATTCCTCAACATTTTCTTAGTAAAAAAAAAAATCCCACAGCAACTGCAGTTTTTCTTTTTTTTGAAGGAGAACCCTTTCAGTGGAAGCCTTTAAGAACTTGCAGCCAAAGAACATTGTGTCAAGTCCTTCTTCCTTTGGACAGAGGAAAAGCCTTCAGATAACTCGCTGGGGATCCTGCAGTTATGTGGTTAAGCCGGATGCGTAGAGCTGTAACTGCCTTTTTGCCATCAGTGACAAACACTACAAGTCTTGGGTCTACTTGTCAGTTTTCTTGCTTTTGAAAGGGGAAGAGGACATAGTAAGGAGTCTCTGCACAGTACATGACATCACATGGGACCTTCTGAAAATAAGAGTGAAACTGTTGATTTTTTTTGTATTTTTTTAATTTATGAACTAATCTCATTATTCTGGTATTAAGCTCTGTACCTGTGTTTTTAATCTGGCTTTTTGTGGTGGGTGGGCGGGTGGGTAAAGTCTTACCATTCTAAATTAATAGTTCATTTCTCCAGAACAAACTCTTGGGAAAATCATATTGTGTACATTAATAATGACACATGGTACTGTTGGTAAGAACTATAGCTGTGTTTTTAAATCTTACATAGATGGTATGTGGACTGTGCATGTGTCTACACGGTGCCTTATGCTGCCATCTTGGTTTTGAGGGTTGGGGGTGGGGAAAAAGTACCTTGTGATGAGTGAAAGGCATTAAATAAAAACATGTTTACATTTTGGGGGACTAGATTACCTGCCTTCTCTTCTCTCCAGCCCCTCTTGGATCTAGAGGTACATGTAGAATACATACTCCCTGTTTCAAGGTGGGGTTAGACTAGAAGGACTCTGAACAGAGCCCCTTGGGTGCAAAATGGACTCTGTAGCCAGCTGTTCTGTCTGTTGGTGGGACAAAGACTGAAGACAGCGACTGTGTCCACTCGGAGAGAACATGGGCACTCAGCAAATCTAACTTGTCCTGCAAAGGAAGATAAAGGGCAAGCAAATACTGCAGTTGCGCATATTTATTTTTATGTAAATAAATGCATCTACAAGTAAGTTTCAACATTAGAATTTCGGCTAAGCTGGCCTGTTAATTCTTGCTGTCAAAACATTTCAGTTCTCTGGGCCTGGATGAATCTCTAATTTACTTTCAAAACTGCTCATTCTTGCTTGCTGTGGCACCAAATAACCTCAGAAGGATCAGAGCCTCACTGGAACAAGGTGTTAGAGAGATGCAGCAAGTAATACAATCCCCTTATCTATCATGTGTGAATCAAAATCAAGTAAGTAAGGGTTACGCAAGTTTTAAGTGCGACGTAAGTGCTACGCAAGCCTGCATGATACTGTTAACATCTAAAAACATTTACCTCAAGACAGATTCACTGCTAGATCTGAGAGGGGATTTTCTGCCAGACTAAAACAGAAAATCTGATCTCAAAATAATCTGATCTCAGTCTTTGGCTCAAAAGGTAGCAGCCATGCAGCAGCTGTAAAACATGTTAGCTATACTTGTCAACAGCAGGCATGAACAAAACATCCTTTAAGTACATGCTTTGGAGGCATTTGCAAAGAGCTGCTCTCTGGGTTGAGTACAACACAAAACAAAATAAAAGGTGATTTTTCTAGCAGAGGTTTTGCTTGTCTGGGGGCCTGCTGAGAAGCAAGTCTGGCAGTTTTTCCCTCAAGGTTTTCCAGCTGTAAGACTGTCACAAATGGGAAGTTTTATCACAAGTCAAGGAAATCAAACTCAATGGAGAATTGACTGATGCTTCCAAGATAAGCACACCTGTAAATAAAACCTTTGAAAGAGGAACAAATGCCAGGGATGGCAGGCTCCTAAGAAAGCACAACCTCAGCTTTTAACACCCTGTCAATCAGCTAATTGCTCTTCCTTGAAATTTCAAATTTAACACCTGCCTTAATTGAGTCAATTATCTGAGTACTGATTTTTTTTTTTTCCTAAAGCTTCTTAGAAGATTGTGCTTTCTGAATGTATTTAAAGATTCTCAAGCTCTCTTGTTTTTGTCTCCAAAGTTCTTGGCAGAGGCCTGTTCTCTGTTAGTGCCTGCTTGTGCCTCCAAGTACCATTGCTACAAGTGATTTCTCCATATTCCTCCGAGCTAATGATTTTTACTTACCCACAAGTAACACAGCTGATGAGGGTGATGTACACCAGGATTAGGAACACTTGTTTGTCAGACAGGCATACCAGTTCCTTCCAGTCCTTGTGGCACATGTTCATCTCTCACTACAGCAAGAGTATCAGGATTTAGTGTTCTAGGCAATCTGTGATGGCTGGAAGAGGGGATCTGTAATAACTTTTTACTCATGAACATACAAAAGGCCTGGGAACACATGCACACACATGTACAGGCCTTGCTTAGCTCTTTCACCTGTGTTTTTATGCATTTCTACATTGTTACAGCATTAAATCCTTTCTTAGTCACATCACTAACCAGACAGGAGTACAACTATGATGTGACAAGGTTCCCAAATAAGTTGCAGTATAGCTGAATCTGAGGTGAACAAACCAAGCAAGTCACGCTAGTACCATTATTAGAATGTATAGCTGATACCAAGATCTGTTCTGTCAAAAAATGTTTAGTATGTTAGTACATGTATGAAGCTCTAATACAGACTTTTTGTATCTTAAATACAAAAGGGGATGTGAAAGATGTACCTGCTGAGATAATATGGGTTGAAGTCCTGAATGGGACTTGTAAGCATGAGGGCGCAGTAGATGCTATCACAGCTCCTTTCTGAGTCTTCAAGGACCCAAATACTTTCCTAAACAAGAAAAAAGCCCCACCACCTGTACTGACATGACATATTAATCACATTTCCAAGAGTATCATTTGCGCCATCGTTTCCTTATAGATAACTAATATGAATACAATGCCGCAGAGTAAAAGAAATCAGCTTTTAAAAACTACCAATTACTGATTGCTAATGTTCCCATAATTTCATGTTCAGATCCTTTCTACGCCATAATCTTAACAGGTTTTGTAATCCTTTGTAAAGGAAGCAGAGTCTTGCCTGGCAGCCAGGGTGAACATTCATTGCTAGTGTGAGCCTCTGCCACCACTTGGGCCCCAGACATACATATTTTATTTCTGAAAAATCCAGGACTTTTACTTACTTAGAATGCTAACACTAGAAGTGGTAACAATCTGCACCTCACATGTCATGCAGACCCCTTAAAAATGTTCATTCCTGTTCAGCTGTAGCAGAGCAGAAGAGCCAGGTCGGACCCTGTTCCAGAAGGGTGAAAAATCAAGTACTTTTCAAGCAGCCAGCAAGTGTTACAAAACAGAGCAAAGCTAAGGGTTATCGGGGAGTGTGTAAGCCTTCCGCTCTAAGCACCAGCCTGGGACAGTATCACCAAAGCGGTTCAGACTAAAGTAACAGCTGCTGATCAGAGCAGCGGCCTTGTGCCAAGCTACCACAGCCGTCTGCGCTGCCTCCGTTTCAGTCTGTCCAGATAAGCACAATGTACATGTGCTAAATGCTAAAAAAGCCCTTCAGGAACTGCGAAAAGCCTCCCCCATTGATTTGGCAAGGCTGCGATCAAAGATAGAAACCAGATTCTGGTTTTTCCTCAGGAACAGCTGCTGATTTGGGGTTGTTTGGGTTTTTTTATTCTTCCAGCAGTGCAAGGCAGACTGAGTATTTTGTCTTTTATAATAGAAATTGAATTTAAGTTAACAGCAAAGGCAGACACCGCAAACTGTTTTTAAAATATTTTAAGCACTTTACAGGTAATCCGCAGGCTATTGTAGACTCACAACATGTTTACTGTTTGCATTTTCAATAATTTCCTAGAAAAATGAATGAAAAATTTGGATAATGCATGTTGCTTATTTGGGCTAGAAATTTCTCAGACAGGAGAAAAATCTGATGTAGTCCACCCTCGCATTATTATTGTTATTATTAAATTAAGGGCAGTAATTCACTTGTTACATGCTTTTAGAAAGGATGGAGTTTTAAATGCCAATTTCTGTAAGTATGCAGCCAGATTTCTCGCTGTAAGAGCACCACAAGTGCTGATGGTCTGCTGCAGTTACTTGAAACACTGCAGTTTCATGGAGATAAATTACTTTATACATACGTGCTGTGGCCTGTCATCCCAAGAAGGGTGTTCTAAGGGCCAGAGAAATTCTTCTCACTTTTCCTAGAAGTGTTTAATGTTGCTGTGTTACCTTTTCCTTCTCTTCTAGTGTTTCTCTGTCATCTGTCCTCTGTCAGGTAAGGACTTTCCTCACTTACTGTACTTGTTCTTAAGGAATATACTGCAGGTTTCCTCAGAGCCAAGGTTTTATCCCTGAAGTTTTAATTAGCTTCAGCGTGACCAGAGCTTTTTATCTAGTAATACTCAACAGACTTACAAGGTACTGTGCAAAAATTTATCATAATAATTCACAGTATCCTTTCTCTTCCACTTTTCACCATAAGGTTTTCTTGCATGCCAGGATTCTAAATAAGAAGATAATAGTTTATTTTTAACAGACAAAATTTGATAACAAACATACCATTTCTTTCAATATGTAAAATGTTTGTAGAACAAAACCTGGAGATTCTATACCTTTTCCTGAGTTTCAGCTACCTACGTTGCTGAAAAATGAGCAAAGAACAATAGCAAATTCAGTTGTGAAGGCCTTTTATCCTGAGAGCAGGGAACTTTCTGAACGCTTAAAAGGAGAAGTAACAAAAGAAGCAACACACTTACTGGAAAACATGCAACCACAACAAAGATCATTCAGAAATTAAGACGACAGATGGATTCATGACCCATGCTGTCACTAAGAATCGGAAGTCAAGGAATTCTGCCAGTAGACAGGGATCGAAAACAGCCTTTCTGGGCATGGTTGCTTTTCATATCACCTCTAGGCCCTACAAGCACTGCCGCAGAGAGGAATTTAATGGAGTTGCTATTGTTGCTCCTTTTTCTAAGGCTGCCTTTTGCTCAGCACGTCAAATTTCAGTTCTGCCTACGCTTTGGTCTGGCTTAAAAGCTCAGCTATGTTTCCTAGCTCAGTGCACCTTATCTGATAAGCAGTATTCGTATACACATCCTTTGAGCCCATGTAGCATGACTTGCCACGCTGCACCCACATAACACACTCCTTTTGCAAAAGCCTGACGAGTTTTGCAGGGACTGATCCACACCACACACCTGCTCTTCCCCACATCCTCTTCAGGTGAAGGACTGAAACAAAATATTACTCCCCCCCCCCCCCCCTTAACCTTATCCTTAGGGTCTCTCCAGCCATCTGCTCTCAACTGCCGCTTCTGGTAAGTCGTGGAGTGCAACACAAAGTAAGTATAGCTCTGAACAACCAAAAAAAGCCATTGAGATGACATGCACCAAAACAGAATATCTTGTTAGGTCTCTGCCTTCAAACTTGTAGTTGTTCCGTTAAACCAGAACATGGACCTGAACCACTTCTTAAAACGGCTTTGACAAAAATCAGACTTGGGCCTTGCCTAGCTTTGAATAGTTCAGATGCAGCAACAGAATATAGCATTTTGTCCAATAACCAGAAAACTGCAAAGAAAATAGTTGCAAAAATACACGTCATCCTTGGGGATAGAAGGACGCGCTGCAATTGCACTACTTAACCCATTTCCTCTACTGAGTTTTTCCTGCGTTCTCCCGTCTGACCGCCCGAGGGCAGCCGGGCTTCACAGGAGGGCCCGCAGCGCAGGAATGCCACCCACCTCCCCCAGACAGCTGCCTCGCAAAACCTTGGTGCGTGAAGTCCGTTTCGAAATTCTGGAGTCACAGCTGTCTTACCTGAGGAGCGTTAGGTAAACAAAACCAAATTCTCAGCATTTAGCCGTTTTCCTCTGAGGTACACAGCTGGGCAGATAAGGCAAGCATAGCAGACCTAACGCTGGGCAAGGACTCAAGAGTGGTATTTTGTATAAAAATGATTTTTTTAAAGGGTAGAAGAATAGAAATCTCATTGTTTCTAAAACGCCTTCAGTTAAGATGCAGCTGTACAATCGTTTTAAAAACTAGCCTCTATGATTCACACGGAAAAGACAACTATTCAGAGGGACTTTGGTCCCACGTTCTACAGCTGTGGAAAGGATGAAACGCCAGCATTCAACGGGCTGTAGATTAGCTCGACTGAGCGCAGATAGCAGAACCTACAGCACCCCCTCTGAACTGACACATCTGTACTGAGGAGGATGAAAGACTCAGGGGCCTATGGCTCTGGACAGACTATGATCCTCTTGGCTGCTCCGTGTTCCTCTGCAACTTAACCACTTGAATTTCTACGATTTAAGCACTGAAAAGCTAATTCAGCAAGAACCAGTACAAGAAGCTGACAGCACAACTGATGGCAAATTCTTAACCCCTGCATTCACAGCCAGCCCACACAGTTCCAGTTTGAACATAATGGCCTCTCTGCAGCCAGAACTGCCAGCCAGGCTGTGGCTACTGCCGCGCTTCCAGCTGTGTGGCGCTGACCCACCTATCTATGTCTGCTCCTTGCATCCATATGCCAACATCAGGCTTCTGTGATGAAACCTTGCTATGGTAAACTCCATCCAGATCATACCATTTTGGGGGCTAAAACAAAAACCCAGAGCACCTGGATTGCGGTCCTACCTCCTACCTTCCTGAAGTAACACTAAAGCTAGGAAAACACTGCCACCGTTGGTAAAGCTTTGGAGTTGACTAGCCCAGATAAGGAACACCAGTCTCAATCTCCCCTCCTTCTTCCTAACTGAAGGCCCACATGATAGTGGAAGATAATAATAATACAGAGATTTCTAAGCTCAAACTCCAAGACAAGTTAGTTTTGTCCCCCAAACCAGAGAAATCAGCAGTAATATGCCCACATGCCTTTCAGTGGGTTGGAACAGAAGATGGCAAACCCAAGGGACACCTAGTGCCTGTAGCTGAAGGGTGAAAACAAGTTTTCCCAGGATGGTATATGGCCAAAGAGGCTTTTCATTATTTACAATTTAATAGCCCCCAGCCCCCGTCAACTCAACACGTCATCATTGGCATCACCCTTTGCAGCTAGACAATGAAAGAACATCCATCCACTCTGACTTCAATCCAGGACTGAGTCAGGTGCCACAACTGATGAACCTTCACCGTCAGAAAGAGGTAAAAATTCCAGAACCAGCACAGTAATTCCCAAACTTGGTTTCAAAATAAACAAGGGGTATGCTACACAGGGTACAGGGATACTCAAGGCACAAGTGATGGATGCAGATTATCCCTAGTCATGGGATTCGATCATATATAAAACAAAGTTGCAGCCTATCTTTTAAATTCATATCACATCAGTGCCATCTCCTCCCATAATATCCAAGCCAGAGATGTTTCTCCTTCACTTTAGTTAATGCAAAACAATCTTCAGAAAAACAACAAACTTCATACCATAACCAGCTAAAATGTGGAAAAAACACAGTCAACAGAATATCCAAGATGATACCTTGGATCTTGACCTGGTAACTCTTGTTGGGAGTTACTATTTTATACTTACATAAACCTTTGCTAGAATTTGGACACAAAGAAAGAAAACAACTCTTTTATAGAAAAAACAATGCCCATTAAAAGAAAAAAACACAGGTTGAAACAGGCTTCAGAAAGCAGTGTGGTTTCCTTATAACAATTTTTGACTTGTTCATCTCTTTCCTTTTTTTTCCTGACACAAGAGCTTGTTTCAGTGATACCAGCATTCAAATTACATGGGGAAGGCCAGAACATCATTTTAAGCTTTCAAGATTTGTGCTTTCCTTTAAACAGTAGCACTGGGAACATTAACTTTAGTTGTTTTACAAATGCATGTAACAAGGTAACTACAGGAGTAGGAACTTTAAGACAATATTCATAGTAAGGTTTTATAGTGAGCTATTTCATTAGCTTTCTGTTTCTTCTAACAGATAATTAAGACACACACAGCAGTCTTGCCCAATTCATGCCCTCTTAGGGGGCTACAACCATACTCATCATGAAAGTCCCCATTTGTAATCCACAAATACACCTAACAAAACCACACATATCGGTCCAACCCCAATCCAGCCAATGAATAGATGTTACACAACAAGCAATGGACCTTTGCTGCTGTTAAAACTGAGAGAAAATGGATGCTACCGAGTTTTATACATAAATGGCTTCTTATTTAAAGACTGCCAACGCTGCTTTGTTTTTTCTCAGATTTGACAGGCTTGGATTCAAAGGTCCCACACTTCTGAGACAGAAGATCCCAACATAAGTGAAATTATCTATGATCTGGAGACTGTGCAGAAATGGACATTCATCCAGACTGAAACGAAACTGGAAATCCAGGAACACAGAACATTCTTCTAAAACAGTTTAATAAAAAAATTGTGAAGTTTCTTGAAAAATTGGAGAAACCCAAAGCATATCGTGTGTGTCACCTTAGTCACAAAGAAACACAATTGTCAAAAAAGATATTTAAGTTTAATACAAATTTTATACAAAGAAAATGTGAAAAAATACTTCCATATGCTAAAAGCAATTATGCTTCACAAATAAGGCCAGCTAGGCTATTTTTGACACAACTGCAATTCACGAATATTCTGTTCTCGCTTTTTTCTTCTAATACTTTTTTCCCTCTAATATGGGTACTAGCTGGAGACTGTACAAACCGCATTCTTTTATAAACAATGGGAGAAATCAACATGACTAAAATGTACAACAGAATGTACTGGAATGATATCATACAATTAATTTTCTCATATACATACATCACCTTTGCTTTGTTCAATGCTTTCGTTTTACACAACATACAAAATGGTACTACAGTATAAGTGTAACAGACAGCATTTTCATGGGTTACTTTCTCTCATACTGTACTGTTTCATGCTTACATAAAAACATAAATTCCATCATATAAATAATACATGCTCTGGCCCAGCATCAAAAGTCATTTGCCCATGTTTCCCGATCCATGTTTTTCTCCACACCTAGTTCTTGTTCCAAGTCCTTTTGGAGGATTTAAAAAAAAAAAAACAAACCGAACTGTGAAGCATAGGAAAAACTTTTCTCAATCTTTGATATCAATGATCAGAAATCATGCTACAACCAACTGGTATTACACTTTCCAACTTTTCTAATATTAGGCTGAATGAAATTTTAACTTATTTTTAACCTGTAAACAACATAAATTTTAACGGTCTGGTCGTTGTAGAAAATAATGTAGAACTTTGTGTATTTCAGGTCCACAGATTGGAAATGTCGTAATTTGCCTAATACAATTAACTGAATAAAGATACCCTTCATCACTTGGTTGCTCAAAGAAATTCTACAAGAGTTTCAAAGTGCAGAAATTTTTTTCAATCCAAATGCAAATCAAGTTGTTCAGATTCTCATGATTGTATTATTTGATGCATAACTGCAGTTTCCCAAGACCAGTTTTCAGTGTTAGCTTGTGATAAGGCTGTTTCAAACCTTCCTTTTCCAACTTCAAACGCTCTTTATAAGTTAAAGTCAATACAAATATAAAAAGGAGATGGTACTCTAACTTTAATGACATCCACAAATTGTACATTATTTACAAAAGAAGCATAGATTTAATATGGATCTTACCTGTCCTCAGCTTTTCTAAGCCAGCGCTAATGCTTTACATTAATGTAGTGTAGTTAATGCTTTGTACACATATACAAAGCTAAAGTCTGAACCTTTGAGGTTAATCCAAAGAACTGTGTTTATTTTTCACATTTCTATTAGATTTATTTATTCCAACAATTGTATGGACTTCTTGTTAGCAGTTAGACTCTTCGTACTTGGACTGGCATTGTGGTCTGAACATATTGAACTCCAGTTCTCATTGCCACTGTCCCAGCAGAAGGACTTACCACTACAGGAATGGTCTGTGGATTAAAACCAAGAGAAACATATCGTTATGTTAAAGGTCACATAAACATGACCACAGAAAGAGAGATCTATTTTCCAGGGGAAATCCAGAATAAGTTTCAAAGTTTTCTGCAAGAATGAATACCTTTATTACCGCAATAGTACCTCATTCCAGGGTAGAAAGTAGTGTATTACTTCCTATAGCCAAGAGTGGTTCTGTATTATTATTACTACTCTATATCTACAGGGACAGGTGGTCCTACAGGTACTGTACACACTCTGTCTGTGCTTGGAGAGTTAGGTTTTCTTAGTTACATCCAGTTATGTATTTTCCCTAAACTAATACATGGGAAGAGGAAAAAGGGCTAAGAAAATCCTTTGTCGTTTGAAAAAGTTTTGACAAATCAAACTGGAGTACAAAAATACCCTTGTTTATAAGTATATTCTTGTTACACATTACTTAAATCTTTTTCCCCAAAAGGAACTTCCCCATGCATTCAGTCTACACAGAAGAGAACAAAGAACATCCATGTGAACAAAAAAGTACTTAAGTTAACTTTTGCACAAATCAATAACAAAAACATCAGCATTATTGGGAACTGTCTTATACACCCTGTAAAAATATTAATATATAATAAACATTTCACTTCCATCATACAGATCATGATTTATAGATCTTGACAAATGATGTTTCAGGACATCTCTATAGGTGGTAATTGATTCTACAGATGCAGAGACAAAGGCACAAGAATGTTAAACAATCTGGTCAAGATCACATCACTCTGGAAGATCTGGAAAAGGATTTATTGAATCTTAAGTCTGTATCTTAACCTTCCTCCAAAAATGTGAGAAAGTCTAGAAATGTCTACACCATACAAACTGCAAGTATGTTTTGATACAATTCCAGTGATGCACAACTGGTGATCAAACAAATGCATCCATTTCAGTTCACAATATTTTGTGGAAGAAACAGGAAGTGAGATTTTGAGGAATCTGAAAGGGATGCACAGATCTTCCCCCTGATGGTAGTGTGACATTCCAAAGAGAACACAGAAGAAGAAATACAAGTTCACTGAAGCCCAATGTTTCCCCACACTGTTTTAAGAAACCACATTAGTGTCTTAATGGTATTCAACAAAGATTGCGAGTATCCCTGCTGAGATGGATTACAGCCTACAGTGTTTATCAGCTCCTTTGTGACACAGTCTATGCCTTCCAGAAGCCTACTCATTCCATTCCCTGGAATGCAAAGACGATGAATTCATATTTTACATTATTTTAACTGCAGAAAGAATAAAAACCAAACATGGAACCAATTTGCTAAATAAATTCAAGATTACTGCCATTTTGTAATGATTTCAGATGTGTATAGAGGGTTCAATGGAAATGGTACCCAGAAGATACACTGGAAGTTGTTCAGAGGAAGAAATTCCTAGTTGGACACCAAGTGCAAATTGAACCCTGAAGAAGCCATTATGTAAGTCACTGTTAGTACTACAGGTGGGGAAATTAAGGTTGCCACAGTCCCCTTTCAAATATACACACACAAATGAAAAAATTAAGTTTCAGTTCTTACAGCGATCGGGATATGGAATGTGTGAGACTCCTTAAATGTGTTAAGATCATTCCCTGAGAGGTAAATTTTCCACCTCTGCCAGTTTTACACATATGTACATTTTGCATACATATTAAACATGCACTAAGGTTTAAAATTATTTAAATTGCACGTGCAGTCATTAGAATACAGAGGTGTCTGTAGCTGTGCAAGACTAATCCAAATGTGTACAAAGTATTAAACATGCACAAATAAAGGTTGAAACCTTTCAGACGTTCCAATTATGCTTTACAGAACTCAAGACACTTTGTATTACAGAAAACCAATGAAGGTAACTGCCATTTTTCTGAATATTACACAAAACCACCTTATGATCTTACAACCTCTCAGCTATTCACAAAAGAGCCTAATGTCTTTGATGTTTGCTATTTGATTTTAAAACACATATAAACCTTGTTGTTATGGTAATTCAGTCCAAGCAACTTAGGGCCAATGCTGCAAAGGTGCACAGTGCTCTCAGTTGAGACAAAATGAGTCGAGATAAAATGCTGCTAGGAATGTGAGAAGTCATGTTCCCCACTAAGCACAATAACATTTGTGTGGAATATAATGGCCATAAAATACTGTATGTATGTGTGCATGTGCATGTATTCATAGACATACACACACAGAGGCCTGTATCCTGCAGCTGGTGGGGGTGTGTTGGGGGGGGGGGGTGCACACACACACATGGGGGGGTGTGCACAAGGAGAGAGAATGACAGAGTAACTTCTATAGCAAGTTAGGCCTCACAATCACAGTGTGATTAAGGTACGCTGTTAAATTAATACATGGTTACTATTCTAAATTATCTAACTGCAGTCAGAAAATTAACTGAAGTTATTTATCCACACATGGGCTTCTCTGTTGAACCCACCACTGAGACTGAGCATGCCGTTCAGTTACCAGTGCAGTATCAGCGTGATTCCTTTTGGTAAGAAGAATGTCAGCTCAGATGCCATGCTGACTCTGAAGTGAGAACTGCAGAGCATGACCAGTTGAAAGAATGGGATATTATGGTGCATAAAATACAAAACTGAACTCACTTCTGTCCCATCTCCTGTGACTGACACTATGGAATTCAAGTGTCCTTGATTATGTCTTTGATGGAAAAAAACAGGTCTGATTCCAATGCTATTTCTCGTAATTTCATAACCCTAATGTGCAAGACTGCATGGGAGATACACTACTGATGGATGCATATTTTCTTTCATAGTTACTGAGATGTTGCAGGAATATCAAGCATAGCTGAGAATTAATTAAATCTCTTTAGGATACCATAGACAAAAAGATATTTAAAAGATATTTAAAATGAATTCTATATATTTACATTGATGTTGCAGTCAAATATATACATGAAACAGACAAATAACTAACATAATAATGTAAAATGGAAGTCTGACTGTCCTCAGTGCCTTTGCTATACTTAATGACAATTTCTGAATCACTGTAATAATGAATGATGAAATGAAAGGTGGAATGTTGCACAGCAAAATAAGACATTTTGCACTGCAAGTTGAGACTATACCAGTGAATTCATATCTTGATAGAACAGCAGATGGAGACAACCCCCCAGAAATACTGAGCAATTTTAATGCCAGGAACAGTACTACTGCAGACTTTAAATGATGATATTGTACTTACAATTGTGGGTTGAGTAGTTGGAATATAGGTGGTGGGCTGCGGTACCTGGACCAGTTTTATAGGCTGGTTGCTTGTCACACCTGTTGCTATCTGCAGAGACAGCACAGGCAACCTCAGTAGAAGTCTCAGCTTTTACATAAATTCCACCTAGTTGTTATTATTATTATAATATGAAATTTATGTTGGATGTTTTGTTTGTGTTAAAAATTTGCATCTTAATGAATTCACAGGTTACTTCTTTGTTAATAAAACAAAATTCAAATTATGAACATGATCAATGTGTACAGCATGATGTTTCAGGTAGAACATCTATGTGAAAGCAATTCCAGATTTGTATAACTGGAATACTCCCTGGCAAAAATTTTTCAGTAATTGATTTTCTTCCATCCCCTATTTCCCCAGTAATTCAAAGGTTGTGCTGCCACAAACAATGCATATGAACATCAACTGAGCCAGAGTTTAACTAACTTCACCAAAGCATTCAGGTGGAACAGCACATCCTTCTTCCCTCTCCAAATCTGTCTCCCAAGTTACTCCCTTAGATGACATGTCAAGTCCAGAGATCTAACACCAGACAGTAGCAAATGTGTCAAGAAATGAACACAGCTCTCTAGCTTACTATGCTTCCCAATTCTATAGGACTATCTCAATGAGACATCATGCTGGAATCACAATACTACAAAATTAGTTTGCTTTTAATATTTTAAAATACAACAAGGCTCCTACTGATGTGGGGGGATCATGTGTAAGGGTTTGAAGGATCAGCCCCCCCATAAACTTTTTCATTTAATAAATCTTGCATGGGCAGAAGAAAAACGATGCTGAAATTGCTAATAGTCAAGCCCTACCTATAAAGCAGAATCTTCTCTATAAACATTTTCTATATATGCAATGTTAAGTCCCTTTTATTAGAGCATTTGCTCATCCTTGCCTACTGAATACTATCAGAGTAGATGCTATGGAGGATTTCGTAACTGCACATTGCTCCGTTAACTGTAGATCCAGGTGAATTGTTGTATCAGTGTTATGGAACATTGTGGTACCCTAGTGGCAGTCTGTTGTGATAAAGTAAGTTGATTTGAATGCAGGTCTTGAGCTTGGCCTCTGAACCCCCAGGCAAGAAGGGCTTGGAAGTGCTGCAGTCAGTATTGCTTATCAGAAGGCAACTTGTATCGAAAGATCCAGACCAGAAGCTACACTGATGGGTCCTGGAGAGAGAGAGAGAAAGAGGTCCAGTCCCCTTTGGCTGGAAGGATGAGTCAAGCCAACACAAGGTTTTAGTGGGAATGAGTGAAGGGGAAAGGGTGTTCCCAGAGGACAGAAGGAGATTTTTTTGCCAAGATGAAGAAAAAAAAAACACAACTCCCTATCTCACTCCCCAAATCACACTCTTTGAAATATGCAAATGGTCATAAATTCCTGGCTGATCCAGGGAAGCCTTTAGGGGTAGGTTTCAGAAAAATCTTACATACTATTTTTGTTTGAAGTGACCACAATGATACTCACTGTAACACTCTCTTTGCTTTTATCAGCTGAACCTTCCTTTTCCTTAGGGGTGCTGGCTGCTTCTGTGGGTGTAGGCTGCACACTTGAACTGGGCTGAGATGATTTATTTAATGTTTCTGTGCTAATTTCAGTATCTGTTTCTTGCTGTGTTGCAGTAGCTAAAATAAAGGAAAAAAGAGAAAGTAGCCACTACTCAGGTGTACCAGTCCACAGTCACTTCTCACAGGCACATCTGCGCCCATACAAATGAAGAATATTCAGTCACTGTGTAATCCACGCACCCTAACCCCCTCAGCTGTGAAACAGGCAACCCAGAGCAAGATTACCTGACTGTGTGCAAGATTTCATATGCTCAGGCCAGTGAGCTTGTTGGCAGGGATAGTCACAGTAGCTAGTATTCCAACAGCAATAAAAAATGGCCTCTTTCTTGCAATTAGCACACCACTGCTTCTTTTTAGTTTCATCCACTGCTTGCTGCTTTTCCAGTTCCAGCTGCTTCTTCACCTCAGCAATCAAACGATCTCGTTCTTGTTCTAGACTCTGACGCATTTCAGCCATTGTCAGTTCTACTCAAAATGCGAAGAAAGATGAGTTTTGCATTATCCACCCCCCAACAGCAAGGTGCAAAACAATAGTTTTCATGAGTTTAAAGACAATATGAAATTAAAACTAACAATCAAAATACTCCCTGAGTTTGGGCATCTCTCTTTCATACCTACTCAGCAAATGAAAGTCTTCCATCTTCTTTTCTTATTCTGGCACCATGGTCTTTACCCTTAACCGTTACCTTCCATTTGCTTAACACTTTAGTTCTCGATGTCCCAGAAAGGATCAGAATCCGGGTGTACTGGGCACAGCATAAACACAACAAGGATGTATGCAGCTGCTGCTATCATACTTTGTCTTTACAAGCCCAAACTTTTGTTCTGCTCCAATATTCCAAAAATACAGAGAATTATATTCCTTCTCTTGTCTCATAAATAAGTATAAGCAAATCATTTGTTCATTATGTCTTGGTTTCTTTACAAAGAAAAATGTGGAAGTTCCAAGAGGGACACTGACAAAGTTGTAAAAACTCATCACTATGTGATTCAAGCTGTACATTTGAGTCTTTCTTCAGGATTGCTCTGAGAGCCACCCACTATTAATGCAGTTATAAATTGATACACCTCAGTCACTATGAGTGACTATGAGTGAAAGAGGGCTTGACAGAATCTTCAAGGAAGTGGGCAAATACAAATAAAGCATTCCAATTCTAGCCATCTTGACTCAGGATGAAACTTTGAGTCATCTGAAAAACTCCGAAGTTGACATACTTTCAAAACACTGATAAAGGTGTTTATTTAAATCAGCAGCTTAAGACTGGTAACAAAGTTTAAAGGATTTTTCTTTTGTTTCTGAGCACACCTAGACATTCAGTTCTGTGAGTTGCAGATGAATTGTTGCCATACCCAAGGAATTCTGAAGAATGCTATAACTGGACTGCAGCAGTGGAAAAACTGGTGTACCCTGATTTGAAAGAGCAAAATGTTACTAATAAACCAAAGACATGAGTCTGAATATGGAGTTACTGAGCCCTTAATTCACTTTGATTCCAGATGTGCTTTGCAAAAAGAGAGTAAAAAAGTGGATGAGGACGCTGTATTACACAGTCCTAAGGCTGTTTGGACTGCACGTAGCTTAAAGGAGACTGGATCATGCCATTGCAACCTTCTTCCCCGTCAGTGCATTAAAAAAGATAATTTAAGAGGAATCACATTTTGACCATGGTTTCATTTCCTGCACATATTGTTGAGTGAATGCAGAGATGAAAATCCCCCTCCTAGGAGGAACATTCTTTTATCTGTTTAAGGTAGTTTTTTGACTTTATTTCACTGACTGTCTGGCACCAAGATTGAGTCAAGGTTATCTATTCACTTTAAATAAATAAAGTAGTATATACACCGACAGCTGATCTGAACCAAAATGTCAGCTACCATCTACAAAGATACCAGAGGAAGCAGGTTCCCCCAGTGGCTATATTAACAGAACTTGGTTCATATGAGAATTAGTACAAAATAATCAGCATAATATATCTCATGAAGAGGGATTATCCCGTGATGCATAAAATAAAGAGTTATTCTGTCCTATCAAAAGCTCTCTTTAGCCAAAATTTGGCTCAGAGGGCTGAACACCTGTTGTTTGACATGCACAGATAAAGTAACTTTGTGTACATACTCAAAAGGTGTCTGCTAACATCAGCACAGCACATTATATAAGGTTTTCTGTCGTTCTCTTGGACAACTTGTAGTATCATATGATGAAGGTAATACATACTATAAGCATTTGGATTTTCTATTTAGGACAATGCCTGACACACTGTTTTAGACTGTCATTTTCATACCTAGATTATGCTTCATTTCTGAGAGTTCCTGTTGATGTAACCATTGAAGTTTTTCTATCTCAATCCTCAAACGCCGAATCTAGATATTAAAAATTCAATAGTTAGTAATAATAAACAGGGTGCAGTCTATAATACACAATTATTATACAGAAAAACATGCCCAAAGCAAAGAGCCTGATCATCACTTACATCAAGGCTCCTTCATATTAACAGGAGGACAAGACCATAGTAAACCCTAAACCAAAGTCTGAAGTATTCTAAACATTTGTTTGCTAGATTTGCATACCATAAAAAGTACAGGATTGTTTGAAAACAAAAAGCACTTCTATTAAACTTGCTCCTGCTTCCTCTGAAATTAGTTAAGTCTCAAATTTCTCTGACTGGAATCAAAAACCTATTCCTCAGTTTTGTTTGCATTTACTAGTATGACATTTCATTTATTTTATTTTCTTTTTAACTAGATGAGGATTAGGAAAGCAAGTTTTTAATTCACTGTGGATTGGCAATACAAATATAATTGCTCAAAATTGTGACTGCCTTATTTTGGTTAAAACAAGCAAACAAATCATCACACGTTTAACTCTGAGCTTTATTTGTTCACATTTGTACTTAGTTTACACTGCTTAATCTGCTTTTTCCAAGTTTAGAGAAAACACTTAAAAGATACTATGTACTAAATTTGGAGACAATTAAAAGGAATATATAGCTTTTCATAAAAAAGGCAAAAAGTATTAAAGTATTTTAAAAAACTATGGTCATATTCACATAACTGGAATAAGCTGCTGCACTAGAAGTAAATTAAAATCTTCTTCCTCTGGTGGACAAATACATGGTTTAAAAAAAGATACTTTCAAAAAAATGACATAATTTCTGATTTTAAACAAGGTGACACAAAATTAAATCCTCAACAGAAGCTTTAAGGATCTGGGCTTGATGGCTTACTGCTTATCTTAGAGCCCATCCGATATTATCTAATCGTTACTTCTGAAACAGCATAGAAGTTAGGATCTCCAGACAGTCTCAATATATAATAATTTGTAGGTATAGTTATATGGTACTTTTATATATAAAAATACTATTTTGCAACTTTCAAAGTTAAAATACAAGCAGTATTTTTTTTTTTTCTATATTACACTAACCTCTGCTATTGTACTTCCAGTAGTATTTTTTGAAAGGTCATTATATATTTCAGTCATTGTTCCTTTAATGGCATCCATCATCTGAAAGACAAAAAAAAAAAAAAATTTCTTTGGTATATATTTTTAACAGATACCCACTTTCACTTCCTTTCAACCACTCTAATGTGAACTTATATTACTATCAACAACGGCCCATATCTCTCTATATATTTATCTGGGTCTACTTTTAGAGGACTATTTAGAAGGCAGAACACAACACTTTTGATCAGGACTCTGATTTTTAAATGTCCTGAACTGGTGAACTGCTTGACCTCCTACTTTTCCAAGAAATTGCCATTGATATAATTTGCAAACAAAAAAAAAATATATACCATGAATTTGGGGAAGAAACTCAATGCAAAAAAATAAAAAAAGACATTTACTGACATTGCTGACCAGTGACAATCCCACCAAGGCTGTATGGTTGAATGAGAACACTGAAAGTTGACAGTCAAGATTAATTCTGGTGCTTTTAATGCCTGGGTACTCAACTTTATTTCCTTATACAGTATTCATGTTGATTTTTTAAATTTAAACATCTAAGAGAATATATAAAAAGCTAATGTCCCATGCCCCACTGTCACTATTATGATACAAGTATTAGACCACATTTTCCCTTTGACAACTTAGCTTCTGTTTTAATACATGAATACACACTTACGACAAGTTACCATCTGATGAAGCTATACAGTGTTTTAAAACAAAAGTACATTTCTGCGTATGTATTACTGGACACAGATGAAGAAATATTAATGTTTACTGTAAATATGATGGTGAGAGGTATCTACAACTTCAGGAGAAAACAGAGAAAATGGTCCAAAACACAATGCAACATAAATAAGAAGCAGCAATGGAGGAGCTTGAGAAGGAAAGGTTCTAAAGTGTCTTGAGCAGCTGAAGCCTATCATATACACACTCTGATTTGGAACGGCAGCATTCAGCCAGCTCCAAAAAGATGGTTCAGCACTCTCGTCAAAATCTAGTTGTTCCTACCTAGTAGTATGAATTTGCAACATATGACAACTGGAAAATAAAGCTATTTCAGAATCTGAAATGTCAAAAATGTTGGAAATAAAATTTCAAGAAAACCTTGCTCAAGAACTTACTTTGCTAGTGTATTTAGCAATATCTGCAGCCACATCAGCTGAAGCTGTTGCAATTGGCAAGTCTGTATTAACTGAGGAAGAAAGTGTACTTGCAGATCCAGAACTGGTAACCATAGAAATAGGTTGAGTACTTGTAACCAAGGTTATGGTGGATGTGGAAGTGCTCTGGGTGATCTCTTTTTGCTGCACAGCTAAGGAAAGAGAACATACAGCAGATCAATCACATAAACAATTATGAAAATAAATAGACAAACTTCTAACTTTAATGTCTAACTTAAATGTGCGCACCTTACCTTTTCAAAGATCTACCTTATTTATACAATGGTGCCATTTAATCAATTAATTATACAGTGCCCAGCCACTGAACTTGTACATAATTGTAAGGCTTAAAGGTAATGAAGCAAATACATCTTTGAAAATCACTATTATAGACTGGCCAATGTAAAAGTCTCCCTCAGGTCTGTATTCCTCCTGTTTTGGGACTTTTCCATCCCACTTCCTAGGAATTCACTTCCTAACCTCTCACTTTGGAGAACTCCCAAATAATAGCATATGTATGAGCTTAAGTTAGACTTTGACATTTTCATTTGCCATAATTTTGAAACATATTATTTAATTTCTTTTCTTTTTGCTTTGAAGCAAGGTTTAGTGAGCCACTGTTGAAGAAAGCCTACTTTAGTAATACTTCCTGGTGTTATTCCCATTCTTTTGTTATTAATGCTACTAATTACTATTAGTGTTGCAACATGTTTAATATACATATATTCAGATCAACATTAGCTTTTGGTTGGCTGCAAAGCAAGGAATGCAACATTAGATTAACTCATTAAAGCAAAGAAGTTATTCATACTGTTAACTCAAACAGGATAAGAAAAGTTTTCTCATCTTTGGTCAGTATTTCAAATAATCTTAATCAGTGAGTAATTAAAAAGTGAGAGTACAAATCAAAATGCAAAGACCCCCAGCTTTTCATCCCTAATAACTTATCTGCCTTAAATATTTTTTAAAAAATATATGTATTTTTAAGACAATAATTTTCAATCTGTTTTTAATGATTCATATTATAAAAGATGTCTTCATTGCCAATATACTCAAAACAGGAATTACTGAAATAAAAAAGTTACTCATATTTATCTCTACGTACTATATTTTTGTTTACGCCAATTCAGTATATAAGAAATCTATAAATTTTATAGTTTTAATTTAATATATTTCTAGAATATAATATTTAAGATGGAACATTGCTATGATGCACTCAATAGCAAACATATTGATAAAACAAACTCATAGACTGAACATTTAAAGTTCAGCCCATATTATTAAGCTCTTATATTAAAGTACAATTCTATTAAAAATAAGACTTCACCAAGTTTCACATTTGTTTTTCTCACTGAATCTTTCTGTATCAAATCTGTGCAGTCTACAAGTAGAAAGATACTGCTTCTTCAACACTTCTTAAGTGACAGTCACAAAAGCAGTTTGGGACCTGAGAAATGTGCCTCTGGTAAACATTTGTACATGACCCATTACCTAAACCTCTCTTCTGTATGAAATTACTGGCTTGCCAGCAAATGTTAGCAGAATGGAGAATCTCTCTTCTTCAGGCACACCAGTAAACAGTTCCGTTTATTAACTTGAAATTACAAATGAAGCTAGATTTACATCAAGCTGCTGTTCTGTGAAGTGAAGCAACAGAAACATGGCTGATATTACCATGTGCCTACTACTAGCAAAAGCTCCGGCAAAGGGATGGTAAGAAAACAGTTGTGAAAACATTCTAAAATGCCACAGCTGTTTGGTCAGTAAACTAGCATCAAAGTCTTGTTAAGAGTTAAGCAACGGGGATTTCAAAGACAAACGTAGCCTGGGTAATTTCATTGTTGTCAAATTATACTCTATGAAAACCTGTGCAGATCAGCTTCTTGTCAGATAAAACTGGATCCAGTTTGTATATATTGAGGTGATAGTGGTCATCATGCAAGCGGAATAGTTAATGGTTTTATCATATAATGCAGAAAAATAATTCAGTTCACTCTCCCAAATCTATGATGGCTAAGAATGGCAAAAATATTTATACAGATACACACACAAACTTTTTGTCATTAAAATAAATACACACCAGAAAGAGCAGGTATGGTGAGTAAGTTGTTGTATTTTAAAGTCAGTTATCAGAGCAGAACCACACTTTGAGATTTTGTTTATATGGAAGAACTCCTGGTTGGGCAGCCTTGGAGCACTGAGATCACTACTGGGGAATTATGGCATCACAGGCACATTGAGTTAGAAAGTGTATACCTTTAACTGCTTGTCTTGTCTGATATCTTGTCCCTTGAGAGGACTGAGGTTGCTGTGACTGAGACTGCTGGCTCTGCTGCTGTTGCTGCTGTCTCTGCACCTTCTGCATGTGCCATTTCTGAGACGATGTCTGAAATTTATTTGAAGAATTCCACACTACCCGCTGCACAGCAGGGGCAGTTTCCTTAGGCAGCAGAGGCCTCTGCTTTTTCACAGGGCTTCCAGTGGCTGCAGATGGAGCACTAACAGTAGAAGAAGCACTAGTAGTTGCTGTCACACCAGCTGGTGGAGTCTGGGCTGCAGAGCGGGTAAGTACTGGAGTTTCTGGCAGAGGCTGGGTGCTTGCACTGGAGGAAGGTGGAGTTTTACCTACAACTAAACAACCATAAAACGTAATGCCAGCTTTTCACCAACACATCCCTTTCATAATTTTCCATCTGATTTTTGGAAGAGCCATATGCACCTTCCAGTCTACTTTGAATTATTTTCCTCAAAAGGTAATTGATATTCTACAAGTAAACTCATTTCAGTCTAGTTGAAGTTGGTGGCAATTTAAAAGTGTCAGTCATTAAGGAAAACAAAACAAAAAAGTACAAAACCCAGAAAAACCAGCCTGACCTCCTTCGGAAGATATGTGAAAGGTTAGCATTTGTTAGGATGTTTCTGGGTTACCACTTACACCTGTCATCCCAATTTCTCAGGAGAAAAATACGTTCAAAAGGCACAATGACTGAACAATAACTGAAGGAATAGCATACTAAAAACTTTCTGAACAAAGGTGAACTGGCACTGACAACCAAATATACAGTGTATTTAAGATATCTATGTTTACTCGAAAATATTCCAGAGTTTATAGTTGACTGTTCCACATATCAGATCAATTTAGAAACTGGATGATTCTTCCAAAGCTGTGGCCAGGAAAAACATGTCTGAAAGAGAAGGCTGTTGCATTGACACATTTCTGGAAAGGGAGTGAAGACCTTCAGATTTGCATGCATCAGATCTCTTTTCTGGACCAAGGCATTTTAGTATCTCATAGCCACAAGTAAAGGTAGAGGCCTTGGAGTCATGGACAGGACACAAATTATGTCTAGAATATATTCATATAGGTCTCTCTCTATATATATAAATATTTACATCCATTTTTTATTTCACTCAGAATATTTATTATTCTTTTGCCTCTATATCAAAGTAAAATTTTAGGATCACTTATTATTTCAACCATCACTGGCTTAGGCGACTAGTAATACATGAATCAGTGATTCTGAAAATCATAAAGCTGCCTTGCTTCATAAATTTTTAAATAAAACTAGAATCAGTCAATCTAGACTCCCCAAAATTACAATTCTGTTTTTAGTTTATAAGCCTATTTTCTTCATTATCTCGTGATAAAATTTTCAATTAAATTCTTGTTTTATGATTCAAAATTCAGAAGCATTGTCTTCTAAAGTATTCTTAGTTAACTGATTGAAAACAGTTTTAAATAAAATGATTGAGCCAACATGCTATAAAATAGAGACAAGAAGAGAAAGTTATATGAAGAAGAAAATACTTTTCAATCCAACCAATTTAAATCTGGTTTTCTATTTTGTTTTGTCAAAAGGCTAACATACAGAACAAGCTTAGCAAAAGCACTTTACTCATTAACTGAGATGGCTTTCCTCTTTTAGCAACACATAGAAACAAGGGACAATATCTCAGGGACAATACATGTAATTTAGCTGTTCTTTTGATTATTACTGAGAGCACTTACATTGATTTCAACTGGACCTTATGCAATTTGTATGTTTGATAAGTTCCAACTTCTATACCTGCCATTTTGGGAGGGCTATGGAAATGTAAAGATTCAACTGAAAGTCATGAAAATTGCTGAATAAATTCTACATTTGTCACAGAACAAATATCACAGATATTCCTAGTTCTACACTGCTGAAAGGAAACTCAATGAAACATATTTTATTTAAACCAGAAACTGTAACAGGGACTGAAAAATTTTTCATAGTCACAAAGAATGAAAAATTATTCCTAGAATTGTTTTAGTACAGAAATTTTTACCTTAACGCAAAAATAAAGGTAACAACTCTGGCTTCGATAACAGCCCTACAGAACAGAAGAAAAAAAGGAAGGAAAGAATTTAATCCTACCATCTTGTTTAGGAGGAGGTTCTTTAGATTCTTTCTTGGTTTTCCTTCCTTCACGGCCACAGTGATCATCTCCTAGATCGATGACAAGTTCACTCTCAGAATCAGAGTCCAGTCCTAGATGCACAGTTGGAGAGTCTGTTTCATCTTTACCTTTCAGTTTTTCTTTCGCAGGATGCTGTAAACTTTTTCCCTTTTCAGAAAATTCTTTTTCAGTGTCTGTAATTGCCTTCTCTTTGACCAGGTCATCTGTTTTCTCCACTTCTGGACTTGTGCTTTTAAGTTCCTCCTTGTCTTCATTCTGTGCTGTGGGCTTAGGTTTTTTTTTCAAGCTCAATGATTCTTTGTCACTTCTTGTACCTTCTTTGTCCTCTCCATCTTCTTGATCATTCTTTGATTTCTGATCCTCATCACTATATTCACTGTCACTGGTGTCAGATTTTTCAGAATCTTCAGAGTCACTGTGTTCTACTGCAGTATAAACAGCTTCAGATATTTCATTTATTCCTAATTGTGGGGAGGAAAATACATTCCATGCTGACATCAGACTGACTGACATTATGAAAAAAAAATACCCTATATACTGAAACAAGGTGTATACATACCATTATCTTAATTATCAGTCCTTAAGCTATAAACACTTCCCTTAGTGCCCTACCTTACAATACCAGAACGTGTAAGGATTACCTTCCATATATTCCAATTCATATTTTTATTTCATTCAATGGCCCTCCTTTGACTGCTTTTTTCCACTACCTGCAAGCTGCTTTGTTCAACTCACGACCCAATGCTGGCAATGCAAAGAGGAATTATTTTTATCCACAAGAAACCACCTTAAAATCAGTAACACTATTCACCTGATTAAAGTTACCTACATGCATGTTTGCAAAATCAATTTTAGACTGCGTAACTTTTGCAAGGAGAATCTCTAATTTTTTTAGTGTCTAGAACATCTTCAATTAAGCGCTAGACAACACTAAGGGTTCTAACAGCATTCAGCTCCTGCGTGACTGGATATACTAATTTGTGCAACTGATATAAGTTAGGTACAATTCTTGAATTTTTCAATTTACAAAGCAAATATTAAGACTTTAATTCTGTTATACTATCTACATCAGAATGGTACAAAACCAGATTAAAAGATGAAAGCTTTTGGACAAAATTTTGAAACATCATGTCTCACTGTATTTTAAATTAAGCTAGTTCAGTGCATTCTACTTGCCTCAAAGAGTTCAAATATCCTCTACTCTTGTTTTAATGCATAAAGTATTTAAGGTTTTACTATTGAAAAAACTTCTTTTAAATTCCAATTCAGGATTTCCTCAAGTATATCCTTCAGATGTCCACTGTATTCTTGAGATATACTTACCAAGTTGTGCTTTACAACTCTCTATTGTCTTGTCAAGATTAAGCTGGAACCTACTACGTATCTGTCGTTTTGGTGAAATTAGTTGCACAGGAGTGGTTTGCTGTTGGACTGACTCACTCAACTCTTTCAGATCCATCTCAGCTTTGCTACGATCTAGCAAAAGGAACAAAGAAAAATATTTTACAAGAAGAAAAGAGATCACTATCCAGATAAGACAAATTTTACTGAGTAACAACGCAGACAATCTGAAATATATTTCACTTCCTTTATAATTACAAGCTAAATAATAATTCTAAAATTACTTTACTACAAACAATGGATTCTTCCTCTCTGATACTACCTATTTCACATACAAAACGCATGCATCAATTATGTGGATGTTTTCTCTGTCAATGTGAAATTAAGCAAGAAATCATCATTAAGGTCTGTAAGCTGTCTGATAGCACTTCTAGTAAGCTACTGCCATTATTTACTACTAGTAGTAATACGTTCACAGAGAAAATTAAATAGGAATAAAAATCCTCACCATTTAAAAGGTACGTCATGAGAATAGAAATAAAAATGTGGATTGTTACACTACACTAGATAGGTTAGTGAATTTAAGATAAAATAATAAATTTTTCAATGTATGTCAGCAAAACCTTCTCTTGAGTTCTCCTATACACACCGAATTTTCACTCTGGAACATATAGATCTGTCTGCAAAGAGTACAGACTACAGCGCTAAAGCTAAAACTGTCTTAGCAACCAAGTTTCACATTTTTGCTTCAATTTTTCAATTTCAGAGGTTATATTTCTGTAGCACAGTCCTATCTTTTACTCTTTGCCAACAGGGCTGACACTCCATTAGTGCTAAGGGCACTAAACCAGTCTGGAGTTAGTTGCTTGTTTGGGTGAGGAGGAAGAAGACATGAAGAAGGGGGAAGGAATGGAGAGAATTAGGTTTGGCCAGTTTAGCTGCTTGAACTGGCTCATGGTAGGATCAAAAGAGCCAATGCCATATACTGGAAAAGGACAGAGGCCTTGGAGAAGACAAAAGGCAACACTGGCACAATGTGCATTTGTGCTTCATTTAGAGTTTCATTCCACAGCAGTTAAAGATGTCACAGTATTGGCGCATTTTACTTAAAAAACAAAACAACACCAAAAAAACAAACAACGTATATTTTCAAGATGGTTTTTGTGATGCACAACTCAGAGGAAAGTGAAATAAATACAAAGGGCTGAGACAATGATTCCTCTGACTGGACATTCTTTACAAGTTTGAACTTAGTATCAAGGCACATTCCACACAACATTTACGAGCCATAGTACATAATGACTCAACTTAGCAGTACAGTTGTCTCAGTCACACTTGGCCATTCTGTCTCCTACCTGGCTGCAAACAGAATCTATATTACAGATAGAGCAGGTACAGAAGGAACCATTCAAGTATTCATGCAGTATTTGTTTACTGCTAAAATAGGAGCTCCTCTAGAGATAGGCACCAACTTGTGTGGTGCAATCCCACAAGGCAAATATACAGGCTATAATTTGGAACATCCTGGTTTGTAGTATATACGAATTATAACACACACAAATTCAGTCTAAATAACATTTAACCCCCCTTTCTAGTCCCAGCGAAACGGTCATCAAAGTAATACTGAATTTCACACTCCTCATGTCACATATCCATTCTGGAAGAGACTAAACATAATACAAACTCTATCACTTTCAGTGCAGTGTAAATTTTGAAAATAAAAATGAAGGTATTAAGTCACTTAAGTACTTTTGAAAAATTTGTTCCTTGTACTGGAAATGTTTACTAAGTTAGGTTTCTTCTTCTTGTGCTAACTATGTCACCCAATCCACACTAATTCCACAGCAGTAATGGTTATATCACCTTTTGTACAGAATTTGATTCAAGGCCTTCATAGCCTTAGTTAACTACACGGCAGGATACAAACAGAAGAAAAAAATGGAAAATGGAGGAAGATGAAGACAAGACACTATAACACCTCCCCAAGGAACCCGTCTTGCAATCCAAATTTCTGTCTCTAACCTACAAGGAAGTCTCACTGATCTGGATTTCCAATCTGCCTCATTAATGTCAAAGTATTAGTAAAAAGAAAACAGAGCCAAAGGGCAGACAAGCCCATTGTGGAGAAATCTTCAAGTTCTGATGTCCAAAGTCTTTACTTTTTCTCATTACCAATCTGAAAATTTTCACTGCTTACTTGTTAAAATACTTCTATCTTTTCTGCCTCTGTTACACAATGACAGGTGCTATACTATCAGGAGAATGTATTTTTTCCAAGCAATCTGTGTATATCTTGGTCATTCACACCTCCAGTTTTCAATTTATCCACCCTGCCAATAACAACAGATGGCTCATTTCCATTATTTTTCCTTATTGCTGAATTGGAGGACAATCATTGAGTCCTCCTAGTACTCTGCTCAAGGTATGTAAGTATCTTTGGTTTTTGGACTTTCACTTTTGTTTTTTCAGAGAGAAAACCCATTCACATTATGTATGACAATGAGACACAATAATGATGAATCTATGTCTGGCACAGCTGACACTATTAAATGACAAAGGGTTGCCATTTTCATTTCTATCACTAAAGAGTATATTTAGCAAAGGAAACTTCCCTAAGGTTGAAAAAATAACTGGATATTCTACTTAAAAGCATACTAGGTGTTCTTTTATGTATTGCTCGTGGATCATAACATCGGATTTTCCAATACACACTATTTATTCAAAATATTCTATGCTCCAGCTGCTGTCTCCCATCTCTGGCTCAAACAACTGCAGCACTACATATTTCTTAACATTTTTCCAAATGCATTGTCACCTCAGATAAGATGACAAACAGCTGCAGTGCAGCAGAAGAAACTAATTCTATGGTTACGTCCACACAGATAGATTAACACACTGAAAAATGAAAATGAGCTTGTATCCAGAATCAGAACATCTGTACCTCATGGAAAACATTAATTCAGCATTTGAGCCTAACCCTTCCTTAAGTATTTGGCTAACACAAAGTGGCAGAATCCTGTTTCTCCATGTAATATCATGTGGAGGTAAAAAGTAGCCAGAACTGAATCAGAATACTCACAGGAACAAAGCATGGCTGAGGAAACTTTTACATCCGCTTGGCTTTCAAAACTATTTTACCAACTTAGTACTTACCTACTCCATCTTTCAAAATTCCACAATCCCAAAATTTACTTCTAGGGAGTTTCAAGACATCTGCTAATTCCTTTCATCCATCTATCTCCCTAGAGAGGGATGGTCAGTGAGAAGGTTATATGAAGGCAGGAAGAGAGAAGCAGCCCTAGTAAATCCTAAATCCTAAAGGCCACAAGAAAACCTTGCCAGCAATTCACTTGAGCAACTGAGGGGTGAGGAACAGCAATGTTCATGTAAATTACAACCTGTAGAAACTTACTTATTGTTTAGAAACATTCATTTGTACAGTTCAGCTAGAAAAAAAATCATCCTTTAACTACTTACTCTTATCAACATGAAGAAACCATAACAGGAACTCTCATTTATAAAACAAAAAAAGAACACAGTATTTGATGAAACAATAATTACACAGGTACCTCATTTAAAGCCCTTGGTTCATTTAAAGCCACATATGAGCAAGTTTGTTCAGATTATGTTGCATTGACAGCACTGTGATTTATTCAGCTATAACAGTATGAGGTTTTCAAAGGTCAAGACTAACCAAGATTAAGATTCAGAATGCTTCCTGGAGTGGAAGTTCTTTCTTGCTTAGCAGAAATTGGTGTTGATGCTTGAGGAGAGAAAGGTTTGGGGCTGCCTGACAAGCTCCCTGCTTGACCCGTTCTTGTTGGTGCTGGAGAAGCTGAAAAAGTACAAAATTAATAAACACAGATTTAAAAATAATCACAATAAAGCCATATTCACTCGGACAAAACAGATTTTAAACCTACAGGAGCAGGGAAAGGATTTTTGTTTAATAATTTCAACACTGTGTTATACCTTCATTGTAAGTTACAACTATCCCTTTCATTTTAGTTTAAGAACAAAAGAAATTGTAAGGAAAATAATTTTATTGCAGCTACATAGTTGGGCAAAATGTGTGCTTACCCTCAAAACCACTCTGTTTGCAGTGACAGAAAGTTTCTGGCTTTCAAGATTTGGTTATTTTAGATGTTAACAAATTCTGACACTCTGAATTGCTACTTATTTTAATTCATGTACGTAAGTAAACATAGAAAATCCCACCTACCCCATTTTCTAGCTACATTAACAGAGAATTAAAAGTACAAATCATAGTAAGTTTATTCAGTATAGCTGGAGACCAGTGACCAAATGTCTGTGATAAGGTAACAGAATATTCTAATTTATACCGAGTTTAAGCAAAATCCTATGCTCTGAGCCTTTAAAATCTCCATGAAATAATGTTTCAGAAACAAACTTCTGGAAACAGCCAGTCTAGAAAGGAAAGCATCTGGAGACCATTACCTAAAAAAAAGGACTAATTTTTGTCAGCAAGAGACTAATTTCTGTCTGTTAAATCTCGGCTTAATGCTCTGGAAATGTCACCGTAAACTCACTACTGGACATATTTTCCTTCCCCAGTACATCCAGGATTGTCTATATATTTTCAGATTCCTAAATGGTAGCAATATCTGCTGTTTCAGTAACTGTTTCCAAGTTATTTTCTATGTATCACTCAAAATACACAACAGAGGCATCCAAATAAAAACATTCTTGTCTAAGGATAGTGCAGTCATACTACTTGAGTTATTTTTCACAGCAAGCAAGTAATTTCAGTTACATTTTAATAGAAACACACAGATTCCAGTAATAGGACAGCTATGTTTATACATAAAGTATTACAAAAGTTAGCATTTGTAACAATATACAGGTAGAAATGCCAGGTGGGAAACTGAATATTCTAGTTTAACTGCTAAGTCCAATCCAGCATTTCTATGCACTAGGATAGAGGATAGTAAGGCCTGAGGAAAAGTTAGAAAAATTCCCCAGAATTGCTATGATAATCAAGAATCCAGAGTAATAGGATAACATCTGTCATCATCTTTTATCTTTATCTGACAAAATAGCTTTAATATGACTTTCCACAATTATCTCCACTACTATAAAGAAATAATAATGTGGTATAATAAAAGCTCCATATTTTAAGATACAAAACAGTACCTGTTAGCTACACCTTATGTATAAAAGCAGTACATACATATATACATGACAATTAAAGTATAAAATGAATTATTCCTTTTGACATGTTACTCTACTGAAAAATCCAAGTATTTTCATATATTTAAATTCATACAGTTACTTTGTCATCACTTTCTTAAGATGGACAGGATCATATCACAAGACACTTCTGTACCCAGTGGCAGTTTTGCAGCTTAGCCTTTATTGGCTAGAATGCATAAGATTATAATAAATAAATGGCATATTATCTAAAAACTGCAATGGAACATATTTAGTTTTCTACACAGACATCCCAAAGTTTCAAAACACTCACATTAATTAATATACTACATATTTTTTTTTTCACATAGCAATGAACTTTGTGGATGAAAAAAACTAAGATAAAGTGCCTGAGTGCCACAAAATTAGCTAGCATTTGACTACATTATAAGTCTAAGAAATCCAAATTCTGTATTCTACACTCCTTTTTTTCTTTACCCACTCTCCCTATGGAACTGTGGTTTTATCATATTTTAGCTACTCAGTTGGGAACACTATAAATTAAGCTCATTTTAAATAGAATACCTCCTAATCATGACAATTCGAACTCTTTCTGTATTTAACTTCCACTCTCCATTCATTCTGATAGCTACAACTACTTCCTGCTATTTAAACTGAAGGGGTTTGGTCACTGTTCAAGATTATTTATTCCTTCTCAATGTGACAGAAAGGACTATTATTTCTTATCTGTGATACTGAAAATTAAACCCATCTTTTTTTCTAAAATTTCTTCATAAAACGAGTCATAGTACAGTCTGTCTTTAAAAAGTACATGGAATAAAACTAGTGCATTAAGCAAATGCAAAGTCCTGTACCCCCTTTTTTTTTTTTTTACCTGTATTTTTCTCAATAAAATCCATGGATTCTTCACTGGCACTAAAATGACTGGAAGTTGCTTTTTTCTCTGCGTCCTGTTCAACATCAGATCCAGTGTGAACTGATGAGTTTGTACTCATTGGTGACCGTGGCATATCTGTCAATGAAATCCTACGACCAGTACTACTGCTCAGCATAGACTTGCTCATTAGAATCTTGGGCGATGCTGTCATATCAAAGTTCAGTTTGATTTTCTCTTGTTTGTCTGTCTTTGCAGTTCCAGCAGTTGGGTTTGCAGGGTCTAATAACATTTGGTATTGATTGTTGGGAGTATATGGTGTCCGGAAAGGTGCGTAATTAAATACTCCAAATTTTCTACGAATGTTATCAACATAAACTTCCATTTCTTGCATTGCACTATTGAAGATGCTTTTAGTCTTTTTCACAGAAAAAGGAATTTCTTTAGACATGAGGTAGCAATTATTTATTGGAACCCAGGCCCTATATAAAACAGAAAAATAAAAGATAATATAACTACGTTTCACACTGTGGATTGACATTGGCAACTTTTGTGCACATACTGATTTATTTCAGCCTAATCATAAAGATATGAACACCTCAGACCATGTCAAAGAACCATCTCTACCTTCTTCTTTTAATAGTTCAGTGCTTAGTTTTGTTAAGTAAGTAAATTGTATGTCTTAGATTATCACTAGCTTATTTTACTCTACCCAAGTAACATATAAAATGTGAATAGACACTGGTCAAATAAGACAAAATATTCCTAATTAGAATAGTCTATGTAACTGTAAGACAACCATTGCTAAATAGTCTTTCCATCTGTCATAGTTAGCAGAAAAACATAAAAAGCAGGTCAGAAAAAAAAGGCTTCACAAGCACATTCTTAAAAACATTTTACACCCCATGTCAGGATGATCAAACTCCTCAATGCCCAGAAAAGTTCTACGAACAAGTATTGGGTAGACTTTATTTATCATTAAATGACACAGACTCTAAAAGCATGCCTTCCAAGATTCTAAAATACCAAGAACTTTAACTTACTTATTTCATGGCGCTATAGTTTTTGGATTTTTTTTTTACAGTACATGTTTTTATAACTGTATAGATTTATATTTTCAGTTCATGACAAATCAACTTGTATTCATCATGGCTTTCCCCACCTAAAGCAGAGGGTTCACAAGCACAGAAAACTTAACTCCTTTCAGAGCAAAACTGGCATTTTCAACATGGATTATATTTTCTGTATTTTTTAAATCTACAGTTGTGTGTTTATTCCCATAGTGTTTAGACAATATAAACAACTTCATTGACCTCTTCCACCTTTAAGAACCACAGCACAAAACCAGACACAGGAATTAACTTGCATACTCACTGAGATTATATATGTACTAATCTTACAAACACATGACTTACATGCTACAGACTTCATGTAAGAAACCAAAACTATATAATACTGTAGCATATACAGTTTATTAGGGTTAAGGTTCAAAAGACAGGATCCAAAAACTCTAAGAGCACAAAATTACAACAAGAATTTTGTAAGTACAGCCAAAGACATTCTTTGGTTAAATTCCCACCTGTCGTGTTGGCCAAAGAAACGGGCATCAACTTGCCCATCTTTATCCCTCAGTGCTTTAGCAGGCCAGAATGGAAAGCCTTTGAGTTTAGCCCAGACCAAAGGGTGGGGATTGCTCTAGAGGAAGAGGTAAAATACACAGTAAGAAAATACAAGCAGTATTACCTTCAAATCTGATAAACACTTTTTTTTAATTGTATGTATTACTTAGATTCAATAAAGATCCAGCATGCACAAGGCACTTGCCAAATACAAAATTCCATTTTACCATATACTTGATACATACAGAATAAATCCTGAGACGACAAAATAATAAAATTATAAAAAAACCCCAAACATAAAACCATAAGTAGCTCAATTAAACACATTGTAATTGCACTCTGTTATTTATTTATTTTTTATTAGTCCCCTCCAAATATGTAGCATAACTGTAGGAAATGTAGGTAGCTAAGGCTTGGCAGTTGGAAGATCTCGCGGTGTACGGAAAGTTAGAGTCCCTCTCCTAATGACCAATAGTGTTTAATTTACGATGTAAGCAGACGGAAGTGGCGTTGTAAACCAAAGGTATATAACACCGTGTCGACCACTAATAAACGCCATTTGCTGTCCACCACATTGGTGTCTGCAAGCTGATGGACGGGGCTCGCCGTTCCTGAACTAGGTCGCCACGCCTGCATGTCAGTTAGGGCAGGGCCAATCTTTCAAACTCTCTAATTTTCACTTAAGTCCAAGAGAAAACTTGATGGAATATACACTTCTACTTAAGAATCTTAAGGAGTCTTCTCAAGTTTCGTGCAGTATTAAAGAAAAACAGAAAAGAGACAACCTATTAATAGGTCGTGAAAGAAAAATGAAGTCTAAATTCTTAGATCCATACCTGCAGAAAGAGACATTCACATTTCAGAAATCTTACCCCGAGTGCAAGTACCACATGCAAGCACGGATGACCCAGGAGCAGATATCTTATATTTGAGGACAGAGAACTTGCAATCTGGTTGCTGACACTCTTTACAGTTATTTCTGACTGAACCAATCTGTTTGTGAAAAGATGGAATCTTACAGCTAAACATCTTGAGATGATCTGACTCCACAAAGAGCACGATGCACAAGAACAAGCTACATGGAAAACTACCACAGCTTTCCTTGACTCAGTAACCACCATAGGTTTAAAACAATGGGGAGATAACAAGCAACAGTCAAAGGAGAACTGCTAGTTTAATGTATTAACTAGAATACCATAATCCTTAACTTACACAAGGCTCACAAAACCAATTTTCTCGTTTTTGGCAAGCAGCTAAATAACATTCCGGACATACTTCAATTTCATTCATCTGAAAAGAAAAAGCAAACAGTTATTGGAGAGCTTCAACAGAGTCCGAAGTATGATCAGTATTATTATGTTAGCCTGTCTATTTTGCTAGCATCAATTTTCCACAAATTTGTGGTCATAAATCGGCATTTCCCAGGTGGTCAAGAAGGCCAATAGCATCCTGGCTTCTATCAGAAATAGTGTGGCCAGCAGGACTAGGGAAGCGATCGTTCCCCTGTACTCAGCACTGGTGAGGCTGCACCTC
Source organism: Buteo buteo (assembly GCF_964188355.1). Taxonomy (NCBI): domain Eukaryota; kingdom Metazoa; phylum Chordata; class Aves; order Accipitriformes; family Accipitridae; genus Buteo; species Buteo buteo. The sequence continues at coordinate 69,545,610 of NC_134172.1, forward strand.
CAATACCATGTTCAGTTTTGGGTCCCTCACTACAAGAAAGACATTGAGGTGCTAGAGCATGTCCAAAGAAGAGCAACAAAGCTGGTGAAGGGTCTAGAGAACAAGTTTTATGAGGAGCAGCTGAGGGAACTGAGGTTGTTCAGTCTGCAGAAAAGCAGTCTCAGGGGAGACCTTAGTGCTCTCTACAACCACCTGAAAGGAGGCTATAGCGAGGTGGGGGTTGGTCTCTTCTATCAAGTAACAAGTGATAGGATAAGAGGAAATGGCCTCAAGTTGTGCCAGGGGAGGTTTAGATTGGATATGAGGAAAAATTTCTTCACCAAAAGGGTTGTCAAGCGTTGGAGCAGGCTGCCCAGGGAAGTGGTTTGTTTAGTCACCGTCCCTGGAGGTATTTAAAAGACGTGTAGATGCGGCACTTAAGGACATGGTTTAGTGGTGGACTTGGCAGTGTTAGGTTTACAGTCGGACTCAATGATCTTAAAGGTCCTTTCCAACCTAAATGATTCTATGATTTACTTGCTGTGAAACCAACACTGTTTTGACAGACACCCATCTTTTTCTACCCCTGTAACGTATGCATTCCAGTTAATAAATTAGTCACATTTTTACATCCCTCTTCAGATTGTATGCTACTGTTGTTTACTCCAGTCAAAAAAATACATGCTTTGTTTGATGTTGTTTTTATTCCAGTGATAAAGAATTATTTATCATAATTTCTTCCAGTGGCAAAAATATAATCTCAGTTGGGCATTTAATTTCATAATTTACACAACCAAAAATATTTTACTCCTTATGCTCATATTATATAAACTAGTTAAGGTATCAGGCTCAGGTTATACATGTATTTTGTTCTATTAGGAACTGACAAATTCTCAGAATTTATGTGAATCATGGATATTGCTGTGTGAACCTGGGAGTGGAGAAAGCACTTCCATAAATATAAGGGGTCAGATCTTCAGATAATTTATAAAAAATGAAATATTGTTCAAATATATTACATTTAGAATAGCAAGTTTTTGTAATACTAAACATTATGGATTGCCACTGAAATAAAAACAGTGCAAATGCTAAGAATGCATGCATTTTTGCATTTATTCAGAGGAATTTCATATTGTTACAGCAAAAGAACCACCAAAAAAATGCATCTATGAATCAGAAGGTGTGGATCTCTTTTTCCAACTCCAAATATTCATTAAGGCAATAGGTGTCTTTGTGCAGAATCCATATGTCCACTTTTTTTTCTTCTCTTCCCGCCCCACACTGCAAATCTCTAACTATAAATAGTGAATATCCTGATAGAAGACACATTAGCAATGCCCTTGCCGAAAATCGTTCTGTAGGCCATGGATATGCATATTTAAACATAAGAAAGCCTACAAAAATTATGGTTATGCAATACAAACATTAGAAAACACATATTATTTCATTCACGAGTACATGAAATGGAACACTTTAAAAATACAGAACAATCTGGGGCACTCATACCTCATGCTCACAGATTTTGATGATGACTTTTGCTGTTTGTGTCAATTTGTGATTTCCTGAGGAAACAATAAAATGCTTTAACGAAGAAAATTGTCATGCTAGAATTATAAAATCAACCGGTTTTAGATTTAAAAGTTACCATTAAAGACAAAAGAGAACATCTAAAGAGATGATGTAAAACATGTATGTATAAACTATAAGCTTGCAATAGCAGAAGATAGGCACTTTTCTTCTCAACATAACATCGTAACAATCTTTAAATGTTCCTTTTTGAAGCCTATTCCAGCCTGCCCACCACTGATAATGACTCTTTCAGTGAGGGACACACTGTATGATCTCCTCATTTTAGGTCTCCTATAAAGTGCTGCCACAATGCAAAACACTAAAGCAACTTGGGGGTTGGAACCAGATGATCTTTAAGGTCCCTTCCAACACAAACCATTCTATGATTCTAACTTATTTGAATTTTTTTTAAGGTGGAATGAGCAAGTGACAGCATGGGCTGTATTTGGTCCTACAGTTTTATGTGTGCCAGTTGCTACAAAGAAAAATAATCTGTTGTGTTTAGGCACTACAATCATTAACAGGAAGACACTTTCAGCATTTGCCAACTAGAAGAGTCTACAACTTGCTCTATGACTTCAACTATTTCAGAGTTTCATATCTGAGGACATAAGTACATATTAATACTTACCCCCATTGTAAATAATGCAGTTGTGCAAAATCCATTTGGCATCAGCCAAAAATGCTTCAGTGCAACCGTACATTTTCCTTTTAACATTCTGTAAAGAAAAAATTAAGAATGTATCAGGAAACAGAAATGAGTAAAAAGTGACAGATTCTTCCTGAACATTGTTTCCTATCAGTCATACAATTAATAAAATTGACTACTTATTTACTGTAAGACTTATGATTCTAAATACTTACGAATTTGTCAAATTCAGGGTGTCTTTTGACTGCCCTGATAATGTATGAACTGCCTAAATTAACTCTAAATAATGAATTATTTAGACCAGCATCTTCAACATTTCCAAAAAAATTGTTAATTTCCTGAAACAGTGTTCCACTCGACGTCTCTGCAGAAAACTGAGTCCTTCATTTATTCTACTGATATATTATTGCTCCACAGCATTTTTATTTTTTAATTTTTACAAGACTCAGAAAAAATTATTGGGCATAGTACATAAGACAGTATGTTTGATATTCCAGTCTACCCCCTGGGTAAAGTAATTCAATTAGATAAAATCTGTCACATGGTTTTGTTACACTTTTATACCATAAAGACATCAACCTCCACTGTAAGGACATGGAGAATGAAAACCTGTTGTGTCTTCACCAGGTCCTAGCAGAACAAAGCTCTGCAATGTTTCACTCTTCATAAGCAGTAGAGAATAGAGAACTTCTTCATGATTTGAAACTTTTAAATTATTATTAAACTGAAAATTAAATTCCCATTATCCACCTCTTGACTTTCTTTTTCCTTTTACACCTCAGGTGCAGTGGAGATTATAGTACTTGTTGAATGATCAGTAAAATGAGTCTGGAATGACCCCTGGATACACACTCAAACAGTCCCAAATTATTGGACCAGTAATCCATTAATAGCTAACAAACATGATGATAAAATGCAAACTCTGGTTAATGAAGTCTCCCCACAGTATCCTTCCTGGAATTAGATGAATTTATACAGGAGGAAGTCATCAGTGTAAGCTTATCTTCTTCATACTGTTTTTCCTGAACATTTGTTGCTGATTCAGACAAAATAGTGGACTTGTTCAGTTGGCATGTGATCGTTTTTAAGCTGTTAACTGAACTGGCATTTATAATAACAAAAAAAAAAAAAAAAAGGCATCAAAATATTTTCAAGCAACCTGTCTCCCCCTCCCATCAAACACTCCAGAAATCTTACTGATAGCAATCAAACTCAAGGAACCTTCCTCCCTTAGCTTCATACAAACCTTCTCTAATGTACAAAGGTCCATTGGATGAAAGATATATTCTGCATAATCTGGGTGTTGATCCAGTGAAACTGGCTTTTGAAATGGCTCTGTCTGTTAGGAAAAAGAAAAAAGAAGAAAAAAATCACACTGCTTATTAATACTGAACAGTTTCATCAATGACACAATACTCACATTTTTTAATAGTACTTGCAACTGTGATGTCAGAGAAAATTCTTTAAAGGTAATTATAAAATCTTGTGAAGTAATAAAGTATTGGCAGAACAAGAGGAAAAAGGTCTCATTTAACTTATTTTTCAGATGCTGGAAGTAATGAATTGCAGAAGTTAGGGGGTTTGTAAAAGGTACTGTTATTACTTACAGTAGGGTTTTTTGTGGGGAGTATCAGATGAGGTTCAACACATAGTTTTTAGCAGTATAAAGACACTAAATTTCTGATTCACTAGACTCACAAATACTTCTTTTACAGACTCTTGTTAGACTCTTAACTTTCAAAACAGTGGTGGCTTGGTAATTCAAACACCTTCAAACTTTTATCAGTGGGACTCTACATTGTATCTGCTAATGTGGAGGGACTGAAATTCTTGGAACACAACCAATTAAAGTACTCAGGTACCAAAACAACTGGTTATGAGTAAAAATGCCTAAAGAGCAAAATATCTCAATAGCATTCATTAGCCTTCTAACCACATTTTCAAAACACTTTGTGAATTCAATATAAACAAACACTGACACTGCTACTGAAAAGCAGCACTTAAAGCTTCTAATGGCTTCATCTAATAGGACAGTATTTACCATCCCAGACTAAAAGGATTCCAAGAGCCAAAATTTGTCAGTATTTAAGAGTAACCTTCCCAGAAATTGCCATGATTGTTCTGCTAAAATACTTATCATAGAGAGATCAGAGTTACAGAGAGCCCATGATTCTGCACATCTGGTTTTCCCAACATATTTCAGTACAACACTGCAGGCACAGGGACACCCTCCCTGCTCCTCTAACTTATGTAAGAGAACAAGAAGGCAGCATGAGTTAAGACAACCCTTGCTAATTCATCACATTGTATTTTGATTTACTGTTATCTTCACACGTAAAAACTAGGCAAAGCTTGCATGATGAACAAGAAGTGACCAGAATTGTTGAAACTTAGAAGAAAGAATGAGTGACTGGAACAGCTGAAACTTTGTGGCATGGTGATTTTGAGAAGTCAGTCTAAGACAAACACACAGAGATAGGTACAAGTTGGAGGAAACCCAATTCTACCTCCATGATAAAAATTCATAGAAAAGCAGCCTCATATGGCATAAAATTTAATGCCACAGGTCTTCACCACATGGAGGAAAATTTCTGCAACATTTTAGCAGTATATGATACAAATAACTTTTGTGGTAAGAACAATTTCTACTAACAGATAGAAGATAGGTTTTCAACAGGTATAACCAAGCTCTCGTCAGGTTTGTCGTTATCTCAACCCTTCGTGCCCCACGTTGGGCGCCAAAAGGACTGTCGTGGTTTAGCCCCAGTCAGCAACTAAGCACCACGCAGCCGCTCACTCACTCCCCCCCCACCCAGTGGGATGGGGGAGAAAATCAGGAAAAGAAGTAAAACTCCTGGGTTGAGATAAGAACGGTTTAATAGAACAGAAAAGAAGAAACTAATAGTGATAATGATAACACTAATAAAATGACAGCAGTAGTAATAAAAGGATTGAAATGTACAAATGATGCGCAGGGCAATTGCTCACCACCCGCCGACCAACACCCAGCCAGTCCCTGAGCAGCGAAAAAATCCCTGCCCCCCCCCTTCCCAGTTCCTAAACTAGATGGGACGTCACATGGTATGGAATACACCGTTGGCCAGTTTGGGTCAGGTGCCCTGGCTGGGCATGAGAAGCTGAAAAATCCTTGACTATAGTCTAAACACTACTGAGCAACAACTGAAAACATCAGTGTTATCAGCATTCTTCACATACTGAACTCAAAACATAGCACTGTACCAGCTACTAGGAAGACAGTTAATTCTATCCCAGCTGAAACCAGGACACCAATAATATAAGAGTCTCTGTGCCTAGGGTTCCTGCCCATATAACTATACTAGTAAGAGATCATGTCTCCTCATTCCCCTTGTATCTCAGAGCCAGCACTGTCCACTTTCAGAGAGTGAGAAACCACCATGTCCCACTGGAAAGCCACATTATATTTTCACTACACCCACTGAAACTACATCCAGAAACTACATTTTAAATGCACTCCGCAACAGTCTATACAGCCTAAACTAATCTGTCTGTACTAGACAGGTGGTAGACAGCACAGAAGTGGTCACATACAATCTGATAAAATAAACAAGGTTCATAATCCACAAAAGGAAGCAAAACCCAGGATTATGACAAACATGAAAAAAAAAAAATCTTCCTTACCCCTGGCTGTTTCATTTTCTGTAGTGCAAACTTCAGTAAATATGATAGCTGTTCAATGGTGAGCATTGTCATAGCTTTACTCTGTGTTTCTATGCATTCTGCGACTGTGATTTTCTAAAAGTTAAGATTAAAAAAATATTTCATCAGCAAACATTTCTAGGCAAATTCTTCTCTACTGAAACATTCTAGCATTCAAATGGAAGATAATAACTATCTTATAAGAAACAAAAAACTTCTGATGATGCAGTATATAAGTACCTCAGGTGCTTGTTTTACTTGGTTTTTGTTCTGGGTATGTTAATAAAAAAAAACAAAGGGGGGAAAAAAAAAAAAAGGAGAAATACCAGAAAATTCTCCATCGTTTTCGAGATCACGCAAAGTGAATGTGTGAATACATAAAATTCCCAAATACAATGCAGGTTCACAGCAATATGAACGAGTGAGGTCACCTGGGCTCTAATATAATATGTGATCAAAGAAAAACATGCGATTAACCCATTTGCTTTCATTAAAGATACTTCAATGCTAAGTATTCTATCCCCAGGAATCACTGGAGAGGAATGATTAAATTCTTCCTCAGCCCTGCAGAAAAAAAAAAAAGTAATAAAATAATCACTTGTTTATGTAGGCCCTTACAGTACAATTTTTTTCTGCTGCAGAGCTGATCAGCGCACTAGAAGAAGCACAAGTTAAACTAGTCAAAACTGCAGAATGTTTTCAGAATTAGAGGTGCCTGATGAAGAGATCACTCTTTGCAATGGTGCCTTCTCTAGAGATGGAAACAAAGGAAGTTGAAGACTTGTGGTAAGAAGGCAAACACCATGCAGGTACACACACAGAAAAAGTGGTGACACAGCAATGAATGCCTCCTCTTCTGTAAAAATTTTTCAGGTACCTTTCCCAAGAGGCAATATAGAAATAAACAAGAAACATTTCAGAATGCCAAATATCTCTGCTTATATCTCACAAACAAGAAAGAAATCCACTCCTTATATCAAACTAACCTCACATTCTGGGCAAAACCAATCCCCCTCTGGTTCCGCTGTCAGTTTCAGACACTTAGCATGATAAACCCGAGGACAGAGTTCACAGCAGAGGACTTGGCCTTCCCGATGACAAACCCAGCAATAGAAATCATTCCGTCCATCCTGTGGTACAACATCAACAGGGTCTGTGGTGAGTGGCTGCTTCATATAGTAAAACGGACCATGTCTTAGTTCTGACTGAAATGTAGGCAAGAAAAACAGGTTTGGTTTCAAAACAAATTTGCATTTTTTCAAATAATAATATTCATAATATATAAGCAAACAGCAGTTTACAGAGTTTGATTAACATTCATGCAAGCTCATCTTACTAATTGCACAAAATCATTCATAAAGGAGTTTACTTCTTATTCAGATGTCCAATGCCAGTTTGAACTCAAGATTGAAAATAAATTTTTGTGGCAAGTGAGGGCATTGAGTGCAAGACATGCAATCCAACAAAAGTAAGTAAACATTTTTATCTTCAAGAAAGAAGTATTGCTATAGAAGGTATTAGGTCCTCTAAACTCAGAATTTCATGGGGCCGTGTAAGCTAAACACTAAGATATTTAGTGGTGGCTAAACCTGGAACAACTGAAGAAATTAGTCCTGAAACAAGAAGTTGAACACCATGCAAATCTGTCCTAAGTTGCAGTAGTTCACAACTTTGTACAACGAAGCAAGCCAGTCCTGATTTTGATTAATAAGGCAAACCGTAGAGTAGGATGACAAAGGAGTAAATTCACATCCTGAACAGCCACCTCTGCTACAGGACCAGGAACACTGGGAAAGATTTAATCCACCATTTATATGTTTATCAGAATTTAAGACTCACAATCTCCACTGGTTTGCCTGCACTAGAAAACAGTGTTAACTTTGTGAACTGTATGAACTAGTCTTCCACTTGAGCCCCAGACAGCTCAAAGATGACACAGCTGATGCCAAAACTCAAGAAGCGAAGAGCCTGGGTTGGCTAAAATGGGTGCCCAGATACCTTAAGTTTGTTAGATCAGCCTTGAAGAGCTGCTACCGTTTATTGGAAAACTACATTCTATTTATTAATGACAAGGGAACTTAAGTTTTCTGTTTGGTATTAATTATAGGGGTGGTTTGCTGAGAAAGACATGGAGGGAAACAATTTGAGTTTTAGACAGTTTATTTACTGTCATTTTTTTGTTTGATGTAAAACCGTTTCCTCATGACATTACTTGTAACTATCCAAATGCCTGTAGTTTGCAGAACCATTTTCTTTGGTTCTCAGGTAATTTTGCATGCATCCTACACCATTTACACATCTTCCAGTTCTTAGACCTGTGAGCTGTCACATGCCCACATGACTCATAGAACAGTGCAACCATATGCATGTTCCATACCTTTGCAGCATCCTGTACAAAATTAGTCACACAGGGCATAAATTAATGTCACAACAAACCACCAGCATGCCAGCTTGGACCATGATATTTCTAGATTTTTAAAGTTACAAAGGACAAGGTCTAATTATTTGCATGAATAGAGGACCTTCGAAGTCAAATTAGATGACACAGAAGTGACAACCCAGTTGAAGATGTTGTATCTCAAAGATACACCAGAAGAGATATCATCTGCGATTATCTAACACTGTATATTTTAGGCAAAGGAAGGATGTTACCCACAAACATTCCCAAAGCATTCTGCTACCTAAAATGTTATTTGAAATTCTATCAGTTTTGGCGTTTTTCATTTTCTATTCTACAGATGATACAGCTACTAAATAGATACTTTGTTCCCAACCACAGAAATGGGTGAAGTGTTATTTTCTGTACTTTCTTTATATATATATATTTAATCATATAACATGACAAGACTTTCAGAAGGAAGGTTCTATGAGATCCTGTGGAGTAAGAGGGACAGCATAAGGCTTTAACTACATTTCGAATGCATTACTACTACCATCATTCAAACAGATACAAAGGCATATGGAAACCCAAAGCGAAGAAGGGAAAGTTGCAATTTACAGAGCAGAAACATGTTTTGTTTGCAGCTATATGCAACACAGCTGTGAGACCAAAATCTCAATAGTGTTTACGTGGAGATGCAGTTATGGGGCATTTCCTCAACTGCAGATAAAGGAAATTACCAGAAGAATTTAATACATATTCTGACTTTGAAGTGGTATAAGCAGTATATCCACACTAACTTCATAAGAATCAAAGATACTGCTTTAAGACAAATATAAACCTGTGAAAATATTCCACAGAAATCAGCTCATAACATCCAAATTAAAGAGAAATCTGTTCTTGCTAGAGCATGAGAGGAATTTATTTTCTGTAAAAAAGGTTCTGAGACTCAAAGAAGACCCAAACAACAAAACTAAAGGACTGAAAATGAATGATTCAACTGCATCAAAGGACCTTTTCACTTGTTCTAATCAGAGTAAAATATTTTAAGAGTTTAAATTTTAACAGTTTTGAAAGAAAAGCTTTTTCTCAACTGTTTCACAACTAGCCAATTCAAGCTCAAATAGGTGGTAGCTTGTTTTAAAGTAGTTATTAAAAAGTTAAGACTTGTAGAATGACACAGAAAACTGAAGAAAAAAGGAAAGTATTGTAGTGCTGTTTTGGGGAGAAAAAGATCACTATATTTATTGTTTAAATTAATATTGAAGCTAGTATTAAAACAAACTGACAACTTCAATTACACTATTACTGACCAATTAAGTGTCAGAAGTTCCTGATTTTTAACCTGTCTTAGCTACATTCTAAAATTCCATAATTCTTTCCTGGTATTTAAATATTTTAAATACCTGTTGGCACCATTCTGAAGATCTGTTACTGCATCCACAACATGTAATACGAAGCTTCATGAAACTATAACTTTAGTAATGGTATCTTGAAATACTCAAATATTAAAACACTTCATAATGTAGAATATTAAGTTAGGTTTCCAGTGATGTTGTCATACCTCAAAATGGATTTATCAGCCAATCAGAACCACAACTATCAGCTACATTATACTACATTAAACTTGAAACTTAACCTGAAAGCAAAACAAGTAACTGTGCTTAGCTCACATCTGTTCAGCAGTAAAATAATCTTCAATGACTCCTGCTACCATATAGAGCAGAATTTTGCACCTACTTTAGAAACAACAATCTTCAGGCATGCCCATTTCAAATTTGACATGCAAGAAAATATTAAATTAAAAACAACTTGCAAAAGCTAAACAAAACTAAACAGATGGTATTTTCTTGCTAACTTGTAACAAATAGAGCATTAAGCAAGTCTGATTCCTTTTCTTCATTAGATATACAACTTTATTCTATCCTGTAATATTTCAGGTCTGAGATACCTGGAAAACAGAAAAGGATTTACCGAGGGGAATGTATCAGGTTCAACAACTGCAGTTGTGTTTTCACATATGTTTTTAAATGCATGAATAAAAAGTGGAAATTAGTACCCTAAGAGTCAGTTCCACTGTTTGTAAAATTATCTCTACACTGCACAGTTAGAAGCTCAGACTTCAGTGGGGCAACATCTCCGCAGTAAATGTCCAGGATGTAGAGGAATTTATACAGCCTGCAGTGAAGCTCAGTAAAAGCCAAACTGACCACATTAAACTAGTGCAAGCATGCCTACACATGCTATTACTAGACCTCCCACCAATTATCCTTAAATAAAATACGCTTGACACTGTAAGACTGTTCTCTATCAAGCCCTGATTTATTCAAAGTCTTTGTTTCAGGACAACTGCAGTGATTAGGAATTTCATTTTCTTTCTTAACCAGTGCAATTGTACCAGGATAATATTTAATGTGGATGCTGTTAGACCAGCAAAAAGTGCTTTAAACTCTCAGAACTTAATCCTGTATTTATATGATCCTGGCAAAAAACATTGAAAAATACACAGACATGTCATTATTAAATTAAATGAAAAACAACTTCAGTAAGGCTAAAGACTGCTTTCATGTAATCTCCTCCAAGATGATGCAGATGCTTTACAGTATTTGCTATTCAATACGCTTAATATAATTCTTTCGCTTGCATCATACAATGAATCAGAAATTGTCGAAGTCTTCTGGAGTCAAATTCTTTTAAGAACTGCAACAAATGCTATAAATTCAGTATTCAGAAGACACTGAAAATAAGGTTTCAAGCATGAAGACTGAAAAGTACTGTCAATGTGACCCTTTGATTTAACTCATTTGGTAGGAGTGTACACTGCCCAGCAATTTAAAGGAAGGGGAGGGAATCTGAAGAGTACCAAGGAAGGAGCTGGACTTTCGTTAATAATTAGCAGTAGGACTAAAAGCAGATGAGGGACTTCCACTGACATTATGAGATCCTTCTTAATTTAGGATATTACATCACTGAACATTTCCTTTTAATGGTTTTAATTAATAACAGCTATTACTGTTGTTGTGGTTATAATCCTTCACAATCCTTTTGTTAAAAATTGCATTTATTGGTTATACATTGTATTAGCTTTATGAAATCAAACAGCAGGACACAGGTGGTCTTTCTCATACAGATGTAAAATAAAAATAAAAGAATATCCAAATGCAACTTATAATGACGCCTCCTACACCCACTGCATTCAAAAATGAATATCCACTTCTGAGAGTACAAAAATGGAGCTTCCTAAAGAGGAGAGAGCTCCTGTAGCTGTCTCTACATCCCTCACTGTTTCATATTCTAGCATAACAAGACCATGACTTCTCTTACCTGCTCTTTATTATTACTGTTCAATAGACCAGGTTTCTTTTTCTTTTTTATAGGACTTGTTGATGCATCTTGTGGCGAGTGACCATTAGAGGAATGTGGAGGGCTGGGAAATTTCCTTTTTTGTGCTGTGCGTTCAGCAGAGCCAGGATCTATAACAGATGCAAACAATATGGTTGAAAAGTGCATTTCAATGAAAAACATTCAAACGAGGTTATGGTTTGTCATTCACACTCCTTCACTGAACAGAATAAAAATTCTCAATTGCCTTTCACCTAGTCACTCACAAAACTGGAAGCACAGACTTGCTAAGCAATGCCACTGTTAAGTGAATTCTCAATTCTCAACTCAATTCAGTAATTTAGACTAACATTAAATATTTTCTCCTTTTCCCACAGCATTCTGGCCATTCACCTCATCTCAAATTCTGGTATCTTATAAAGTATAACAACAGTTATGTCTGTAGTTTAGCAGAGCGCTATGCTAATTTATGTCATACACTTTAAAAGCAGAGAAACAACATTAACAACAGTTCCTGACAGCTTCATTCAGGTAATTTAGGAACATAAGCAACAGAAGTTAAAATCTGGCAAGAGGAAAGTCAGTCCTCATCATTCATTTCTCATACTTAAATAAACTTATTGAAGTAGAAATAGAAAAAATTAAATTGTCGTATAGTCTGGAAATAAATATGCTACCTCAAATACTTAGTCATCTGTAGTACCTGCTAAATTGGATTGTATAAACATAAAATTAAGACAAGACTCCTAGTCAAGTACTAACCTTTGACAGCAAGCTAGAGCAACAAACAGAAAGTGACCTAACTTTTCAGTGTCTCCCACAGTCAGAGCTCTCATATTCAACCAAGCAAATTACAAGTAATAAGTCACGGCTTCCATCTATGCCTGAAGTTACTATCCCAAGTAACAAAGCTGGCAGAAGGGAGCGTGTGCCTGTGTCTCAGCTGCTCTAAGTCACGGATTGTCATCTTAGTCTAAACTCATCACACGAGCAACAAGTAGCCCTGGTGGCTCTGAACTGCATTTTATAAAAACACACACAAAATTCTTTAAAAAATTAGAAGGAAATTGAGACACAGCTCTACCAAATGAATACCTATTATGATGATCTTCATGTCTGCTTCACTCCTCCAATTATGCTAAATTATTTTAATTCTTCAAAGATTTTTAATTCATCTTTGTTTACTTGGTCACTGTTTTGTGTTCATTAGAATATTCAGAAGGAATTATTTACAGCTTTAAAAAAATCAATACACTTTAAAAAAAAATCACTGACAAGCTCATCAGAAATGTCTGAGGTAAAAATAAGAGCATTTGCAACTTCATTTTCTCAGAACAAAATTTAAATGATTCCTAATGAATACGGAATGCTCAGCTCAATTACAAAGAACTTACTGACATTTTTCAAAAGAAATAAGTGTGCCATCAGCTGTAATAGATAATCATAGAACAGTGAAATGATCTTGGCAAAATACAAGTGAAAGTTCAACAGAGTTGGTTTTACACGTTTAATTTTTCCTTAAGCTTTTAATGCATGCAACAAAACAAAATGACAGATAAAACCATAGGGATCAGAAGTCATCAATATCAGAGAGAAACAACTGAACTCTCCCCAAAGTCATTCCCATATTTTCAATCCCCTACTCACACGTGCTAGTGCAAATGTTTTGTGGCTGCACACTAAACAACTGAGTAATAAAACCTGTCTAAAAAATAACTTTTTTCTGAGTAATTTTTTTCAATAACCCCATTCACTACACAGCCACACGAACACTTGTAATGCATTCAGCAAAGCAGTTATACTGGATGGGAACATGTAGGGAGAAGGAAAAATGCTGCTTTTGGTATTAATGCTGCCTTAAAGTTTTTTCTGTGAAACAGTTTTTGGCAGCTATTTGACAGAAGCCAGAGGCAATCAAACTGCTGGTTGCCATGATCCTATATCCTTTACCTCCTGGATCCATATTCTTGCCTTCCAGGACTCACTGGGTGATGGACTGAGCTGTCTCAAGTTGCCAAGTCACCAAAACCTCACTGAAACACTTCACCTGAAGTCTCCAATGAACATCAGAGGTACAAGAACAAGAAGTAACTGGATCAACTTATCAGAGCATGTCTATTCTCAACAGATTTAAATTAACTATAAAAAGGTCCACCAAAAAATACTGAAAGTTCCCCAAATAGATAAATACTGAAAACCACAGCACTAGACTATTTCACATAGGCAGTGGACAAACACCTTTCTCCCACAAACACCTCCCAGTCTGACTTTTAACTATTTATTGAATGAGACAGTTTTGTTAAGCTACAACATTCCTCTCAAGGAATGATTTTAACACATTTAAGGAGTCTTGCACACAATGTAGCCACTGATACTTTCTCATTAGACAGTCTAACAAGTGAGCTAGTAAAACACAGTTTAGCTTAAAACTGTATTCGGAATAATACCCTGTCAAACTGAAAAGTGACACTGAATTGCATTCAAAAGTAAGATAATTTGTCACATGGCACAAATCTTAGAGGTTCTATGGCACAATGAAGAAACTGGATTAGATTTCTACATGATTTCTGCATTTTGTGCAAATGTGCAGGGGAAACAGTCAATAAGGAAAAATAAAATTGGCTGCAATAATGATTTGCACAAATGGAGATAAGATTAACAACCTATGCACTTTAAATAGAAAAAAAATATTTGGAACAATAGTTGAGCACGAACTGACTATGGAAGAAATTACTTTTTTCTGTTGTGAAAAAGGCCAAACAATACTGATGTAAAAATAGGAGTGATACATATGATGTAATCTTGATGTTAACCTTGGAACGCTTGCATATATGTTTAAGTTTATTGAAAATAATATATTATTTAGTGGAAAGAGTAGAACAATGTCAAGAAGCCACACACTTAGTAACATAGCAAAACATTTTGAAAAAATATTCTCAAAAAAAACTATGATCCCACAAAAACTTACTCACGATGCAAGCTCAAGAAGTATTCCGAAAAGATATTTCCAGACTAAATTGCATTTCAAGAACATATGCTACTTACATGTATGGAAGAAAATATAAAGAAAGATGGAAATGGTATAGTGGAAGAACTTCTCCTATGCAAGAAAAGTTGCACTGGTCTACATTAATTTGTGAAAATGCCAATCTTACCTACTATCATCCGCATCACACTTTTTTCAGATGGGTCCAGAAATATGAAAGATGCAATTGTTACCTAATCAGCTGTAAAGTTACCATTTTTTTCAGTTCCTGAAAGCTCTGAAATTTTTTCTTCCCCAAATATATAACCGCACAGAAAAAAGCAGTGGTTTTGACTTCTTTCTACACAATTCTAGGGAAAACGTGGTGCTATATGGTGACTTCTGATTGACCAAAAGCTTGGTAACGTGTGTCAAGATAACGATAAAGAAAACTATAAATAAATATGAAAAACATATGAAAAGATAGATGGAAGAAGATATAACTGAAGGAGGGAAGAGAGATGTAGAAGCATTTGCCCATCCTGAGTTGTATTCATCTAGAATAGCTGCACCAGGCTAACACCACATGTAATTTCAACAATCCTAGGAAAAGTGTCTGCCACTAGAGTTATGTAGGCACAGCTATTTCAGCAGTGCTGCCTTGCAGAAATGTAGTGTTGGCTCTCAGACAAACTTTTCTGTTGACATAAGTTATAAAATTTTGGCAAAATGTAGTTAAGCTGGTTTAAATAAACAAACAAAAACTTTTCATGTTTTGAGTTTTCTTTGACACTAAGAAATGTGATTTTTTTTTTTTCCTTTCCACCCCTCCCCTTTTATACTTGTAGGCAGCATTTAGGACTAGTTATATTCTTACATGCCTAGGCTGAACTAAACCAATACAATGTGTCAGAGACCATTATTGTTACTTGTTTCAATTCAAGCAAATCTGCCTCTCACTCCATTTAGGCCAAAATTTAGATTGATATGACAATACAAAGAATTGCCAGGTAAGGTATGTCACCTAAAAGTGAAAAATGTAATGTCTGCCTCCTCCAATCCTTAAGCAATTATGACAATAAAAATCCTAATACAGGTATACAACCATGCTGACAGAAGACTAGGGGTTGTTTTCAGTTTAGCTAATTATGCACAGAAGGTGGCAGAAGAACTCCTTTGGCTGGCATACACTTCATACAACCCAAGAGAGCTGAGACAGTACAGCCATCCTGGAAGGAACACTGCAGCATCAAGTGTCAGCTAAACCAAACCCCACAACTTCACCAAAGCAATCAAACCTAAAACCAAAACAAGCTCTGAATTCTATGGGTTTTTTTTTCGCTGAAGTAGAATGGAGCTTATTCAGCATGGGAACTCTTTGCTTTCAGAGTGATCAGCAAAACCACCATCATATCATGTATTTTCTCATCTTTCCATCACCACATGGCTCAGAACAGCAAGTACAATATAACACTTTGTTTCTTTATTATAATTTGCAGTTCTCAACAGAGACTTTCCATATATACCTAAAGGCAGTCATAAATAAACTACTCTTACTGTGAAGTGCTGACCATGCCTTAATCCTTGTTTTCCCAATGCAGAGAGATCTGCAGAATTGTCCCTCTCTACAGCAAACAACTTCCTCAAAGTACTCGCAAGGACCTCTGAGCCTGAGTTTCTCTCCAGCAAATAAAGCCCTCACCGTAACTCACTGAAGAGACTTAGACTTTTATTTCCAGACTGTACACATGCAGACACAGCTTAAACAAGGGGAGTAATAGGAGAATATAGTTTTCTGTCCTTTGGCTTCCATTTCTTACTCCCAGGCACAAAGCTGCCACCAGTGGAGCACACCAGTTTCCTTTCAGCTCTTAAGCCTCAGATTGTGAGGATTACAAAGAAGGTGCCCATGACACGGCACATTGTGCCTTGGCTCTAAGTATGAAAAAAGAAAATCAGCTGTAAAGTTCCTCATCAGTGGCCTGCCCCCATAATGTGATGCTTCTCACTTTTAAATGTTGTTTTTTCCTAAACTAACTGATTAAGGGTCAGGAAAAGGGTTAAACTGTTTTTATCTAAACCAGAACCGAATTACAATTCAGTCACAGCCAAATCCAAACTATATTTCAACAGAAAAGGTACTGATTCAATACTGATTAAACCAAATGATCACACAGACATATATGCTCGGTGAAGTGATTTCACAAAAATACTTAAACTAGTGTAATTTTCTTCTGTGGTTCACACCTGAGCATACTAGGGATTTTCAAATAAACTAGTGGTGACTCACAGACAACATACAAAAACTGACCTGAAAAACACCTTTTTTTTTTTCAGCTTGCAAGTTATTGAAATGTACAGAAATTTTCTTGAGGCAATGTAAGACATAAATGGAAAAATTAAGGAATAAGCAGGAAAACAGCAATGCACAGGCATTTTCTTTCAGATTTAGTTGTGCTAGTGGAATAGGCTAACGTCTTTAACTACCACTATATGTTGTCAACTTATGAATCTGTGAGAGACCTAATAATAGAACAATCTTTTAATTCAGTTCACGTAAAATAAGAATGGTAGCACCTACTTAAATTGAGTTATAGTTTCCAATTCTAATTAAGATAAAAAATGCTCAAGTTGCATTTTGTGTGAATTTCAACAGCAGTGCCCCTTTTAGCCCACACTGCTGCTTCTTCCTCCTTGGCTCTTCCAGCTTTGTTAGCAGAGTTTGTGTAGCTGAGCTGTGAACTGGATCAAGAAATTGATCCCTGTTAAAATAACCAGTCAGGAGGAAAGCTAATTTTTAACCTGGATCCCCAATGTAGTTTAACTTAGTACGTATTACTTGAACAAAGTGAAACAAATCCAAAAAGAAAGAACAAAAAAGACCAAATTTAAACTATGCAATAACTTGGTGACTAGAACAGTTACTTAGGAGGTGGATTCAAGTTTCTGCTCCAAAAAGGAACAGCAAGAATTTGTGTGATCTCTTCCATGTCAAGCAAGTATTTTTAAAAAGGTGTTTAATGAGCAAGAATGGTCTCATTTTGGAGAGCATCTCACCATGCCAGTTTGTCACCAGTTAGCACATACCCCTGCAATCTCCCTGCTTCTTCTACAAAACTCCTATCATATACTGAGCAAGTCAACCTGAATCAAACTTTTCAGATAGGCATCAATTTGTGCACCCACCCTTTCTAAGTGAAAAGACTGAGATCACTTGCAGTTACTCAGCACTCAGAAGGTTAATAAGAAATGAAACGCTCTGTGTACTAAATGAAGGGCATTACAGTACATTAATAAATGAACATTTCATTGATAAACCAATCATACTAATTAATTAACTTGTCAAGCAACCTTACTCCACTTATTTCTTGATTTTTAAGTGTGTGATTTTGCTTTCTCCGCATTATGTCAAAATTGTGTTTCCAGTGCAAATGAAAACACAGACACCTGAAGTAACTTTTAAAATTCTCATTAAAAGTTACCAGTTTTTACATCACTAGGTTATTATTAATTGCTCTGTTATGTTGCCAAGGTTGACATAAGTACCTATGAGTGCTCTCGCAAACCATCCATTGGGGAACAACACACTAACCTGAGCTTCACCTAAAGTTTAAAATCTTTCTTTCAGTATTCCATCATGTGACTAGAGGATGAGTAACTACTGCTCCCAGGAGACAGACTAAAAAAGCATACTTAAAACCTAAAGCAACTTAATGTCATACTTTATGACTATTTTAGAAGTCAATTTGATGTGATGGTAATGCAGTTTTTAAGCAGATAAACTATGATCGTGACTTACTACGTTTAGCTTAGAAAAAACTATAAAAACCAACCAAACAAAAGTATGTTATTGTCTATCAGGGATCTTGTCTTGCTGCAGCATATGGGGCATAGACCACAACCATACCTTCTATGTTCAACACATTGCCAAGTGCTGTACCATGAGCGTTCAATAGCAACTAATTGAGAAGTCGCGTTTTTCTCAACGGAAGCAGGTGCCAACTCAGAAAATGTGTAAAAGTAAAATGTTTTCCTTGCTTTTCCCATGATACCCAGATGTAATTCTTCCTGAAAACAAGTGACATCAACATGCCTTACTGTAAGAACACAGCATAAACTGCTTAGTACCAAAGACTTATTGCAGTGACATCTTACATCCCTTATGCCCTTCTTTCCATATACCTTTTTTATTTTTAATTTAAAAACTTGCTTAAATTAAATGCAAAGGAATTCCAGACTAAAACCAAAATGAAATGGTGTCTACATATGTATTTGTAAGCATCTATTACACATGCATTAGTTTCTCTACCAGTAAGGCCCTAATGAGAGCTGAAATCCACAGCAAGTTACACAGATCTAAGTTAAGGCTTCACAGTACCCTTCCACAGATACACTTTCTTCCCTTTTCCCTTCTCTAGCACTTTTATTTGTTCACCCAGGAAGCAAGATGATTTAAATAACCGACATGGCCAAAACAAACAAAAACTTCAAAAATTCATTTCAGCTGATTGGCATACCAACAAGTCCCAAAGTTGACAGTGCCAGTATAAAGAAAAAGGATGGAAATGTGGCTGACAAAAGAGCATGCATGGCAGGTCTGACTTAGATCAGCATATATTGCCTTAGTGTTGCATCCTCAGTGCAATGGGTAGCAAGCCAATTAAGAAAAGCCTGAGTAAATCAGTCTTACTATACATCATGATTTTCAAATTCAACCTTGCAAAAAGGTTAGGCAAACAAAACAAAAGCTTTTGCAATAAGTATGGAAACTGCAGTATAAAAGCTTTTTACTGTAAGCAAAGAATTACCCTTTCTTTTGAGCTGGTGTGGAAGGGAAGAAAAGTTCTGCATTTCAAAATAAAGCTCAGACAATCAAAAAACTTATCTTTATCTTAACTACATCAAGTTTACTATACTTTCATAAGAGTATTAATTATTCAAGTTCTGTATCTAATTTTCTTATATTTTAAATGCATGTTCTATGAAAAATGAGCTGTTATAGAGTGGCTATATCTACTGCTCGTAGAACAAAACTCTTCTGTTCTGGACATTTTCAGAAAGTGAGAAGAGGGGAAGTCAGAAGCATGTTTGTTTAAACAGTAAAAAAACCCCAACAAAACAGAAAAACAACCTTTTCAACATGAGTTGTGATAAAGATGGTAAAATTAGCAGTCATTTTGGTTTTCCAGGAGCCAGAAACAGCAATGTATTTTTTCAGTGAAAGCATTATTTTAGTCTTCCAGGAACAGTATTAGATATCAGTACACTGAGACTTAGTTACACCAATAAGTTTTCTGTGATGTAAGTAGGTTTTTGATATCTCAATGTAAGTGGGCCAATATGCAAAATTCTGAATAAGGTTTCCAATTAGAAACCTAGTCAATTGTTCTATGCAAGTTAGACACTCGGCAGAAGTGTCACTTAAACCGAGCCAGCCCAAGGCTGCTTCTGTTAACATTAATTCCCAATCCCATGCTATCCCTTTTATTATGACACAAAAAGTTCTGCCAACATTTGGTGAACCATATCAAGGAATTAAATTAGATTAAATGTAACAGAACAAAAGAACAAAAATTTCATGAAAGCAGTTTCATAAAGAATCCATTTTATGGCTGTAAGAAACAGCTAGGCTAGCTTAAGAAAGAAGGCAGCGTGAGAGAAGGTACAAGAATACGAAGGTGACTGAAGACTGCTTAAGCTGCCACTACCCCACAGAAATTTGTAACTATGCCTTTAGAAGGAACAAGAACAAAAACAGAAAACTGACTTCCACCTAGGCTGTCACTTCTCTCTTATTTCCTCCTCCTCAAAAGCTCTAAATGCATTTACTTTAAATGGTGTTGAGGGAAATCAATGAAGAATTCTGAGAGAAAAAGGAGCAACACTAACTCCATTGTCAGCATCATTACAGTCTGATTTGATAGAACAGGCTTCAATTAATAATTTATATTGACTCGAGAACTGTGAAGTCTCCCAATTATATTTATTACCCTGAATGGATGCTAATAGATTTAAGATTTTTCAAATCCAATACCTATAGTACTATAGCAAGCTTAATTATCTTCAAAACACTTAACAAAATCATGGATAAATCTGTTAGAACTTATACTCAACTCTGAGGCATTTTAATCTTATGACAGAATTTTGAAATATGATGCAGTTGCAATCAACCACTAAAGCCCTGTTTACATTCCAGAAACTTCAACTGATGCAATTAATCCAATCCAGTTGCTTAATGTAATAAATAACAAAGGTTAGCCATGGTTGTGTAAATCCTGATGAACTCCTACTACATTACAATTTTACACAAGTACAAAAAGACAGTGTTGCTTGTTTCTTCATTGTAGGACTTTGGAAGATAGAGAAAAAGAAACACTTCCCAACAACTTGCAATGTGTAAGCTAATTATAAACGAGAGCCTGGCTGTAGGGGGACTTGCTGCCCCAAGGCAGTCCTGAAGACCTCCTGTTGATTACTAAGTAACAAGGGCTCTGCACTAGAGATAAAAGCCTCGGGCTGCACTACTATTCAGTGGAGGATTCTCAAATTACGTTTCACACTGGAGTGAGAATCTCATCTCTGTAATTAAATACTTGGTATCACTGCAATGAAAGTTGATACACAATATACCATTATGAAACTGTTAGAAAATATATACTGTATTCTGGAAATCCCATTTTACTAGTCATTTTGCATTTATATTCATAATAACTGAACCTGTTACCACTGAGAGAAGCCCCTAAGGCCAAAGCCTTCAACACAAACCTGCAGCTATGCAAAAGTTGTAAAAGTCAGAGTTCTCACCATTAAGCAGTAGTGTCTCAGTATATTATTTTATGACAAGCTAAGAGCTGTCACTGATGGGAGCAAGTCTGCTCCTAGCAATGACATCTGTCCAACTCCCTAATAATCTGGTTCAGGGAGATAAGCAGGTAGAAAACTAATTCTATACCCAAGACCTTAACTGACTCGGAAGAGGGCTGGCTAAGAGCCAGCATAGATGTAAAGGCAATATAAGAGATATATGACTGATGATGGGAAGAAGAGAGTTAAAGAGCTCCTTTTGACTAGTCACTCAACAGTCAATGGTTACAGTACCAGATGAAACATACATGGAAGTCCATCCACCACCACAGCTAACTACTGTTGGCAGGTAAGTGAGATAAACTAGCAGAAAACTAACCTGAGAATTAAAAAAAAAAAAAAAAAATTCTTCCAGGTTAATAGGATAAAAAACCCCAGTGGAGAGTTCACTGCTGTCCAAAGAGAACAAGCACAAGTGAAGACAGAACTGCACTAAACAAATAAGTTTGTTATGCTCATCTGGAACCACAACCTGGAAATACTCAGAAAATTCTCCAGAAAGCCTTGCAAGCCCCATCTTGAAATATTTAATAAACAAGGTTAAGAAGTAGGCCATAGGGCTGGAACAGAAATATAACAAGATTTTTGTGTCAGACATGTTAATGTATCATATGCAGAGGACAAAATATTATAATAATCTAATACATGGTGTTTCTCCTTTGCTAAACAGCAATCCTCTGTTGACTCTATTTTATGTTTTTGGACTCTCATGTTTTTGTATTCTCTTTAAGCTGTCATTTCCCATTTCCAGTTCTCAGATGCCTTATGCCTTCTTGTTATGATCAAGAGAGTGGTGTATTATAAAACCTTTACTAAAGCTGCACAAGCACAGCTTATAAGCAGATCTAAATTATAACTGCTACAGTAACTCTACTCCCCTTTCCCACCTCACCAGATGCCTGTCCCCACAACTTTTTACAGACAGGTACTTGTGTGCAATAGTAGGATTAATCAGTTCATGATCTAGGCAAAAACTAATACTACAAAAAATGATCAATTTTCTGCTACATCAGCTGCTTGATATAGCTTACTATGCAACAGCATAAGCATCAGTGCCAGCCTAAGGAGAAGGATAGAAAAATGCAGCTGAAGATGAGCGTGTAGGGCTGCATAGCTCTGACCACAGCTATAGACTCACTCTTGCATATCACATTATAAAGCATAAGAAAGAAGTGTCAGCTATGGTTTTAAGCTCTAGCTTCATTACAGCCTAACCCTATCTGAATGCTTGCTAACAAAGCTCTATACTTCCTGTACCCAACTGGTATATTCGTGCCCTCTCTCTTACACCAGTTCTGGCAGGCTACCAAGCCATTTCAGCACACTAAGCTAGTAGAAATCTATTCATGTTTTATGGTTCAGTTAGTTTCCTGCCAGCTTAGGTATGGAAGGAAGTGGATAAAACTGCTACAGCGAGCAGTTTGACCAGCTTAGGCTGCTTTGAAACCACCACCTTACTTAAACCAGGCTATTCAAAGGCTATGTTAACACCCTTGTAACAGATTAAACAATGCATGTTTCAGCTTAGCTTAAACTGAACTGGAATTGATTTATAACAATTAAAATTAAACTGCTTATGCCAAAACAAGAATGAATGTTCATGAATAGGTCTCCATCAGGCTAATTGGTTTTAATGCAATGTAATTTATTTTCCTACAACTTTCTTTAAACATGGCCTCACAGGAGCTGTATAAACTGTAGCAGAGAAAGCCAGGTTACAAACTTGCAGCATATCAGCTTCTCCAGGACAAGTGTGAAGTTATACAATACCATTGATTGATCTCCTGCACAGGCTTCTCAGACCATCAAAAAAACCCAAATAAACCAAGACCAGCTGTATGCTTCCCTTAAGGGTTTGTCTATATAGGGTCAGCTTCCTCATCTACATCCTTTCTAAAACACATAAAGCAAAATTCTGAAAAAGATTAATGTTACAAGAGGAAACATTGTTGCCACTATCCTACCAGTTTAGAACCTTGCTGCACTTTTTCTGCCCTACACAAAACTCCGGTTTGTGACTTCTCTGCTGTAGAAACACTACACAACTAACAGAGAAACTTGTCTCAATCCAAATAACAGAATTCCAGAAAGATTCATTTTAGCAGGACTATAATATGGCCAGTCTCTGCAGATGATATTTATGACCGTTTTACGTTCTATGCAAAACTACATATTCAACTATTATAAAGTTCTACCACTAATTCATAGATTAGGTTGGGAATACAACAAAGCAAGATGGCTTACAGGCAAGTCTCAAGATTTCTTTACAAACCACATAACTTCTTCACTGAAAAAAATATATACCTGTAGGGGCTTGGGGTGGGTGGTTGTTATTCTTGCCCTTAGAATGGTGATGGCATGGGTTTTGTCAACATACATGTCAAATTTAACAAACCCATTAAAGCAAATCAGTATCTAGTTAAATAAATATCAATTCTATTGTTATTCAATTAATTCAACCTCTCTTAAGTTTTATCTTTACTATGGTGATGTACAAAAGCCATTCAGATCACTCTCACTGGTGTTTAAAACACTAAGAGTCCTACTGTGTACAAACCAGTCAGTGACTTCCACGCAATGACAGCTTGGGCCAATCTAAACTAGCACTGTGATGATCCTGTCTCTATCTTCCAAACCACTCTCCTTTCAATCACTACCAGAGCTTGCCTATGAGCTGGTTCAAGGAGTTGTATCAACAGTAAATTCACTCAGTATAAAAACGTCTTTTTCTGCCAGGTTAACTTCCTCTGAATTGACCAAAACCCACAAAGCAAGGGCAGCTGCAAGATCACGTGGCTGAGATGGTTGGGAGATTGAAGACTGACCCTTTCAATAACCACAAGGTATTAAATCAGCTCACTGTCCTGGGAAACTTCATCTTAACCCTACAAAAAAAAGTTAAAACTTTCCTGCGGGCTTAATTCATTGAAACAGTACACCTTGAGGTCAGACCAGCACTAGAACTAATGTAAGGGCATTGCAACTTTTTTTATGGACCATACACCTATTTCTGGGCTGAGTAAAGCAACAGAACTAAAATGCAGACATCTACATAAATAGGTATCAGACTCATAAATTACTTTTAGACATTGATTATGTCAGAGTGACATATGTAACAGTTTACCTCACTTGATGCATGTGAAATTCTTATTAGTATTAATATGTGTGCCAAACTCTTTCTAAGGAGAAATGAAGGTGTATCTAATAACCCCCACTGTGTCTTATATCGAGTTCTCATACTCACCAAACTGTTTCACAAACAAACTGGTAACTCAATCAGCAGAAAAATGTTTCAGTTTTTAAGTTGGTTAGAAAGTTCAAGTGGCTGGGATCTGACCAGCACCACAAAGGATGTAAGCAGTGGGAGTACAAAGCTGGGAGCTTATCCCACTCAGCAGCAATCATTAAAGCAACAAAAAATACTTTACTTTCTGCTGGCTTAGAAAACTGAAATACAGAGATAAGTAAACATTGAAAGCAGTCCAGTGATGGAGACTGACATGCAAGATCAGAAGCAGAGAAGGGAGAAAAAGGACAGGGAAAAGGAGCAAAAGGAGCAAGTGAATCTCTTCTGAGCTGTGAGATCATATGTACTACTTCATCTAACCACACCATGAGAACTGAAACAAGAAATTTACTGTCTGTTAGTACAAATAAGACCTAAATGCAAATTTATAACCATGTTATCTACCCAAGCTACCTCATTAAAAAACAAAGGAATGCAGATGATCTGTGCCATGCTTTCAAGACAATTACACCTACACATTCAGACTTAACTAGACTTATGACTCCTGTAGTAGAAATGTGAAGAGTAAGTGGGTATGTGCCAGAATTTAAAAAGGATGGTAGTACCCATTGCTGTCCTTTTACAGAAATGGCTTTCAAGTAAACTGAGATGCAAAGTCAGGTGCAATTACAAAAAGAGATGGACAGACAGCTGGCAGTCAATTACAATGAACTGGAGTAAACAATTACATGCAAGTATTCTGAATGAAGGGCATTTCTGTCCCCCCACTCCAAATAACAGTCAGAATATGTACACTGATATAGACGGTTACGTATCTGGCTTTCTTTATACTGAGAGATAACATCATTTGCCTGTAGTAACTCATTCATAGGGAATACTCCAGAAACAAGGACGACAGAAATTTTCAGTCACCTGCAATTCCACCACCAAGTTTAACTCATATCAGGAATGGATATGTAAACGTCCATGAAATACATACTGCTCAGGGAACCAGTTTTTATGAAAATAGAAATGTTACTGTTCTTCTTTATTCTTATGAAAATTATGATTTGTTACTGTAGGAAATATTACCTTATTATTACTACTACTACTATTTTATCCTACACTGCAAATCTAAAAATACTTTAAAGTAAGCCATGATAAGCAAGATGATACAAGAGGCTGATGTTTTTTCATAATTAAACCTGAGGTAGTTATTCATAACGCAGAAATAACAATGGAGTGGGGGGGGGTTGAGGTTTGACATATAATGAAACCAAGCAAAAATTAAAACACTCTCTAACATACAATAGCCCTTGTAAAAAATACAATGAGTCTTGAGTCTTCACTCAAGAGTAGCTTCATGGTAGATTACACAGTTTCACTACCCTGGTTTACAAATACGTTGTAGAACACAGATGAAATATTCCTTCTTACCTTTGGACCGAGTGGAGATATCCATCCCCTCCACCACCTCCTGCTCTGCCTTTATTTCCTCTTCAGCCAAGCTGCAGGATTCAAAAAGGTGAATTAGAATAGTTATTGATTGTATTATTCCCATGTGTAACTTCATGTACAGAAGTTCAACATAACACTGTCAAATACAACTATATTAAAATTTCTGATGAAACGAAAGGTCTTCTGTTTGCCAGAGTATGCATTGACCAAAACATGTAGAGAAACAATCCAGGTACACATGTATGCTCCATGTTACCAATTAAAAAGGTAACATTTTCATACTAATGACAGTCTTGTAACATGTAACGAAGATTATGTCACTGTATGTATAAATTGTATGTGACAGACAAAGAGGAATTCTGTTCCCTGTAGCTCCTAATCTAAGGCCTCTATAAACTGTGTGGACAGATGCCTGCTAACATTTAAACACTCACCAGCATCAGTGAACAAATTAGCTGAAGTAACGTATTTAGCAACACAGGACAGCTTGCAAAATTAGAAGGTAAAATGCAATTTTAAAAACTATTAAATAAATAATTTCAAGGATTTTGAAACTAGACTATATAACAGCAAACTGAATAATTATAAATTACTGGTAATACAATTCCACCAATCATTAACTATAAAAAAGAGTAAACAGAACAGAGTTGTTACTATTATTCAACCATTCAATCTTACATAGACAGTTTTAATTTACTCCAGGCAGGATTAAATGACTAAGTAGATGACAAACTATATCTGACTTGCTGATATTCTACTTTCTTATAGTGATGCCATTCAAGAAAATAACTCAATGAGTATGGCTAGTTAAGTCAGTTTGGGCAAGGAAGGTGGAAGGGAGAGGAAAAAAGAACTATAATGAATATTGAGTTACACACCAGTTCTGGAGATCTATTGTAGATGAAAGATAGAAGAAAACATATGATGTTGAAGCAAGCCTAAATTCAAAATGATAGACGAATGAGGTTATGGTGCCTGAAGCAGGTATCACAGTTGTCTATTAAAACCACCAGAGCACAACAGCCAAGCGGGATGTCGATCTTTTCTTCTGCAGTGAAAATTTACTGTCTAGTCTGTTAATGTAAGTTGTTGCTGACACCAGTTTACATTGATATGGTAGCAGACTGTGAACTACTGCTGCTATGGAGTGGACTGAGAGTTCATTCAGCCATCCCAGCTCTAGAGACAGCTATTTCTACCAGAGAAGCCAAGAGGACAGCTAGAGGTCTTTGCTTTAGCCACTGTGGTTAAATCTGCCTGAGAAGCTAATCAGAGCTCCGAAACAATACTGAAGACTTGGTTACATTTATATCAGAGAAACTTCAGCCTGACAAACAATTTATATTAGCAGGAGTTTTGTTACTGGTTAAAACAGCTTCATAAACAAAGTAAGCCTTGCCAGCAGAAAGACTTTTTAGTCTAGTATTTGCCAAAACTACTTTAATCAACTATCAGCTACCAGGGGGTTGGGTTGCAATTCTTTTCACACTTCTGAACAGGACAGTTATGTCAGCAAAATTTTAAATACAGATTAACTGAGCTCAGTGTATGGAAGACCCAAAGCTGAGAAGATCCATGAACTCCAAAAATCATTTGCTTTACTTGTCATTTGTATATAGCAATAATTTACAGATTAAGCTCTTTAAAGTCATAAAACACTTAAGAGAAGTCCTATTCTGCCAGCATCCAATCTCCCAGCTCGTAGACTACACTGTTAATTTCAGTAGCAAGGAAAGGCATCCATGTGACCAGACTTACGGTAAATGTGTAGCACAGTTGACTGTAGCACAACCCTTTTCAGATTTATTTTGCATGGGCAGATTAAATGCATAACATAGTTGACCGTACTACAATGCTCACCCGTTTACTATGCATGGGCAGATCAATTATACTGCACATTTGTTACACCTGAGGGCCTCCAGCAAAGAGGAGCTGGCAGTGTGTTGCAGACACCAAAACATTTCATGCACCACTTGTCTCTGCCCATTCTCTTTCCTAAGCAATGGGAAGGGATGGGCTCATGGGATGAGTTCATTGTTCTCTTCCAATGTTGCACTGTTTTTTTCTTCCCCTCCCCCCTTATAAAATCCTATTTCAATATCACCAAACTGTAACAAAACCCATATTTTTAAAATATCATGTATATATGATTAATAATGCACACATGTAAATATGTAATAATACACACTAATTCTGTCAAGAGTGAAGTAATTTGGTCATACGTGTTACCTAGTTTTAAAATATAGATCCAGTTTCAGCCACAGACTAGGACATACAAGTCTTTACGAGACTCAGGTTGAAGTCCTGAGATCATTTTACACAGGTTGCTACTAAAAGGAATGGTTTCCCCAATCCCTAACTTCATGTTCCAGAAATCATGTTCATATCAACTGAATCAGTTCTGTGATCTAGCTCCCTGTGCAGCTGGATGTGCAAAAAAAAGAGGAAATGGGAGTGTAACACATGTGGGGAAGGGGGGAAGGAGGTAATATCATTTAAGCAGCAGTTCACGTTTAAGTTACAGTAAAGCTACCATAACATTCCAGACTCATCCAAATCTATCAGGTGTATTTTTTTCAAAGCACAACCTCAAGGGAACATGATACAACAAGAAAGATACAGTAGTTGCTACAAATCACTATTGAAAAACACAGAGTTGTGCATGAATCCTGGCTGAGAAATGGGTGTGACACACCAGTACAGCAACACAGTAGCAGGAACTGTTCCTACATCCCTGACCCAAGTAGCAGGGGAAGTTAAGAGAGCTGACTGAAGATGCTCTGCACCTGTGGGCCGAAATCTAGCACTGCAGGGGTGTTACAGGGAAGGATTCCTACATATTAGTTTCAGCATGAGGTTTCTTCAGCTCTAAATCTGTCTCTCCCATTCTAATCAGCTTAATTTAGGAAATTCAGCCAGTTTGCTCCATCACCTTTTTGAGTGTTCTTTCAATAGATCTATAGAGACAAGAAAAACATTCTTCATAAGCAGTTCCAAGATGAACAAAGTATCTTGACTTGAAACATCTCTGATACATCACATAAAAGATGCCTGAAGACAGCTTTCCCAAAGATTTGAAGTGTAAATGAACAGTCAAAAACGCATTCACCACTTGAAACAAAGGTTCAATTTTCTTAGCAATGGAGGTGTATATATCCTATACACACATATGCACACTGTGTATCACCCAAAACTAAAACAAAATTCAGCAATTATCTATTATACTATGAAAACTGAGCCTTAGAGGAACAGATTGCATTTCCATATTCACTACTATAATTAATCTCGTTCAATCTTTTAAGGGCACAAACATTTAAGTATGTAAGAAAATCACTGAGATTGTTCTGAAAAAAATCAAAATGTTGGGGGAGAACAGTTAAATAAGTGTATTAGACACAGCTATAAAAGATACTTAAAATTCACAGCTCTTCAGAAGCATCTCCCATTGTTTTATTTGCTGTAATGTATTACGATTTGTACAACATGACATTCTTTGAATGGTGGCAGTGATGACTGTAGTGGTAATCTTTAAGACTCAAGTTTGTAAACACATGCTAGCAATTCACAGCAAGTTTACAGTAACTTTTCTAAAGCTGACAGATCTTTTCACCTTTGTACCTTCCATCAACATAAGCAATACTCTGAAAATGCTTTATGAAGCACAGACTTCCAAACACAGACATTTCATTAGCAAAGGATTTAAAATTAAATAATTCAAGAAAAACAGGTTCTTAATGATAGGTACCTTACTATTACCCACAACAAAATAAAAAGAAAATTAAAACCAGCAGCAAAATAAACAAGCGTCTAGTTCTATGGAAACAATAACTGTGTGATCAAGTAGACTATTCTAGAGAGTTTTATTTTTGAGAATTCATTTTTGCAGGGCTTAGAGCTGTTATTTCAGATAGCATGCATTACTATCATGCATGTGTACTACAAATGTGATGCTCTGAGGTTGCGGATCAGAAATGATACTGGTATATACTCAATTAGGTACCTGAATGAATACAATAAATACCTTATGTCATTCTGAAAGCTACTCTTGTTTCCTCATTAAGAAGAATGAACAGAGGAACATATTTTAAGAACACAACTGAAATTTAAGCTTTGCTAGTTTCACTGTCAATTGACTAGAACACCAATTAATCATTTAAACTTCCCTACTCATATTGACCAAACTTACAAAAAAAAAAAAAGAAAGAAGAAATTGTTTTCTAAAATGTTAAACCAATTTGTTTCATACAAATTGTTTTAACATGTCTGAATAAGGGGAGAAGGGATGAAAGTTATTCCTTTGGGGATACTTGGGGACAGAAAGAAAAAAAAATAAGGATTGCAAACATACAAGATTTATTGATACTTAGGTAAAACTGCAAAAAGAACTTAGCTGCCTGATTTTTAAATATGTTCTCTGTCAAACTGAAGAGAGGGTGGAGTTTTTTATATGAAATTCAGTTTTTCAAATTTCAGACCAGTAAATAAAATACTGACTTTTCTGTTTAGGAAAATCATTCCTGTACTAGTAGTAGTACTTACCTGAAAAAATGTACATATACAAAAATATTTAAAGTTCCTCTAACCTATATTAACTACAAAGAGCAATTAAAAGTTGCAGATGAACTACTGCACCTTGACATTTAACCAAGAAAAACTGACAGATATGGAAAACCACTCAAAACAGCTAATGCCCACATACACAATCCAGATCTACATTAGGGAATAAACACATTAATTTAAAATCAAGAACTATACATTTATGGAATTCATTTTTCCTTTTAATTAATAGAAAACAAAACAAAAAAAACTGATTTAAGACTATAAGCACTAAAACTGAATTTCATCCTTAAGATAATTCCTGCCTCTCCTATATCACATCTGTGAGTAGCAATTCTAAATAATGATTTCAAAAAACTGCATTCAATAAAAATTTGAAAAAAATATTTGCATGCCATTGCTGAATAAATAGCAGCTTTGTATAAGCACTCACCTATAACAGTCTCTTACTCATCGGTAGCTATGCTATTTATGCAGGATTCTTAAAATGGCGTCTGACAGCACTGCACTGCCTCATTCCTGTACTGTAGCTAAAATGGTAGCAGTTTATTCAATAACAGTATCTCCTGTTTAAACAGCAGTGCTATATTCGAAGCAAGCATCTAAATATCATAAATGGTAAAGTATGATAAAAGAACACCTGACATACAAATGTTTAACTAAAAAGGCACAAGATAGGGGGTTTTGTGAAGTCACAGGTTACTAAGGAAATCACTCAATTTTAGATTCACTCTCCAGTTTGAGCACCTCATATTTTATGTTTCCTTTTGCAGAACTCCCTGCAAAATGCTCAATATGTATTAAGGAATTAACATACACAAAATGCTTGTTCAGATATCTACATACAGCAATGTTTAAGCTAGTTACCTCTGATAACAAGCAAAGTAAATATATACATATTTAATTTAAAGAACATTTAGGTTCTTTTTAAAACCTTATTCTTATTCAGTGTCCTTTCAAAATAGCTCCACAAAAGAGAAAATCAGGGTAGGGAGGGCGATCCTTCGTGTGATACTGTCTTCTTTAAGACTATAAACTACAGAGCTGAGGCCCAAGCAAGGCAACCAGAATAGCTATAGATTTCAGATGCTAAAAACATACTTTGAGAACAATCATGTTTGAACATAAAGGTTTATACTTGTTAAATTAGGGATGTTAACATCCTGCTACAGCATGTTTTTAATCTCACAGTATGAAACACAGATGCTATGACAATTGGTAATAAAGGGTTAACATAGGAATGACAGACAACTGCCATCAAATAAATAAAACTCGGTTCCTATGTAGCTATTTCTAAAGTAGACTTTAACCCATGAACACAAGACATGTTTATTAATAAATATATTTTAAATACTTTTAAAATACAATTTAAAGGGCCAAGCTTGATGGCCTACTATGATGGTTTTCAGCCTCTGGTTTGCAGACTCCTCAAAGCCAGGGTACTACTACTAAGGGGTTTGCAGACAATAACTAAGTAAATCAAACCTAGTCCAACAGGTTTAAATTCACTATAATGGGATTCACGTGCCCATGGGAAAAATATTCGGGATCCACAAGTAACAAAACTTGAAAACTATTGTCTGCCACATTCCACACGGGAAAAGATTATGTTCAACTTCCAAGATATTTGGGATATTCAAATTAATACCCTGAATTCCAGACAAAGAAGAGCGCTTTTACTGAGATTTATCACCCTTTAACCAATTATGCTGTAGTGGCACCATTCCTACAGAAGACTGACCATGACCTATCACTTTTCAGCTACTGGATCTACATGGCCAATACACTTGAAAACAAAGCAAAAAAAAACCCCCCAAAACCAAACAAAAATCCCCAAGCAAAAGTGATATCACAAAATGGAAGACAGCTCAGGAAGACAAGCCAATCAAAGTTTGTGGATACTGATATAAAGGGCTAAATTTGTAACGTAATCTTCCTATTTATGATTTTTAAGCATGAAGTTCTTTTTATTACATGCTTCCTTAGAAGCAGTGTAGGTTTTCCCCTACATTTCAATACTCCTGCCTGATGTGAGGGGGGAAACATCACATTTGGAGTGGTTTATACTCTGCATTTTTTTCATTCTCAGTATGTTAAGTAGTGTCATTTGTTTAAAGAAATCACTCAGTTTTTCCCTAGCACTATTTAGCTTCCAACTAAAACAGTTTGCCTGCAAAGAATGAAAAAGGCATGTAGCTTTTAAAAAGCTACTGTTTTCAACATAATTTATAATCCAGATCACTCCTTTGTTTTTCCCCCACTGCATTCTTTGCCCAGCTAATTACAAAAGTAACTGGATGTTGGCATTAAATAATAATGGCTAATCATATTCATCCTGGGCAATTCCAATTACTCTTTAGTAGCCAGAAATCTTAAAGTGCAATTATACGATTAACTGCTATTTACATTAGAATAATGGCCATTTGCTACAAGCTGAATAAACCTCAGCTACATTGCTTCATACATGTCCTGTCTAATTGTGATATTAACAAGATCCAGTCCTGTAAAATCTTGGGCAGAAAGAATACATGCTTCTTCCCCACGTCTATCACTTAAACAAAACCCCACATTCCATCTGTCCTGAACAGTAGAAAAAACGGCACAGAGTGCTTCTTATTATGCAATCTATGAAAGTGAGTGATAACATCATACCTTGACAAAGCACCAAAAATATATGAAATTCTTCAGCTTGGCTGAATTTGCTTTACTTAGATGGAACAAAGATGGTAGAAATTTCCAGAAGGCCTTTCTCAGTCTTGCCACTGCAATTGTCAATCTTTAACCTACTCTCTGTTTCTATTGGCTCAAGTACTCCATGGAGCAGCGCGATTGGGCTGATCTGTAAAACAACACTGCTGTCTCTACCTTGCCTCAGACATCTTGCTGCAATGCAGACATTTATTTTTTGTGAACTATAAAAGAATTACATTTGAATGATTAAAAATAGTGAACTTTAACAGACTCACGATGCTATGTTTCATTACATGCACAAGGGCAGCTTATACAAATATGCCTCACTGTCAGCAGTGTGTCTGGAGGTGCAGATTTGAAACAGATCCTAGTTTAACAAAACCTGTGGGAGCCATTTTAATACAAGCTTTCTGATTGCAGATCACTTACTCCTGCTTCCTCATATTAAACAAATATTATGTTGTGCACTATTTAAGACTGAAAGTAAACTGCTAATGTGTATAAACTACTGCTAGGAAAATTACGTCCAAATGTAATTTCTGTTTTTAGGAGCTGAAGAACAGAAACCAGAATAACTTCTTAGCTGCGTTAGCACTTTTATGTATGCTGAAAAATGCATTAAAATTGCATACAAAAATGCTCTCACATGAAACTCAGTGGTACAACCCAGCAGTGTTTCAGGTTGCAAACTGAACTAGACATTCTTACAATCTAATCCTTGGGGGGGGGGGGGGGGGGGGGGGAGAGCTGTTAAGCAAAGTGAGATATTCAAAGAAAGATACTCATACTGGCAAACAAGTAACCAGAGGTAAATTGCTGTTATAGAATGTTATCAAATACATGGCAACCGTCTACAAAAGTTAGCATGTAACTGTGCCTCGGTGCAGTTATTTGCAAAGCTAGCTTAGGTCTAAGTTCTTTCCTAAAGTCATTAATGTGTGTGGACTGTTAAAACAAGTGCAAAAATTATATTAAAAGCACAAAAGAGCATCCTTCTGCTTTTGTAACAATACTAGTGATCACTGAAAAACAGCTTGTTAAAACAAGCATGCAAGTGCTACAATTAAAATCTTACTAAAGGGCACAAAATGTTCTAAATTAGTTATAAATCAAGCAAGTTTGTCTGAGATTATACTTTCTATAGTATCAGAAACATATGCTCATTAAGCATTATTTACTTTACTTCATAAGGTCACTTCATTGCTGAGTACTAGCACTTTCATCACACCTCGAAAGCCTAAGGAACAACAAAAATGTGCTTTACCGTACAAACATGGTAATTAATGATCTATGAACAAACAACAAGTAGAATATTTTTCACTGGCCTGAGGTAAAAAGCAAGTATAAGCTTCAAACTTTAGAGACAAATTATCAAAAAAATAGTGCATTCAAATTGTAACAGTTTACATGTACAAGTCCCTTAAAATGGATGCTAAGCAAATCTGATTTTTTATATGACTAACCACTAACATTACTTCATCTGCTGGACTAACTGACCCAGTAAAAACAAAATGTTTGGAAAACTATTAAAAATGTTCAGAGAGTAGCATGCTGCTTACTTACCAACTGTTCAAGCACCCATCTCATTTTTCCAGTTAAGAAGATACAACAGGCTGGCAGATTTGGGAATTGATCAAAAAGGAATTTCTTGAAATAATTACGTAGCATTAAACCAAAAGTTGTTTTTGTTTTTTTTTTTTTAAAAAAAAAAAAGGAAAAAAACCAAGAACGAACAACATGTACTACTGTCATGAACCACACATGATTTTATATCCTCTGGAGTCCACAACACAGAACTGTGGCTGATACAGTGTAAAACAAAAAGGCATAGATATAAGGTACATTAATTTATTTGAACTATGTAAAAGGAGAAAGCTAACAGTTCAAAAACATTTTCCATAAAGAATAAGATTTGTAAACAGATGTACTGCTGCATTTTATTGAGCAGCAACCCATTTCCAAAATCTGCAGCATAAAAACTCCCTTTTAAAGGAACAAAATATTAACCATACATTGTCCCTCAGAAAGACAAACACGTTGTATTAATTACTCCTGCAAGAAAAAAGGTTCAATAATCATTTTAAATTAAGATAAGCTGCATAAAAAACATGATGCAACAGCACACCACCACCTAGGCCCAATATCTACAATCTGCCATTAGCACTTTTTGCTGATGTCCAGGTTTTTAAAAATCCCGTATTTTCTCAGAGATAACTTATCTTAGCTATTCCATTCACTGTTTAGAAAGGTAAACTTGCCTGTTCTTCTGTCTGCCATTATCCCTGCTTGACTCCCTGTAGGGCAGTTAAATGCATCTGCTCCCTAGCTTCCATTTTCTCTTCAGCAGGCATGTGACACAACAGACAATAGTGCTGGCAAACTGCTCAGAGAGAGAAAGCTTCTTTGGAATACCAGGATCTTGATAAACTCTAAAAACACCATCCTCCTGTGAAGAAGTAGGTATGCCAAGGTTTTGCCAGTCTGCAAAATAAAGCTGTGGCTAATGGCTACTAACCATGTGACCCAAGAAAGCAAATTTAAACAGTTCCAACTTAATAAAGTGCTGTGGTGTGAGTTTTGCACAACAAATCACAGAGAATCACACTCTCAACCCACAACTCATAGGTCTTAGAGAAAAAAAAATGTAAAAAGTAAGGCTTACCTCTGTGGATGCATTGTTAACACAGTGTTATGTCAATACTTATAAAACATGGAGGACAGGCTCTCAGTACTCAGGCAGAAAGGGCTTGGCACTTCAGCTTGATGATCTGTCTTCCTAATAAAAGCTAATCCCGGATTGGCTACTTCGGTAAATCTGAATGTAAAGCTTCAGGGGATTGGCTGAAACACTTCCTGAGCGATTATCTTTGTGCAGCTCTGGCAAGCAGGAGCCATCCTGTGCATAGAGAAGACAGGCTAAGCTAGGCCCGTTTCAGCAAAAGAAACTTGAAAAGAAACCCCAAATGTGCACTCCCCGTATAAAATACACAGATTTTCAAGCAGAGGGAAGTGTTCGCAAACCGCCTGCCTGAGCAAATGTATCTCAACATGCCCTTACTGAAGGCATTTGGCTATTTTAAACCTGAAGGAGGAAGAGTTCACCCGGGTCACAAAAGCTGTTCTTTATAAACAAAAAGCTAAATTCACTTTGCTGGTGTTCTGCAACGTGTTGCACGGAGAGAGCAAGGCCACGGAAAGAGAGCAAAACATACCAAAAGTGAGCATGCACAGGAGGGACTGAAATTAGTAACTGAAGATTCAGAGAGAATTCTCCTATTCCAGAATTTAAATATATTAACACCTACCGTAGCAACCAAATACCGACAGTGTGATTTCTTTAGGTGCTATGATAAGCCGAGCGTTACATAGGAAAAGCTTAATGTCTCATTTCCACAAAAAACATCATACAATTGAAACTGCATTATCACAGAGGGTCGCTGCCATTCAGTGCATGCCCTCCCTGTTTATAAAAACGCTGCAGAGCACAACCAAAAATATCAGTATCACACCAGATACTGAACTCTCCACCCCCCCTCTCCCCCCGGCCCCCACCTTTCGGCCTGCTCAGGCTGTCTGTTACACAAAAATCTGACTTCCGTATTAGCCGGCTGCAGCTGCAGTTTCCTGTCTATTAACCCTGTAGGACTTGGTACTTTTTAAGCTACACTACAGGCCCTAAAAAGATGTAGATCCCTCTACGTGGCAAGTTATCTGTCTGCTTTCACAAAAACATTAACATAGGTTTTCAGACGTTTTTGCTTTACCCCTTATCTTCCACTAAAATTCTGCAAATGAAACAAAATGAGAAAGCGGCATGTAAGCAACCAGTTTGATCTTGGGCCAATTCCTAAGCATTTGATTCAAAAATGTGATTCAGTTCCCTTTCCTAATGCAGTGAAAGTGGGAGGATTTATCGCTATGCCAGGAAGGAAGAAAGTCTTAACTCCAGAGGAGGATTTTAAAGGTCAAATCTTTAGAAAGGCCCCAACAAGCTTTTACATTTTTGTTCAAGATTTTGCATTCGTATTAGGTAGCACGACATTATCATTCTATAGCCATCAACAAATTAGATGAAAAGGAGATTCTGAAGGATATTGCATATTATCAAAGGATTATTTATTTTTAAAAAAAGGAGTTGTAGAGGGAGAGGTTTAAGATTAAAACAATAATTATTAAATAATGAGCTAAAATAACTGAAGCAAAATAAACATTCTTCCAATACAGCATGCAAGATCTAGGATTGTGCAAAACAGATCATAGAAAACCCTCTCCCATAAATCAAGGCCAGCTGCAAACAGAATATGCATTTTGCTCTACATTTAGTAGAGTGCTAACAGTCTCAGAAGCAATCACCACAAATACAACTAATGCCCTCCCTTAGCTCCAACCAGCAGCTTTCATGATATAACTACTTTACCACACAAACCTCTTTGCTTGAGAGCCGACATGACGCATAACTATGTAACTCAGTAAAATTAATAATCCTACTCTGCATTGTCCCATACTGCATTCAGATTATTTCTTGAGGTATCATTGTCACAGGAAAACTGCCAAACCATCCTATCACTGTGCTTACATTTTTTCTGTTCTTGCGTGTTAGGCTGCAACAGCGGATTAACAGCCCAGAGTATAAATTCTCATCTCATAAGTAATTCTGGAGTCCCTGCTGGAAGCATTTTCCCTTTTTAGCTTTGGCAATGTTTTTCAGGGCAGGGAGCAGGAAGGCTCGTGGATTACACTGGCAGTTTGTTCTGTTTTAGGAATGTAGCAGAAACTAGAGAGAGTGCTGCTATAAAGGGAATCATACAGCCCACTACGGCAGCAAGAACACCCTGGAAATGCATGACATTCAAGTGCATACTTGCATCAGTTTTAACAGTTCAAACTATTCAATATAGGTTTCTTTTTAATTGCATACCTAAAGGCCTATGCTACTCAGAGATATCACCACCCAACACAGAAACATCCAAATTTTGATTCCTCCAAGCAGTAAACGTGAGGATTGTCAGCCATTAACATTTATGCTCATTGTTTGACTGCTCTACTCTAATATTAGTCTATTTTTTAAAAAAATATCCTAATCCCTATGAAGTACAGCAAGGGAGCAAAACTAAATACACTGAATATGTCAATGCTTTGTGCAAACCAAGACCCGACTCTGCGAATGCAGTAATGCTGATGGAGACTGGGAACACTGCCAGACTGGCACACTTGGACCTATCAGAGAGGATCAGCATGCAGCAGATAGACAGAAGCAGAAGCAGCCTTAGAAAAGGCCTGAGGTCCTATCCTTTTGATTCAAGGAAATGGTGGCCCAAATGCAATAGAAAAATTTACAAACCTTCAGTCACTAGCAAGAACAAAAACCTAGAAACTATATCAGACAGAATACAGCATCTGTGCTCAGCCACTAGGCTACTCTGCTAAAATAGACAAAAGAATTCTGTCAGGAATCAGAAAGGGAAAGCTTGAAATATCTTTCTCCTTATTTCCTTGTCCATACACACATTTTGCAACAGGAGGTACAAGTCTCATGTAACAACACACAGGTACATCTGGAAAATTCAGATTTTGTCTGTTAAGTCACAATGATTGCATGTCCTACTGCAGCTTGACCAATTCTTTTAAATAGGAGTGGTGAATTTATTGGAGGGGGAAGGGAAAGAAAGGTAAAGAAAACAAAGAAGAGAGGCAGGGGAAGCTAAAAGCTTTGTTAAAGCAGAAGCAGGGCGGGGAGATTAGATTAGCTAATGTTTGTCCTTTTCAGTGATTTGGAGATATTAAAGGGAAAACAGAGCTGTGAGGCAGGGGAAAAAAAAAAAAGGCTAAAGAGAGAAACCAAAGGAAAGATGGAAAGCACAAATTCTGTCAAAAGGAAATTAAAAGACAGCAGTGTTAGAAGTGCAACAGACTATATTTAGAGTTCTTTGCAAAGAACTCTGCCCACTGTGCAGAATCTCCAGAAACCATGCATATCAAGCCCCACAGTGTTGTAGGGACTATACTACTTAATATATACTAAAAGCCTCAAAATTAAAATAATACCAGTAAGGAAGAGATTTGTCTGTCTGACAGAAACAGGGGGGTTGATATGTAGTCCTATAGGGGATGAATCATCACTGACAGAGAGGAAACAGTAGGTGATGGACGAAAGATGGAGCTTTAAAAATAACATTTTGAACAGGTACACAAAAGGAAAGGGGGATTGTCATATTTTCCAAGGAGGAGGATGATAATGATGATGATTATGATAATAATAATAAAACCCAAAGCCCCAAACAAACAAAAAAAGGGGAAAGAAGTTGCATTAAGGGCTTGTAGATTGGTCCTGGATTTCCAAGTAATTGACTGACAACCCTAATTTCTAGAATAACAACATGAACCATTGTAATTCAGTGTCTTTCCTTTTAAGAGGTTTTTCCACCTTTTCCCCTTTACCCTGAATCTGCCAAAGCATCAGTAACTGCTTAAAGACCAGAGGATAAGACTGCCATCTGATACAGAAGGCACCAATAAATGTCTATAAGGGCAGTTCCCAAATTTTTAAAAGTAGCCTGGATGCTAAAATTAGTGACCTGCCTAAGAAGGTTGGTAATTTTGTAAATTATCAGAAACTACTGGAGAATATGTTTTTGCCAAATAGGTAGCTGATTTGCCCATAAGCTTAAAAGGCCATGTGGCAGATGCATGCATGCATTTGTCCTGGGTAATATTTTTGAATACTTTTCGTTTACTTTACTTGTTCTGGATCACAATGGTCACTCGTTGTTTGCAGATTAAAAAGCTGATTTTGTTTGTAATATACACTGAATATCTGGTGCATTATGAAAGTTTCTGTTGACAGCCATTTTTAGTATGCTGTGCAACTGCCTCATGTACATTTCCTTCTAAAGGAAATCTCCATTCCTGTTCAATCATCTGCCGAAAATACCTGGGGAAAAAAAAGGAAAAAAAAGCACCCTTGAGACCTTTCCTTTAGCAGCTGTAGCTTTTTAAAAGAGGTGCTATAGCCTATGTTATCCAAAGGCATAAGCCCATATATTTCATCCCTTTGATGCCCAGTTTGAACCAGTCTCTCCAAAATTTAACAGCTGAGAGCTGGGCTGTTGGATATCCTGTATAAAACAGAATTTTCATTAGTATATATTTAAATTATATGCTCTATATTAAAAGCCTAACAGATATAATTTTTTCATATTTCATATGCAGCCCAATATTTTTTCAGTTACCTGGAAAGCAGCTGTGAGACATATGCAAATATACTGCATGTCAGACCTGAAGCATGTCCACCATGCAGTTGAACTGCATGTGTAGCAAGTGGATTTATCATGCCTACACTGTGATAACATGGTAATTAGTCCAACTCACTGCACATGCAAGATCTGTGTCTATGGGAATGTAGACACCCTGCATGAAAACTAGGTACAAAATCCTGAAAGAAGTCTGTGTTTCACCAAAGGATTCTAATGCTTAAGCGAGAGACATCCTGCATATAGCACTTATTCTGACATCAAGGTCCTTCCCAAGAAAATAGAAGAAATTCACTACTCTTGGGGAAGAATTATTTAGGACCAGGTCTGGATAATGCTAAACTCTAGTTGTATTACTATAGTTTCTTTTTCTCTTCAGATTTTTTCACATTCAGGAATCACTTGGTTAGCAGTAATGATACGACTTTTTTTGTTGTTTCGGGATTTTTTTTTTCTGATAAAAGCTGATTATCTCACAGAAGGCTCCACCAGCTAAAGCTCATACCAAATATGTAAAGTGATGGATTTACAAAAATACTGTTATTACAGTGATTTTTTCCTGTCTCCTAGGCTTATATCTTATCACAACCCACAGAAGATTTAGACTATATCACTCTCACTTTTAATCTCTTTCCTGCACCTTCACACACTAAATTTGCAGTTTGGCTTCAGTTTTAAGGCTCTGCATATTCACACCGTTCTTCTTCCTATCTGCTGTTCCAATTGCTATATTCATCTCATTTTTGTGATTTGCCTCTCACCAGCAAAAAGTCCTTCTTTCTTTTTTCACCACAAATGTGCAGTACAATCACTTTCATGAAGGCTTAACCCATAGTTTCACCAACTTTTTTTTTTTTTAATTTTTTTTTTTTTTAATCAGGCATACTAGGTTAAGCATCTCACCATTCCTTCCAGCCACAGCAGTCAGCTCAGTCACACTTCTAGCAGAACTGTCTGTGTGGTTACATGGAGAAAGGATCAGTGAATCCAATATTTACTGTGTTAACTTTAACCTGGGAAAAGCACCAATTCACAATAGTACACAACACTGCTGCCGTAACAATTGTAGTGGCATGACTGAGAAAGCAACAGTGAGCAGCTCGAGATAATTTAAACAATCACTACCACCACTAAAAGAAATTTTTCTGAAACCACGTGATCAAGCACTGCATCCATATTTCCACCAGAATTTGTGTTATTAACTATGTTTTCTTCATGCCCAAATGACACTGTAGATCTGTCCTTGTCTCTTCAACCTTATGAAAGGGCAGGATAAAGAAAGCCTTTGAAATATAATCATGTCTCTGAAAAGAAGAAACACGTTTTCCAGCTGTGGCTTTGTCTTCTGAAGCCAGGTGAAAGACTTGCCCATAATTAGCACACATTTCACTCTCATTAACATCTGCATAAACTGTTGAATTCATTTTAGCATCTTTACAGATTATTATTTTTCATGCACTATTGGCCTTACAGATCAAGTTTACTAAGCCCTCCTAATCAGGTCACAGAAATGAGGACACTCCTGACCTAATGCCACTGTAAAGTTTTTTCCAAAAGGAAGGAGGCTTACTTTAAAGAAATCTATACTTGCATCAAAAACCATAATTCTGAAAGGGCAGAAGAAGTCATGCTGTATTTATTCTACTTGCCAATAACATAATAAAATCCAAGTGTGTGTTAATTAGGTACACAAATAAGTCTTAATTATGTGACTAGTCTGCAAGCTTTTTTATTAAATGAACTTCAATACTTTTTTTAAAGCCACAATAACCTTGTATGACATTGGAGTGGACAGATGGCAGAGTTTAGGGGATTCAAAAGTGAAGATGTATGCAACATTTCAACAACATAAGGAGCAACAGAACAAAAGTATAGGGGAAATAAATACATTTCTGCGTTGAAGCTACTATAGGTCCAAAAAGAACTCAAGCACAATTGTCAATCTACCCTTTTATAAAGCATTATTCTGACTTCTTGCATAATAGTCTTTCTTAATCCTGGCTTTTAAAGATATGTTGGAATGTAACATTCCAGGCACTGGAATGCATACTGAAAACAAGCTGTGATGTTACTCTGCATTTTAGAGTGTCATTAGTAATTCAGGAAATACCAAGGTATTTCACAGAAGAGGAAAAAGAA
Organism: Buteo buteo; assembly: GCF_964188355.1. NCBI lineage: Eukaryota > Metazoa > Chordata > Aves > Accipitriformes > Accipitridae > Buteo > Buteo buteo. The sequence continues at coordinate 69,588,357 of NC_134172.1, forward strand.
TTCTGCAAATATTTCTTAAGCAACTCTATGCAACATCCATTCACAGGTGGAGGATAAAATTAGTACTGCAACTCTTACTTTACTGTCTTTCAATCTCTCAGCAGTATTTCTCTTAAAATCATTCAGATTCCAGTCCTGCAATTTGCACATTTTTAATCTCTTCTGTGCGTTCAGATAACTGCTTGTTCTTTCAAGGGATATGAGAAAGTTTTGGGAAAACAACCAATCCTGGTCATTAGCACTATACAAATATTTTAACACAGCAGAAAAACACGATTCAGAAAAAAAAAAGATTTCCTAGTTGTTGTAATTCTGATTTACAGAGCATTTTTCCTCATCTTTATATGATGGCAGAGAAATACTTAAAATACAAAAGGAGAAACTATACCACAATTCTAACTTTAGGATGCAAATCAATAAAATTTTTATGACCCAAATAAAGCCTGACAAAAGAGATGCTTGCAACTCACCCCACCAAAATAATCTAATGTGGATACAGATTATCAACTCCTTGACCACTATTGCAGTATCATGCTTGTAAACCTGACATAAACACTAATTCAGAAAGATGAAGAATATGCTTTCTGAAGTGCAAATTTTTCAAACCAGAGACACTGCCCATATGTTTTGGGTCCAGTACCTAAATAAGGCCTTAGAATTTAATTAAACAAGACGGTTAAGTTTTATATTGTCCTGGTTTCAGCTGGGATAGAGTTAATTTTCTTTCTAGTAGCTGGTATAGTGTTATGTTTTGGATTTAGTATGAGAATAATGTTGATAACACTGAAGTTTTCAGTTGTTGCTAAGTATACTAAGTCAAGGATTTTTCAGCTTCTCATGCCCAGCCAGCAAGAAGGCTGGTGGGGTGGATTTGGCCTGCGAGGTGCGGATTGCTGCTCAGGGACTAACTGGGCATTGTTTGGCAAGTGGTGAACAATTGCATTATGCATCACTTGTTTTGTATATTCCTGTTGTTGTTGTTGTTGTTATTATTTTGCTATTATTATTTTCAACCTTTCTGTTCTATTAAATTGTTCTTATCTCAAACCATGAGTTTTAAATTTTTTTTTCTGATTCTGTCCCCCATCCCACTGGGTGGAGGGGAAGGGAGCAAGCAGCTGTGTGGTTCTTAGTTGCTGGATGGGGTTAAACCACTACATTTGTAAAACTTTATCACCACTGAAAGGGGTACTATTATTACCAATCCCACTCCCAGCTACATATTCCCACTCCTTCCATTGCACTGGATTTATTACTTGTAGAACCTTGCAGCGAGCCAGTTCCGATTTTCTCAACTAGCAGAAAACTAGATGCAATGGTGGGGTTAGACTCTGCAGCCACAAATAGTGGAGGAAGGGATATTACTCCTTTCAACAGCTAGATCAGTTCAAACTGTCTGCACATCCTGCTTTTTCCCAAAGTCACTGCTACAAAAATAAAATTACATACAAATAGTGACCAGTTCTCTGGACCTTCTGTGTTTTGACTTCTCAATACTTCTCACTCATCTACAGTGTTCTGGGTAAGATTTGGGTAAGAGCAAAATGAAACTTTTAGCACTTGGATGGTTCTTTTTTTCTCTGTGAGAATCTATACTAAAGCCAAACCAAAACCATAAAATACAACACCCTCAGTATTTTTGCAGCAAATGCTTGTGTTTGCTTACATGTGTATGCAATTGTTTAGGAAAACTTAGATCTTGATGGATGGATAGCATAGAATACTACCAATATTACAAACTGCACCCCAAAAATGATATTGACATTTTTTCTGACAGCCCAGAAAAGAATAAAGGGACTGCATGATGAACAAATACTATGCTCTCTTTTTAAGAACTGAGCAGCATGGCTGTATAAGGAAGGGCTATCAGCAGAAAACTTGAAATGCAGCTGTCTGTATAATTTAAAAATATAAAAAACTGGTCCTATGTAACTCATGTATAATAATTTAAAATTCTCTTTAACATTGCTTCTATTTCAAAGATTTGTAAAGCAAATGCTGTAACAGGCAATTTCTAAATAGCAATTTCTTTGAAAGGTAAGGTTGTCATTCCTGCTTGTTCTTAGTGGGGTTTTTTTTAATTGAAAGTCATCTACATAAATTTTTACATGATTTTGTTCTTCATGTTAAAATATGATGAAAGTTTACATAATTGTCCAACATTTAAATATTTCTATTTTGTATAGTTTTTATAATCACTTGAAAACAATGTAAATTATTTAAGGGAAAAACAAGTTCTAGTGCAGAACAACCAGTCTTGCCCTGTAACTAATTTCAAACCTGCAAGCTGTTCTGCATTTGTTGTCAAAGGACAGTTTTTTAAGATTGGACCCCTGGACTAAACATCTCTGTAGCTTTGTATATAATGTATCTGAACTGTTCTTCACCTGCTTTTGCATGTAATCTATTGATATGGGATCCTGATCTTGATTTGGATATTTCTACAGGATAGGTATTTAAAAATAAACTTCTTTATACATACATGATAAGGACATTTTCCCCAGACACTTAGTGAAGAATTAAAAAAATTATCCATTTCTACTCACTCGGATACATTCCAATAAAATACCTCTATTACATCAAATGACCAAAAGCTGTTTTCCTTACTTTTTGTGTGGAAAGGAGAGGTAATAATTTCACAGATTTGCCTGTTCTTTTCTTTACATAGTTCGCTAACTTTGGTAGAAGTGTAGCATCCCCTAGCGTTCATTTTTTATGTTATTACACCAGAAAAAAATGCCGGCAAATAATCACTCATACCTAGCAAATGCTATCCAAAACTGGTTTTGCCATAGGATTCAATATCCATTTTCACATCGAGATTTTAGCAAAGAGACGTCACTGATCTGCCTGATAACCATAAAAAAGCCTGAGGATGAAGTTTTCCTCAAAGGACATAAATATATCTCACTGTAGCAGCCTGAGGAGAAGCAATCAAAGAGTGTGTTTAAACCCATATACTGGTTAGTGTCAACACCAAGACTATGGATAAGCCATCCTATACTGACCTGCGTGGTTCTTATATCAGCAGTCACCATTCTGCGCCTCCAGAAGAACCCTAGCCAGCAGTGTTCGATGCTTTCTTAGTGAGGTAACCATGGAACAATCTGTCCTACACTTTGACGGAAAAGAAGAGCTCACATACCTTTTATTATGCTAGGGCACAGTCTTCCTCTACCCACATCAAATGCTCATGTGTAAATTTAATTCTAGGAAGACAAACAAGCAAATGCAAAGCATTTGAAGTAATTGCCAAATCTCAGTCCAGACATGTTTTTGCCATATAAGTTGCAGTTAAATATCTAGTACTATGTAAACAAATCTTAGTAAACATGGATAAAAAGACAAAGGCTAGAAGCAAACTTGTTCTTGAATGGTGCAGCAGCAGACAGAAAATATTGAGGCAATTGGGACTCCTCTACTAGAATGCATAAAGCAACCACCACCAGGGGACACTCACATAACCCCAATAATTATACATTCAAAAGAGCTCAACACACCCATGACAACAATTTCTGGAGAAAAGGAAGGCATATGGGCCCTCAAAACACACCTCTAATTTCATCACAAATTATGACTAGATTTCTTCAAAGTTCTGTCAACACTGGATGACATTCAGAATTAGTAGGCTTGCACAAAGCACATCTGATTTTTTGAGCTATGATATGTCAGATTTAAACGCAGTTTTGCTACAAAGGTAACTAACAATCAGGCAGATGTGTCTGAGCTTTTGGATCTACATTTTTATTTACATTAGAAGTTAGCAGTTGCAACCAGCATGTCATTCATTCTGAACTGAATATATTCCCATATATGTTAGAAAATAGAAAAAAAATTATTTCTCTCAAAGGGTATGACAATCACACTACTATAGTTTTACAAGTTAATCAAAAAAGGACATAATGGCTTAGTTCAGAGTATCTGTGTTCTCTGCACTAACCCAATAAACTTAGAGATCTAATTTACCTAAAAATGCCATGCAATGTGCCTTGAGCTTAGAAATGGGATAATTTCCAGTCACAAACATTTTTCTTTACCTCTGGCTGATTTTCTTGACATCTTTTTACGGTTGGGTTTTTTTCCCTGGTGGTGGGAGGAAGCCACCTCACCTTGATAACATTGAGCATATAAACAAAATATAAAATTGATCCTCCTCTGGATGGCATGATGACACTGTTTTGTCAGCTAAACTGATAGAAAAGAGCTGTACTACAAACAGTCTTAATCAGCCTTTCTAAGCAGAAAGATGTAGTGCTTTAGAAATAAACTTTTCCACCTGTCAGCAGCATTAGAGAGCTGCTCAGTTTTGAAATTAAAAAGCCGAAGGACATTATTTAGTCCCATTCCCCCCAAAATCTTCCTATGTCAACAAAATAATTCAGACAACTACAGAGATACCTAGCAATACTGTAGATGTCCTAGGATATCCCATGTGGCCTCTAGCTTCTACTCCCCAAGGCCAAAAGTCTCTCGTAAGTCCCATGTCATATGTGTCAGCCCCACAAAGACATCTCAGCTCCCAGAGAGCACTTAAAATTATAATAGATGCCTCTATTTAGGAAGTTAAATCCCACCCTTTGAAAAATTCTTGGACAATATGACATAGTTGGGGTGCTGGTTAATAGCTACCTGGAACATTGAGGAATCAAGGCTTTCACTCACTCTGAAGAGATGCTATGCTTTTATCACACAGGCTATACAGAACAGTCAGAATTAATATATCCAGGCAGACAGACAAAAATTTACAGAATTCATTACTATCTCACCTGGCTTAATCTACCACAGCTGGTTTGTGAATTTCTATACAACACTACTTCTTACAGAGAGATGTCTTTATTGATGACTATTTAATCTCATTAATGAAATAGTTTTATGTGCTTACCATATAACAGGAAAGAACAATAATTTTCAGAACAAACTAATCTTATGAACATAAGTAAAGGAAGAAAGGAAGACAAAGCAGATGCAGAGCATTTCTCCATGACTAAAATCCTTATAAAATTCCTTACAAAATTCTAACATATACACAGGGGAAGGCACAATAAACACATCTTATATGATACTCCACTAATCCATACATTTAAAATATACATGTCACTAAATTACAGAAGCATAAAATAAAGTCACTTAGCAGTACATACAATAATTTCTCCTCTTGTGATCCCAAGCATGCATCTTACATTATTCCAGCCACTAAAATACTATAGGCTACATCTTTCACTGTTTTGTACATGCACACTATAAGGAAACATTTCTTCCCAACATTAATACCTCACTGGCTGTTTGACAGAGTAAGCAATTAATCTGAGAGAAGCTAATTTGGTAATAGATTTTGGACGAAAAAAGAAAGCAACAGAACAGAAATAAGGCTAAGTTTACACTGTTCAGTCTTGCTCTCTGATATTGTTACAGTGGCAAGAGGTCTGGTTTTGGACAGAAAAGTGAAGAACATAGATTTTTTTTTGGTATTTTTTCCATATTTGCTTTTATGGGTTTTGGTTATACAAGTTATATTTATAACAACATTAAATCTCTATAGTTTCTACTTAGTAATTTTCAATTTTTCTTTAATGCTTAATTGGTGCAATCATTGCACAGAAGAGAGATGATGCTATTATTTACGGAGAGTAAGAACAGGTGCTTATACAGAATATAATATTGGTCAACAGCTGTGATGAATATTCACTGTTATAGGATAAAAGCTTACAAGGAAAAAAAAAAAAGAAGAAAATAAGGGAAAAAAAAAAAGAGAGAAGAAAATAAGGAAAAAAAAAAAGTTCCTGAAAGAAGGATTTCAGGGTTTCTGTGCATCTCGGACTTAGCTATTATTATTATCTTTGCTGCCCAGGCTCTATTGGCAAATTGCATTTGTGTGATCTCAGCCTCGCAGTTTGCAGTAGTCTCACATAAACTTTCAATTTGTAATACAAATAGTAGTAAATCATGACAATAAATCCAGGGTTAAAAAAAATTCTCCTCTCAATTCCCTTCTAGAGTTTGTGTCTTATTGTACTTTTAGGACTCATAAAGGTCAACAATGGATTAAATTTTTTTTTATTGTTTTATCCCATTTTAGGAGACTTGCTGCTAGGTGATTCCACATCTAAGCAATACTGGTATAATATGTTGACACACTGCTACAGAGACACTAGCTCAGCAAATTTCCAAGAAAGTATAATGTATATTTACAAATATTGACTTGGGTAGAACAATCCTTAGAATGCTAAAAAAATTAAGGGAGTTTATCACCCCAGAGAAAAGATAAAGAAACATCAAATTTAAAAAAAAAGGTTTATTTTCAGTTTCAATTATTTCTAATCATTAGTTTTTCCTTGACAGACTACTTAACATATTAATGCATGAATTAAATATTAGTCTTTGCATTGCATGATCATCTATTTAAATGTCACTTTAATAGCTTATTACATAAAACCCTAGAGTGAAATCCAGGCCCTATTATCTCCAGTGACTCTAGAGTTTCACCTAGGACATTAATCTGTTTTTTCAATGCATGGAAATTATAGTATTTCAAGGACAATAAAATCTTTTCTAGGCAAATTAAAAATTATTAATATATCTAAGCCCTTCTTGTGTCTATTGAGTAAGTTGTGAACAATAACAGTTAATAGAAATGTTAAGTGGACAGAAATATTGAAGGGAACTGGAAGGGGTTTTCCAACTGCAGCCTTGTATTTCATTTTTCTTTAGTCTGTTTTCTTGTATTACTGTTACTACTTTGCAGCTATCAATACCTTGGTTTTTATATAAAACACTTTATAAAAGCATTGCTCTGTCCATTTAATAAATGGTTAAAACATGGAAGGGAGAAATTACTTCTCCCCCTGTAAATTGCAAGGTGAATTCAGCATTATGACCTAAGTGATCAGCTTGGAATATAACAGAAGGGAACACTGGGTTGAAGAAAAGGATGTGCATTCTTTCTTCTTTTTGAGTGCAAACATCCAAAAGGCTCTGGAAATTGTCCAGTCTTTCTTCAGCTGATTTCTGCTTTCATGATTCCTTGGTGAATCATAAGATGCAGGAAAAAGGCTTTAAAAACCAAGCCTTTTCACTCCTTAGTTAAACTATATGCTACCTTCAAGCCAACATAAAAAAGTTAAGACAATATCAGTTATTAAAAGTTAATGGGCTGTCGTGGTTTAACCCCAGCCAGCAACTAAGCACCATGCAGCTGCTCACTCACTCCCCCCGCCCCCAGTGGGACTGGGGAGAGAATCGGGGGAAAAAAAGTAAAACTCACAGGTTTTGATAAGAACAGTTTACCATAACAGAAAGAGAGAAACTAATAATGATAGTAATAACAATACTAAAATGATAATACTAATAATGAAAGGATTGGAATATACAAAACAAGTGATGCACAATGCAATTGCTCACCACTCACTGACAGATGCCCAGTCAGTCCCCGAGCAGAGATTCCCCCCACAGGCCAACTCCCCCTAGTTTCTATACTGGGCAGGATGTCACATGGTGTGGAATATCCTTTTGGCCAGTTTGGGTCAGCTGCCCTGGCTGTGTCCCCTCCCAACTTCTTGTGCCCCTCCAGCCTTCTTGTCGGCTGGTCATGAGAAGCTGAAAAATCCTTGACTTAGTCTAAACATTACTTAGCAACAACTGAAAACATCAGTGTGTTATCAACATTCTTCTCATACTGAACCCAAAACATAGCACTATACCAGCTACTAGGAAGAAAATTAACTCTATCCCAGCCAAAACTAGGACATGGGCTTGAAAGGGATCTCGGATAGAACTAGGACTTGAGTTTTAAGGTCCATTCTGTAACAGGTAATGTATGTTGGTTCTGCATAGTGCTATTATCACTGGAGTGTACAGGCATGCACTCTGTAGGCACGAAAATAATACTGCACCAAGATGGGACAAGGGCTTTGGAAATAATGCTGATAGTAGGGAGTTCAGCAGTCTAAATAATTCTGGAAACCCTGTCAGCTTGGCTGTGAGTTGTAACAACATAGCTTCACAAACCAGGTTGCATGGTGCTTATTTGTGATACACACAGATTTTGCTGTCAAAGTTCCGATTTAGGTCTTAAGTAACACTTTTTTTTGCTCTGTTGAAAGCCCTGCAGACTTTCATAGCCTTCAGTCTGGCAAAGGTAATCATGTATGACTACTAATAAATGATCACAGCTCATTGTTCTCATTATAGTAGATTTATAAAGGCCTGGCTGAGCATCATTGCTGGCTTACCTTCTTTTATTGTGTAGATCGGATTGCAGTGGAGTTTTTCAAAGACCAGACTGGATAAAGTCATGAGCAACCTGGTCTAACATAACAACTTTATCATGCTTTGAGTAGGAGGTTGGCCTAGACAATTTTTGAGGCCCCTTTCAGCCTGAATGTTTCTATGATTTGAAAATAGTATATATTTTTGTTTGTCTACTAATGCAGTCTAAAACTTTCTTAAAGTTTGGCTGAAGTAAGCCTGAAACACTTATGTTTTTTTCTAGCTATGAAGTGAAAGAATAGTTCTAACCTGTGCTTTCATTCTTATTTATGTTTTGGTGGCACTTTTTAGTTATTCAGAAAGAATGTAATACAATAAAGAATTTACTTTATCAGCAGAGTGGGGGGAACATATAGAGAAAAATAGTTATTCACAAACTACTACCAATTATTGGATCGTTGTGCAGTCTCCATCTATTATATTGGTAATTACTCCAGACTTTCAACCTGCCTCTAGTACAGATGTACATACTGTATTTGAAGATATACTTATTCTTCCTTTATTAGCCAGTCATTTACAAATTTGGAAAATAAGTATAAAGTGCAACTTTTTGTTTCTTTGTTTTACTGGTACATTATTAACCCATCAGGAAGGAAAGGGAAATGGTTATGATGAGGATAGGCTCATACCAATGACAATAAATACTTTTACAAAATAAAATGCATATGTGAAGTGTTTTCTGGAAACATTTTAAGAGAGTTTAGCTTAAATTTTCCCTTAAATCTGCCCCAGACATGGCCAAAAATGTAAAAGCCTGGAAACCGAAGTCACTAATTTACTATCATTATCCAAACTGTAGAAAAAGCACATATTGCTCTGACAATATAATATTAAATAGAAGTGTTCACATTTTCTAGTTTCTAGAATGTAATTTCTGAGATAACACTTTTTAATATAATACTTTTAATCAGTTGGTGATCTTGAAAGCTGCTCCAGAGATACCATCTCCATTCCAAAAGGGGAATGCACATTACAATAGAAACAACACGTAAGTCCATGTATGTGGAAATAGTTGATTAAAGATTTATATTGCATATATCAGTTGATTAAATTATTCCCATTTAAATGAGGTAAACATAAATGCTGTAATACAATGCAAGTTTAGTGCCAAGCAGATATATATGAAATGCACTAAACATGAAAACAGGGGTTTACAACTAGTATAAACAAACATACAGGTTTCTGGGGGTTTTTTAAATGTATGTAAAAGTAGATTCTATTCAGACAAGAATTCGACAGTATCTGAGGAATCTACTTACTACATTAAATAGCAAAATCCTTTTAAACTCCATTTTTCTTCAGCTATGTGGACCTCTAAAATACCTTAGAAAGAACAGCCCAACTAATACTAACAAACAGAGGCTTTCAGCATAAATATGAGAAATTTAAGCATTTAGACATCAAAAACATCTTCATGCCACTCTACAATAGTAAGATAACATTTTTCAGGTTTTATAAATAGCAATTTTTGACTGAAAGATTTTACTGAAACTCCAATAAGAATGGCGTTTTTCTTGTTACCTGAAAGCTCATTCCAACACTACATCTTTTTAACTGTACAGTCAATATAGTACTAGAAAGTAAATCAGAAAATAATTTTATATCAAAACTATAATATGGGTTTTCTACATAACCATGCCCCAAACCAGTCGTTCTACTTCTAATTCACTACCTCCCCCTTCTAGAAAATATTTCATGCCATGACAAAAAAATTAACTACATTTGATTTTCTAAATACAGTCTTACAAACCGGTTTGTAATCACTTCATCACCTAATAAACACCCTTCAAAACAAAGAAGTGATACTAGACTGCAACCGGATTTTCAGCCTGAAAGGAGGAACCAGTCTCAGAATGAAACAAAAGGTTTCATAAAACCATAGAGATGTAGGAGCTTGTATTCAATGTACGATCTCTTAAGAATGCACTACTACTTTAATGTATGCAGCAGTTGTTCCACCTGCTCTGCAAGCAGAAAATTTATTTGCTTAATAGAGTCTAAATAAAAACTGCAATCAGTCACCACAGAAATTGCACATCATTACATAACAGCCAGTAATTGATTACCAGATGCAGCCATTGAACTGGATTTCTACTTTCGTTTTTCACAGAATAGAAAGATAGCTTTTCACTCTTACATGCTACCTAAAGTCTAGTACCTGTTCCTTTCCTGCCTTTCTTAAGGCTCTACAATCATCATTCAATTACATACTATAGTAAAATGACTTCAACTGCTGCTTAATTGTAAAAGTTTTTTTCATGTATGGTTCCCATTGAGAATTTTAATTATAGGGCAGAGGCACAAATCCATACTTGCTTTGCTTCCCCTGTCCCAATTATATGACCTACCCTGTACGTTCCTAACACAGTTTTCTTTTTTTCAGAGATAGCAGAGTGTCAAGAAATAGACAGATTGTTCTCAAACTGTAGCACAGAATCTTCAGAATTCACTATTGTACATTTGATGCTACAAATGTTATCCCCTTTTCGCACAGTTCCATTTCGGTAAAACTGGGAACTTATGCAAAGACTAAATCCCAAGTTTTAATTCTTACAAAATAGAAGCCTGCTTTGTAGTAGTTTATGAAGAGAAAAGAGAAGCAAGAAATACCATACAGAAACATATCAATCATTCATCTAGAGTCCTTTCTGTAAAAATGACTGGACAATATACTTTAGAGGAAAGTCCAAAACTACTTCTTGGTATGAAAAATTATAGTGTGACAGAAAAACTCCCTTCTTAGATCATCTGATGATTCCTTTATACCCAAATAGACAATGATTAATAGGCTCTTGTAACTTTAATCTCAGTTACTACTGTTTAACTAGATGTTGTTGGGGGGGTTGTTTGGGTTGGGAGTTTTTTATATATATTTTGTTGCTACTGGATCTTTTTTTGCTTGTCATTAAATGCCATTTGTTCTGTTGTATTTAAGTTTTGCTTTTAGGTAAAGAATAAGTGAAAACATCTGAAATATGTATCTTGCACTTTGTTTTACTTCATATCTGTCATTATCCTTCTCAAATTAAGGTAGAACCCTTTATGGCCCATAAACTGGAAGTCAATTAGCTTTAGGAAGATTCTGCACAGCCAAAATGCTTAGCATAAAGAGAATGTTTTACAAACATATACACTGGAAACCCCAATCTTTTTGTACTTAGCCTTGTAAAACCTGTGTCTTAAGAACAGACAGACAGCAAAACAGGCTCAAACACCTCAATCCCTCACCCTCAAGTATTCCTGGGCCCAGAACAAATCAAGGAAGATCATCCTCACTTCGGTCACACCCAGGTGATACTTCCTTTACTGTTTGCCATGTGACTGTAGCTGAGGACTGCAGAGAAATCACCTATAGATTCTAACCTGCAAGTCAAGCAGAACACAAAGCAAGAACCTCTGGCAGTTCAAAATTTGCCTGGAAGTTTGCCCGACACTGTCATTCCAATGGCTTTTGCCCCAATCTGACTTTTATAATGCTTTACTGTACACATCTCTTCTGTTTTTCCCAGTTTATCCTTTCCTAAGTTATCTCTCCTCCACCATCCCAAAGTCCCAAAAGAACACAATGAATGTGTTTCGATGCCATTGCACTGCTTACGGGGTATCGTTCTTCCCCAGAGTGAATCTGTCTTATCTACTTGATCCTAAATTCTGTTAGATGGAGTCTCTGTGCTATTCTGCATTCATACAATGTCCAATAAAATAATAAAAAAATAAATAATGAAAAAATCCCAATCTTTGATGGTCTTTTAACACACAAAAGGAAATCATATAGCCAATGTATTTGCCTTTTGATTTTTAAACTGTGTTTACTTACCCCAAGACAACGACTGGATCTTTTTTCTTCTCTGAATTTACTCAAATTCGGAATTAGCTTATCTTGTTTAACTGAAGCATAAAATAAAGGAGTCATTCTTAGCTATTTCTGTGTAGTCAAGCAGATCTCTGGTTGCTTTCTACAACTCTGCAAAAGACATTAATTTCATTTTGCTTTTTATACAGAAGAACAACAAAACAACAAAACTTAATAGCAGACTAAATATTAAATCCTATGCAGTTGTTTTCAACCTAGGTGGCTAGTGGGACATAATTTTCTAATTTTCTGTTTAATTCCTTGACTAAATACATAACCATGTACATAACCGTAACATGACAAACCAACAGCAAGGTGGAAATCTTTTCTTAACTGGAGGCTATGGTTTTTTGTTTTGTTTACTTTTTTACTAGAAAAAGCAACTATGAAAATAAGAATAGCTATGGTTGCTAAGTTCGTTTGTTTAAAGGATAGGACAATGGATATGACACAGTGGGATTTATGAGAAAGGGGACTACATATAAAACAGAAACTGTAGAATCAGAGATTAAAAAACCCCTTTGTGTCTTTAAACCTGGGATTTAGAGCTTAAATAACAGACACAGAATTATAGACCACACAGGAAAGTAGGTGGCCAGAAAAATAAGTGGGTTGTCCTCATGTAGGTCCATCCAGTTATCTCACTTTCCAAACATTAGATAATCTAAATTCTGAAGAGATACATGAGAAAATTAAGTGTAAGTAATAGAAGTATGGGGTTTCACTGGTCTCTTTTTATACACATGTACACTGCTTTAAGAAATAGTTTATTTACTTTCCAAAGACATAGTTCAGCACACTAGAGTTTTATCAAAAAATTGTATCACACACATAGTAAGTAAAAGGGGACACTTCACTACCTTAACATGATGCTGTCATGAGGAGAGGAGGAAAAACAGAACCTGACCACAGGGTTCTAAAGAGTAAAATTGTGGTCTGCAACATCACACCTTTTTTTTTTTTTTTTCCCTTGCCTCCTACACACAATGTTTTACTGCAAAAATAGGTTCAAGCTTTTTGTTAATTGAAATAGTCAGTTTAGACAACTGTGGTCTTCTCCTGAGCATACAGCATCTGTCTGTACTAAAAAATTAAGCTAGTGTATATAGAAGAGCAGAAGTCACTGAATATCTCTTGAAGCATGCACTTGAACACTAGTTTAATATTACTATAAATTATCGTATTTGATTTTCTCATTGTAACTCATGCTCTAAATCTTCCAAGTCTTGTAGCTAGCAAATCTACCTCAAGATTAATTTTGCTGATAGTGTCATTAATAGATTAATTATGCATCTTAAATTTGAGTAATGTATTAAATCTTACCTTGTCCTAAAGAAAGCATGCATCTATGTAAGCGAGTAACAAATCATAGAAGTTATCTGCTCTTAAATTGCTTTAGTTTTGTTTAAAAATAAAAACTCAATGTTACTTGTTTGGAACTTAAGCAAGTATAAGAGTTGAAATTTATGCTGAGAGCAAAATTATCTGCAAAGCTACAAATGTAGAAGCTATACAAGCATAGAACAATTCTTAAAGCCCTACAGCCTACTGTAGTAGGCTGATCTTCTAGAGTACTGATCTTCTAGAAAACCATATTCCCAGACAATGAAAATCTAAACTATCTTGCTCACTCTGATATAGTCCCAAAAGAATGTTATCAGTTGTATCAGATTAGTATGTTCTGGGTTACAAAATGATGTTCCAAGTTCCTGTTTCTTGTTTCCCATTCCTATTCAGCATTATGTGCCCCTTTTTCTAATGTGTTCCAGGAAGAAATGAAACTGAAACTGTTTTGAATCACAGTTAATTGTCAGTCAGGATTATTTTTATAGCTTTAAGAAAAGAAACAAGAAGCAGCAATTATGCTAAACAATTATGAAATTCTTTCAATTTTGTTGTTTCTTTTCTTGTAAAAAAAAAAGAAACCAGTCATGATTTGTAAACAACTTATTACAAGTATTTAATTTTTAAATCCTCTTTTCAGCTGAGAAAAACAACATGCATAGCAGTTGCTTCCCAAATAGCACATGTGCTCTGCAGCAATTCTTAATTTCAAACATAAAAGCCAGTTTCTGAATATATTAGCCTGAAACTCAAAATAAGGGTGGGAAAAGGAGTATGAGCATAGTAGCCAAACTCAATGACTAAGCAGAACATTTAACAGAAAGCAAATTCAGGCATACTAAAAAATAGTTTCAGTGAGCATTAAATATTTAATAATCAACATGTAGCAAAACTACTTTACAGCTGAACTGTATTTTATGTCATATTTGGCAACTGGATCCAGGTGGATCCTCTCTTCACTGCAATCAGCTGAGGCCACACTCAGTACAGCAGGAGAGACACCCGGCTGCCAGATGGGACCTCATTTTTATTTTCTCTTCCAACCCTGTTCTCTGGGATGCCATGCCACCCTCTGGCCTTCACCCTTTCCTTTGTTGACATTTTTTTGATAAATGGGTATGGTTTTCCCCCCGAATTCCAGCTAGATAGCCAAATGCCCACGTTTTTAGGATTGCAAAGCACCCTGAATCCCCTTTCTCTCCATTTTAATGGGGAAAAAAAAGAAAAGGGGAGTTTCTCAACAGTTTCTCCCCTTTTGTCTAGCCGCAGGTGAGAGATCCCGGCTGAACTCTAGAAGGGGATGATAAGGAGCCGCTTCCCCCCACCTAGGCGGGCCGCAGTCCTGGGACACGTGAAGAGAGCAGACCGACCAACGTGCCTCGTAGGCTGTACGAGAACGGAGCTACCTGGCCGCCACTGGAGCTGTGGCGAGCATAGCCTACACAGAGGCCAGACCGGACCGAACGGAACCAAAGACGGGGGCTCCACTGGGCCTCTGCCGGCGACAAGCTCCTCAGCGCCCAGCCCGCCTCTGGCACGAACCAAACCCCGCCCACTAAGGTCCGCAGCGGCCGTCAGAGCGAGCCCCACCCACCCGCGTATGGGATTGGCAGGAACAGTGTCACTCAGACCGGACTCCCTCTCCCGCCGCAAGTGCCCAACTGCCTTCGAAGCACCACCTCCTTAGAAACAGCTCTTCCAGGCCGCCTACCGATTAGTTACCAGGACTGCCAATCATAAGCGCTCTTAAGTTTGATTGGCTGGAACTTGAAAGGGGGTGGGCCTTTTAGGGCCGGTGGTGTTTACCGTGCGTGAGGTAGCGGCTGTTGGGGTGTAGGGAGAGGTACCACTCCTCTCGGTGGGGCTGCCCGGGCCTGGGAGCTGTCAACCGCCATGAGGTTCCGCAGGAAAATCAGGAGCCCGGCGGTGCTAAGCCATGAGTTCATCATTCAGAACCATGCTGATGCTGCATCCTTCCTGGTGATGGCCCTCTTGCTGGGGCTCTTAGCGGAGGTACTGGGCGGGGTGAGGGGGCCGGTGGTTGCCGAGTCGAGCAGCACCTGGTCCTGCTGTGGGGCAGCTGCGGTGCCCTCGGCTTCCCGCTCTGGAGCTTCCCCAGGACGTCCCTCCGTTCGCTTCAGCCTCGCTGCCAAGCAGCTCTGCTCTACCCCCTCCGGCTCGGTCTGCCTTTTCCCTTCTTCCTTGCAGGGTTATGTCCTCGTTTCTTCTCTGCCCCGAGGTCTAACTCCTGAGGTGACCCTGTGCTCGGGCACCCTCCTCTCCATGTCTCGGCTGCGTGCCGCGTGCAGCAAGTTTCGTTTCTTTTCTGTCCTGCCCCAGCTCACGTACTCCCCAGTGCCTTCTCTACTGAGTTGTCTTGGCCAGCTCCCGCTCTCACTATGCAACCCCCTCTTAGCCTCTTCTGTCAGATTGCTGCTCTTGTCTTTTTCTGGTCCGGTTTTCCTTCATCTCTGCATATGTTTCATTCCTAGCACCCTCCCATAAGGTCCCTTTTACTCAGTTCCAGTCTCCTGAGTTACAAAGCTCCTCAGGCCCCCTTTGCTCAAAGCAGAGTCGTTTTATGTCTCTTTGTTGTGCCTATTTACTCCCCCCGCCCCCCGGTTCAAAAGTCCAAGCGGTAAAGCAGTTAGGAACACTTATAAAGAGGGTTTCAGTCTCTCATGATTTGAGCATGCTTAACTAGATGGCAGTTAAAAACTGCTGGTCGCCCTTTTGCACCACTGCTCAGCCCATTGCTGTCATTGGCTCAGCTCCCGAGCGATGGATAATCTGAAGAAAAATGTGGGATTAGACAGTCTCAGCCCAACTTCTGAATTCCTCTTTGCCTTTGTATTTGAAAGTTATTATAAAGCTTATTTCCATGTGCAAGCTGCTTATTAGTTTCTGGGGTGATGGATTAGGTATCTCTCTTGGGCATCTTTTCCCCACTTTTGGGACAAAAGCCTTGTATGTGTCTGTGTTGCTATGTGAATATTTTATGTTGGTGTAGAGTATGGGATAAGGCTTGGTGCATAGAGTTTAAATTCTGGATAGACAACTTAAATACTTTCCTGAACTATTACTGTTATTACAACTTAAATACTTTACTGAAATATTTCAATGTTTCCCATCAGTTGGATAACATTAAAAATCTGATCATTTTAAATTAAAAGTACTGCTAAATTCTGAGAAAATATTACATGTAGATGTTCTGTGGTGTTGGGGTTTTGGGGGGCTTTTTTTTTTTTATATATCTTGAGCCACTTCTGAAAACATTAAGGATACTGGACAGAAATAGAGAAAGCAGTTGTGATGGTCAGATAATTTCCTTCTAAATGGTGGACAAATGCAGTGTTGAGGTATAATAAGTTGTGTCGTCTATGGAGGAGTATGTCATAAAACTTAATATATTAAATGCGGAACTCAGTTTGGGGATTAAAATAATAGCTAGGAGCTTGACAACTCAGGTGATGAAGGCTTTGAGAAAGAAAGTAAATATCTGCACCTGGGATTAAGTAAACCCTGTTTGGGATCCCAAATGGAACTTTTTATGTATCTTTATATATGGTACCTTTAAAAAGATACTGCTCTGTGTCCTTTTGCTGTTAAAAAAAATTATGTTTTCTGGAGTTCCATCTCTGAATTCCATTTGTCTTAACTCAGGCTTTCTATACACCATAGAAGTTGTATTTCTGTAACTCTGCAGGTATTGGAAAGGACTGTGCAGCTCCCCTGGGGTGAGCTTTATTCTTTTGATTAAGGTGATTTCATTTAGAGGAAAAAGAGTGAGTTAGTTACACCCAAGGATAATTAGCAAATTATCTCATTTCTAGTCAGCGTAATTCTAAAAGTTCAAATGCAGACAAGACTCTAGTGTAGCTTGTGATAGGCTTTTATTGTGCTTGTTTGAATATATACTATTATACTGCCTATTGTATAATTTAAACATCAGCATCTCCTTTTTGATGCAAAAGTTACTTTTCTGATTGTGACACCTTTGCATTTATTATGCAGAGGAACAGTGGTGCTATGTAACAGGTTAGACCTCTGTATTATACCTCTGCCTCATTCACTGAAGAAACCATACCAGTTATTTGAATAAAATCTATATTTCTGTTGTTCACTGTCTAGGTCTTACACCACTTTTATAATGGGTAATCCAGTCTGCCAAACAAACAAAAATACTGATGTTTTTCCAGTAAATTTTGGTGACATTTATCATGATTCTATATTGAGTGCTTCATAAGTGTTACTGAACTTGTCTACACAGCTGTTATGTCGATTTTCTTTTGGTCTTGATTTCCTTTCTGTAGTAAAGTAGAATTATTTTTAGGTTTTAAGTTTGAAGCACTGAAGGGCAGCTTTTTGTTGTTGTTGTTGTTAAATCAGTGCTTTTCACAGCATTTTATGCTTACTGTAACTTCAGATGCATCTGTCAATGGCAGATTTCCTAATCTAGCCCATGGTACCATAGGTTATACACTAATAAGCTAAAGAATGTGTAAACGAAACTTTTCAGTTCACTACCTATTGAATGATTTGCTTGGGCTTACATAGTACTATAGTAAACACAGGGTTTTCTTTTCGAGGTGGCATGGCATTCAATTGCCCATATCCATGAGACCATCCAAAAAACAAGTAGTATGTTAAAATTATGTAAGGTTGTTTATGCACCTTAATTGTACTTTCCCATACCTTAACTTTGCTCATTATTATGAGGTCTATAGATGCGTGTAAGGAGATTTACTCTGATTATAACATACTGAAAAGTGGCAGTTAAATTTTAGTGTGTTAACTGTTATTTTCTTTCTTCTTCCTTATCTGAGAATATTTATAGTCTTTTATGTGCCCAATCCTACTCCTTTTCTTGACAACAAAGTGGGCCTTCGTCTTCTAAAGAAACCTTTCTTTTAGTCTTTGTGGTTCTCTTTAATCTTCTAGTATCATCTTGGAGTGTTTCATATGATTTCTTTCTTTCTAGAACAATTTACATCATCTTTGTATCTGCGGCTATCTTACCACAGAATACCACTTAATAGGGCTCCCATACTTCCAGCAGAGGGAAATGCTTGTAGTATTACATTGTATGCTTCATGGGCAAACAGAAAACCTAACTTGCTGGGCTCTAGCAAAGATTCTTACCACACTCTTCTCCCAAAGAGCACAAAAATAAGCACTTATTCTCAGGAAAACTCCCTAATGAAGGGGTCTGCTTGAAGCTACATGGTGCTGCCTGAATGCCCTTCTACAAGGGAGACTGTTGCTGTGGGTCCTGAGTGATGACTTACTGAAAGCAAGCATGTTTGTTTTAGTTAGGTGCCGATGACATCCATACCTATGTTACTATGTGTATTTTTCCCCGTCTCTCCAGGAGCAGTTGGCAATGAATTTTTCGCACTCTCATTCCATGAACACTTTAAGTTGGTATTGATGCTCTGGCTGCTTATTCTCCCCATCAAGGACGCAAAAGAACTTCTGTAGCTGAGCAGTGCAGCATATTAGGAAATTTATCTGTGTTAAGATTAATAGGGTTTTCTCCTCATTCCTGTTTTGCTGGATCAGTTTTAACTTGTATAATTTTCCTGTCCAATTCACCACACCACTGCTTTTGATGGCACAAGTGTGGGACAGAGACAAGAAGCAACTAGCAGTAAAGAGAAAGGCAGGATTGCTCCTTTTGATGTTAGTGCTGGCTTACAAAAGGTTAAATTGTTTGTAGAATTGCAGTGTCTGAAAGTCAATTTTGTATGCCAGAAAAATTGGTACTTTCATTTTCCTTAATGAGACTTCCTCTTAAAAGCACTCCAGTATTATGACTTCTCTACTGCTTAATTTCACAGGTGCACTGCCAGTGTACTTAAGCAATTTGCCTTCTCCCTTTTCTTGCTACAGAGGATCTTCTTTTGCATTGTTGTACCTCTTGCTTACTTTGTAGCTGGATAAATTAGTGCTTGTTTTATATAGCCCCAAATGTTGTTAGTTACACTTCCAGAAATTAGATGGTGTGACATCTGAGGAAAACAGCTTTCGTGTTTTTTAGTTTATATTTATTTGTTTTAAGTCATATCTATGAAGATCAGTTTAAGAGAAAGCACAAAAGATACAAGAATGTACTGTTACATCAGTCTTCAGATTATACCTGTTGTACTTGTCTGATTTATGAACTAGATAACTGAGTGCTTGCAAACATAATAAATGTACTTGCTATTGGCAGTGTAGGATGTAATTCCATGTTGTGTTTTTTCTGCAGCAAAGAAACCAATTTTGTTGTTGGGTTTTTTTTTTCCCTTCCACTTATGTCCCTGTGTTATAGCTTACCACTCTTCAGTTACATCAGCATAACTGTTTGTTTTTGAAGATGTGCAAACCAGATGATGAAATGTTTTCAACTAAACTAAGCAAATATATTTACCTCTTACCACTTGGCTGTAGGGTCATACAGTAATCCACATTATAAACAGTTCCATTGTTACAACTAAGGGCTAAATATACTGCAACATGGGAATGGGAAGGCATTTTGAAGAGGGATGGCTGAAAGTGTTGGGGGCTTTTTGTTAGGTTGTTTTTTAAATAAACTATTTTTTGCCACTGGAGAAAAAGTAACAATAGAAGTATACCATTGGTTACTTTGATTGTACTGTAATTTTTAGAAAATGCTTGATTTATCATACAAGAAATTGGTGGATCTTATCATTCTACTATGATGTTTTGATACTCTATTTACTTATATGAACACTTAACCAGAATGTCACTTTTTTTAATACCTTGCAAAGTTAGGTGAAACTTTCCATCTGATTTAATCTAGAGAGTCTTTTAACTTTTGAAATAAATGAAAGCCATTTACACTTCTAAACACTTTAAAATGTTATTTAGTAGAGTTAGAGAGTAATTTGATCCTTAGCTAAAAGGACATAATTCAAGTCCTGACCCTATGCAGCAAATGTTAAAGGATCTGCAACAAGGTGAGCCTCCACATTTGTGGGAGATGAATAACACTTTCGGGACCAATTTGATTCAAATCATGTGTGGGAGAACATTTGTTGATGGCATAATCTCCTAGTTTTGGGTGTTTATAGTCTAGCTTTTTTGCAAAATCTGATACTTTTTCCTTGTTTCTTTTTGAATTTCAGGACCCAGCGAAGAGCACCATCGTCTTTATTGCTGTGCAGTACAATGTCACCTATACCATTGGTGAGATTAAATCGAATCTATTTTTTTTTCTTGTAATGTAAGAGCTCAACTATTAAAAATTACTCTTTTTCTTCCCCCCTCAAGACTTCAATTCACTTCACTTTTATAATGTAGTAGAACTCTCATATTTGTCCGTCTGCTTTTGGATTTACTAATACTGTATTCACTGAAACTTTCTAGTATTTTCTCTGTTGCTTGTGAATAATACTGGGTTATTTTTCCTGTAGTTAACACTGCTATTTACTTGCATTTTGATGTGAGAAGCATGCATTCTTTCCAGTTTTTGATACAATCAACAGGAGTTATCAAGTAACAGAATATTTTGGTAATCTTCTATGTATCTGTTGCTTATTCATGATTTCTTGTATGTCATTAGTAATAGATTTGTGGTTTATATTTCAAAAATATCACATTATTATTCTCAAGTAACTGATGTTGCTGATTCAGTCATGCTTTTAAATAACAAAGAGAGACAGTACTGATTCTTTTTTTTTTTCCCCAAAAAATATTTACTTTTTTTTAATCTTTTGTACCTGCTGCACTATATACAGGAGTGGTAAGCAGCTAATGGAATTTCCTTATTTGATAACTTAATTTGATAACTTTCAATTCTTTCCAGGAATTAACCTGCACATTGTCTTGGAAAAAATAGGTACTGTGGTAGAATTATTCCAGATGGGGAACTAAGGTCCAGAGAAATTAACAAAAATCTAGGACTTTCGTTCTAATCTTGACTTCCAAACTTCAGACCTCAATGCTATGACCGTTTGAAATAATGTAGCACTGACTGCATTTAGTATGTTCAAAATAGTGGATTGATCAACATTGCAGTAATGAATATATATTCTTTTTTGCAAATGCTTTCTGAGATGATTTATGTTGAACACTTGAGATGTACACAGTCAGTGGGCTTCTGTTTTACTGATATTTGAGCAGCATCAAGTAGAAATCTCCTGTAGCGGAGATAAAAGTAAAATCCATGTGTCAGTTACCAAGATGCCTGTGATGTGACTTCTTCATAGTGTTTGGTGCATGAATATGTGTGTATGTATGTGCGTATATATATATACATACAATGGAATGAACAAGGTATAGCTTCCCTTAGTTTTAATAGGAGGTGTGGATGAGTTCTGTACAAGCAATTTTGAGGTCTCAACTCTGACCCTCTGAAAACAATGAATATATTACTAGTGAAGGTCCATTTGGGGGGGGGGGGAAAGTGCTAGGAACTAGGAAGATAGAGCATTTGCTATGCGATTACTTGTTCATTGATTATATCACAAGCTGCTTTCAAACATGGAAGTAGGACATGTTACACTTAGAGTTACATGGATGTCCTGTGCATTAGGACCTTAAGGTACCATTCATGTTACAGGAAGCAGTAATTGCTCCCTTGACACCTTCTAGCCTAGTTTCCTTTAGGAAAAAAAAAAAGTTGTTTGACGTCTGTATTTCTGCTGTTTTGCATTTGGACAACACAAAGTTTTTGACAAAGGGTAGAAGTCTTAAAGATAACAGAATTCCTTGATATTTATGAAAAGTGGCAGCTATATAAATGAGACATCCAAGTTACTGCCCCCTCTTAAGTGAAAGCAGAAGAATATAAATGTTAGACATGCTAGCCTGTAAATCAGGATGTGTGGCTCTTGATGAGTTGCAGTACAAGTTCTTTCTTTTCCATTGCAGTCTCAGATGCATAAAGAAACGTGAGGTGGTTGTAATGGGTCATTGTGGGCCAAAGGAGAGACTTTCCTACAAAATAAGGCTTCCTTAGGTCTACTGCTGCTGATGCATGCTTTTTAAATTGAATTTCATTTATAAGTTCTCCCACACTTAAACATGGTAAATACAAACATTTGAAGTACTTTTTTAACAATGTGAATGTTCTCTTTTTTTTTTTTTTTTTTTTAGCAATTTTGTTTTTGATTTATTGGAATGTATTACTAATCCTGGGGAAGTTGTTACTTGCTGATGTGTTGAACTACTAGGGTTCCTTGCTATATAGTTTCTTTTTTCCTACATATAGTCATGCTTCTTATGATGGAATCTCATTTGGTCTTTACCAAAGTATAGAGGATAGGGTGTTGGTGTGTCTGGGGTGTTGTTGTTTTGTTTTTTCTTCTTTCTTTTTCTTTTAAAATTTTTTTTCAATTTATTTTTTGATGGCCTAGACGAAAGAAGTGGATTGAAGCTACGGTTCAGTGTATACTGCTCTCAATACTTTGTTCTAGTCTTAGACCTGTGTCATTGTATCAAAGGAAAAGAAGTTTCAAGTTATCTAATAGGGCATAAAAAATGATTTTCAAAAACGTAAAACTTGTAACTAGTATCCTGTATCAATTTAACATAACTTGCAAGAACAATGGTCACTGCTGCCCTTTTTCAGTTGCACAAAGTACTCCTTCATAAGAATGTAAAAATACACACTTCGGGGTTTTGTTTGTTTGTTTGTTTTTTAGATGACAACAGTGAGCAGTTTCATTTTTATGACTATGGTCCAAAAGACTTTGCCACAATCTTCTTCTACATGCTTGTAGCTATTAATCTGCATGCTGTAATCCAGGAGTACATATTAGATGTAAGTTTATTACTGGGATATAACTTATTTTATAAACATGTTATTTTTAGCCATCAGCTGCTGAGAGTTTTTCTTCAAGTTAAGTGTAAGCTGTGGTACAAGGAATGGTTTAGCGTTTAGAAGCCCTGTGGTGATCAACCCTTTTGTTTTTTGACAAAAATGTGACTAGACTTTGGTTTAGTGGTGGACTTGGTAGTGTTAGGTTAATGGTTGGACTTTATGATCTTAAGGGTCTTTTCCAGCCTGAATGATTCTATAATATTTTTATAGTGATATTTCCTCAATTTATTAATGGTATAAACCACTGAATCTTTCTTTCAATCAATATAACTTATATTTTTCTGTAAAAACAGACATTAAATGTTCATGCCCTACTAGAAATATCTGTGAATGAGGTCTGCTGCATTAGATTCATAAGCTATATTCAGAAGATCAAAAATGAAAATTAATACAGTGATAGATTTCTGTTTGTCAGCTGAGCTTCATCTTAAAGAGGGAGCTCACACTTCATTGTGTGCTCTTTTATACCAGTTGCAAAGTAAACTGAATTTATTAAAGCCATTGTGAAGACCATCTATTATTGAAGAGTCTTAGAATGTCTTCACAAATAGGGCATCTAAGCCACAGAAGCTCAAATGGTTTTTGAGTGTACAAAGAGATTTGATAGTGGCAAGTCTTACTGAAGCTAATTGTCATACAAAGTGCTGATCAAGGTCTTAAATAGTGGGAGCTATGTATTTTGATTGAGGAATGGGAGATTTAGGAAGAAAAAAAAATAGAAAAAATAATTCAGGAGTGAACACTAACTCCCAAATAGTTTTCTTGTTTTAGAAATTACATTTATTGATCTGCTTTTTGTTTCTAGAAAATTAATAGACGTCTGCATTTGTCAAAAACAAAGCACAGCAAATTCAATGAATCAGGACAGCTAGCGTTTTTCGACTTGTTTTCATTTATATGGGGAGCAAGTATTTTGAATGCAGTAAGTAACTATTTGCTGTTTTTACCTAAAAAATAGACTTCAAGTATTAAGAAGGTCCTTAAATCAATGGCCTTTTTCTTTAGGAAGAATTCATGATGAACCCAACCTCACTCTGGAAAGATTATCCCCATTCTCGTATGCTGTAAGTGTTCTATTTTCAATTTGAAAAAATCTGGTACTTCACTGAATAGTTTTCCACCCCAAATTTTAGGGAAGCACTAATAAGATAGTGACATTGGTACCTTGTAAGAATGGCAACTAGATGAAAATACTTTCTTCAGTTTGAAAACTACCAGCTGTTTTATCCAAAGGTAGTTTTTGATGAATTTAACATCTGTCCAAGAGATACTTACATGTGTTCTTAGCTTTCTTTAACTTAATTATGGTAGCTGAGTTAAAGTGAAAGTGTTTGCAAGATAGGATATATACTAGGACTGCTGAACTATTTCACACTAAAGAAGCATGTTTGTCGGAGACTGAATTTTCAAATTAGAGGGGATTTATAGCTTGATTTTTTTCTTTCTTTTTTTTTTTTAATTAAGATGACTTACAAAATTGTTGGTTTGATCCGCCCATCCCCCCTGGCCTCCATTTTTCTCTAGCAAGAGTATGATAAAGGGAAGGGGGATAATACGCATATTTTAGGAAGGGAGTTCCACTGCTCACAAGATAAACTGTTTCGGTGTGTTGGGTTTTTTGTTGTTTTTTCTTTCCTACTGTCTCAAAAGGCAATTCAGGACTTGCTATCAAGAAGATTATGGATGCTAATTCAAAAATTAGTTGTTTTGTATTTGAGGTTTGTGTGATTATGGAATCATAAACTATAATGAGTCAGAATTAATTTAAGAAAATGAAATAAAATCTTCTATCTCATGTTGAAAGCTTAAACTCATCACCTTGTGTCTTCTTAACCTGAATTATTGTTTAGTTTTCAGGTAAAATTCTTCTATATTTGCCAGATAGCCTATTGGCTTCACGCACTGCTGGAACTGTACTTCCAAAGGATCCGAAAGGTATGGAGAGAAGTTGTCAATACAGTTAATTAAATATATATTCTTTCCAATTATTCATATTAATATTTTAGCTACATAAATATCTACATAATCTTTTTTGTATATTAAGTTATTTATATACTATTTCTATATTAATTGCTTGCATTTCCTATCTAATTTAGTCCAGGTGGTCTGTAGCTTTTGATTCAGATAGTCTTTCCAGAAATTTGTACAGTAGTGTGAAAAATAACCAAACCTGATCAATTGTATTATTTTTCTTCAGAAAATATAGTTAAACTGTAACAGCATTTATTATAATTTCTCTAATTTTAGGAAGATATTCCAAGGCAGCTATGTTATATTTGCCTTTACATTGCTCATATCTCTGGTGCCTATATATTAAAGTAAGTATTTGCATGCCCATTTTGAATAGATAGATGTATTTTCTTCATAATTTCATTAAAATTCCTAACTTTTCTGTTTTATAGTTTGCAGCGTTTGGGGCTAATTCTGATGGTACCTCACTATTTAGTGGAACTCATTTTTCATGCCTCACGTCTTTTCTACTTCAGTGATGAAAACAAGCAAAAAGGGTAAATCTTGCATTTGTTAATTAAAAGGCAGAACTTTGCTTAATAATTGCGTATAAATGGATTTGCATGTATGTAAAGGTACTCGGGTAGCAAATATCACTTGTTCTATGTCCAGTATTACCTGCTTTGACTCCACAAGCAAGTTATTGTCATTACATAGAGTCAAGGAAGCAAACACACCAGTTCATGATCATCATCATAAGGTTTTGCTGAGGCTTTTGCTGAAGTCCCATCTCAGATATCTGTGTATTGGCTTCTGATTCTGTAAGTTGCTGTTTGCTTAAATGTTCATAAACTTTGTATGTAGGCACATCCATTTTTAAAAATGGTTAATCAAAGAAGTAATGAAAGGAGCATTCCCTATAAGTTCTTGCAGGTGTCTCTCCTTTTGTTAAGGTGAGAAAGGGACAACAGAGAAGGTAATGTCTCAAAACGTGTAGTTGATGTCTTGAATTATACATCTCTTGATTAAGATTCTCAAGTATTCTGAGAATTAATGAGTATAAAAGTAACGCATTTGAGAATGGAAGGAGATGGGGAACTGAGATATTTTAACTGAGGCATGCTAGGAAGGATAGGATACATTTCACCATTTGAATGTGAAGACTTTTGAAGGTTCCAGTTTGAATAAAGCAGCCTTGTCCCATTTATGTGTTCTTGTCTCTTATTCTTTCTTCCTTTTCTGAGCGACTGCCCAACTGGAAGATATTATCGTGAAAGCCTTGCTTTCTTTCATGCAGTCCCTTATATATAGGTAGCCTCCCTTGAGGCCGTGTAATACTGCTGCTCTTTCTGATCTTTTCACAAGGTTCATCTGTGGTACTCCCTTAAACTAATGTTTTAAATAGGTATACTGAATGTTCTTTGCAAAAAATCAATGTTTACTGATGGAAATAGTGAAAGTGCAAGACAGTTTATCTTTCACTTGTATGTCATACTTAATTGTGAGGTTTTTGGAGCTATGAGATTATCTGCTTTTCATTATATGCCATCCAAAACCATGAAGGTTAAATATACTGATTAGGAGAACATATTTTCCTGTCTTATGAAGATTCTAATGGTCAGATAAGCAACTATGTCTGTCTTTGGCTGGAAATCAGTTATCCCATGTGCAACATTACCACAGTTTAAATAACTGGAAATGGAAATTGGTTTTCATAGCTGATGAATTGCAGAAGTATTTGGGGCATTTTATTTCTATTATAACATGTAGCACTTATAATGTGAACTGTAGAAGCAACACAATGTCAAATACTAGGTATTTTTCCTAGCTTAGAATTTATTGTTTCTTCTTACAGTTTCACATCCAGACATTGTAGCTTTCTTCACACCCTTCTCCAAAAAAAGATTTTTGAGAAGAGTTGCTTTTTAAGCAGTCTTGCTTATACTGTGAGAGATTTAAAGTATGTTTTCTTTAAGTTTGAAATCAGTTGAACGAGCTGGATTTTTTTTTTAGTGGAAATTTTGGAAAGATTTTTTTTCACATTGGTAGTGTCTCTTTTAATCCATTCATCAGTCAAGGATATGAAGTCTTTTTCCTATAGAAATCTTTATGTAATGGCAGTAATAATTAATTTGGAAAATTGATATTGTTGTCAGCTTAATAAAACTGTTCTTCAGGGGTTTTTTTCCATATCCTGTAGTAAAAACTTCTAGATGCTGAAAATTTGCAGGATGGCATCTCTGTTATCTATAAAGTGAAATAATTGTCATTTGTTACTTATTAGCTATCTGATTACCTTTTTGTTCTATAAACATCTGGCTGTTAAAAATTGCATATATTTTCTTGACCTTCCAACTGTTTAATAAATGTATATTATACCTTTAGCATCAGCTTTCTGGCTTTATAGCATCACCATTACTTATAAATGGCTTACAGCATGAATGCCAGCTTGAGATGCATCTTTTTACTTCATTGTACTTTCTAGTCAAAAGACTGTGTAATGAGGCAGGACTGAATGTTTGCCGATGACCAAGTTTTTCTGTAATTATTGGTCCCCTCCGTGGACATTTCCCTATCGTTGCTGAGAGAATTTTAATGAAAAGTTCTTTGTATGTTTAACTTTATTGAAAAGAAATGGACTAAAAGGGGAAAGCACATTAATTTCAATATTTTGTTTTCAGATTTACCGTTTGGGCTCTACTTTTCGTAATGGTGCGTCTTTTGACCCTAACTTTATCTGTTCTCACATTTGGATTTGGTCTGGCAAGAGCAGAGAATCCAGGTTTTTCCATAGCAGATGGAAACTTCAATGTACTCCCTGTGAGGTATAACAAGGCTAGTAGACATTCATGCTTGTATAATGTGGCATTTCAAAATATCTTTTAATAAAACAATCCAGAATGATAATGTGTTTTGAAGAATTTCCCTGGGTGCTGCTTTTCTCTTATTTTTAAGGGAAGGGAAATTTTGTTCTCTTTTCTATCTTCTTTTCACAAAAGTAGTAGAATAGGATTTATGGGAAATAGAAAAACAAGAAAGAAAAAAGAAACTTTTTAAATTAATTGTTGATAATCATCCAAAAAGCCTGGGTTAATCATCTCGTTAAACTTTTTTTTCCCCTATGTCTATACCGGACATAGTATCATTTGGTGATATTAATACCCATAATTTTTTAACTATTTGTTTGGTGCCTTCCTAAAATATTGTTTTGTATATCTTTTACTCTTGCCTGTTAATTTTAAAATGTTATTACTTTTGTGGCATAAGCTCATCACTTTGACATTCACCCTTATAACTTAATGCCTGTAATCAAGTGTGTGGGAAGGATTTTGAATCTACATGATTTTTCATTTATAGATTGCTTGGCAGAAGAGGCCTCAGTGACACAATTTCCTATCGGCCATTGAAAGCTATGGTCATAACTCCTTGATAAACCTGTTTGCTTCTAGCAATATACTTAGATACGATTTCCATTCACTTCTTGTGTTACACACCTTGTCTTGGGTAAAGCCTTCTGATACGTCTGGTTTCCTATGGTAGGAAGATTTTACTTGTTTTGATAGCAGACTTCTGGAGAAAAAATAAAATAGGTACGGATTTGCAGTCTATTAATGGTTAACTGAAACTTTTATCTAACTGTCTCCAAAATCTCAAATCTTATTAGGATTGGCTGCCTGGTTGCTGTTTGTCTAACACAGGCCTGGATGATGTGGAAATTTATAAATTTTCAGCTGAAGAAATGGAGAGAGCATGTTAAGAACCAGATTCCAAAGAAAAAAGTAACTAACACGAAGAACAAACGAACAAAAAAGGAACCAAACAGAGGTCAGTGGTGTAATATTTTTTTTCAGTTATTTCTAGGCCAAATGCTTTTATACCAGATGTATCAGCTTATATCATTCCTTTCCGTAAAAGAGCAAAAACATCTGTCTCCTGACATGCAGAGAATATAGATAGTATTATACCTCCTTCAAACATTAGGGCATGTTCTTCTCTAATTCCATATTGCTAACAGGACAGCACGCAGAGTGCTAACTGTATGAAGTGTTAGCCCTGGGTAATTTTCAGGATTATTCACTGAACTCTATGTTAATCTAAATGCAAGGAATATTTCATGAAACTGGGCTTAATGATTCTAGGGTTTTCTTCCAGTTTTCAATCAGTCTTTTACAATACTGCTAAAAATTTTTTTGATTTAACATCATTAAAAAAAAAAGTATCATCCAAAATCCCTACTGTATTTTTTAAGTTCTGCTTTTATTATGTTTCAAACCATTAAAATTATGTTTGTTCTTCTATATAAAGACACATCACGCAACAAACATCAAACCCACTGGAAAAGAACTCCAAAGGAGCATCATAGTAGCTGGCAAAAGACAACTAATGGAGAAGGGCTTTTAATTAAATGACGTTGTATAATTTCCAAATTCCAATGTTATATCAATTTTAAGTGAGTTAAATAGGAGTTATGAAGATTTGGTAGAGTGAAATTTCATGTTCTTGTTAGCATGCATATATATATATATATATATATATAAAAAAAACACTCAATAGGGTTACGTATGAAACACTGGGAATCAATTCTGAGATTTGGGTAGAGCTTTGAAAAATGCAGTTTCTTGGGAATTTTACCACAGGCTGGCTCTCTTTCTGAAGTTGATCTTTCTGTATTAGTTCTTACTAAGAGGGGTTGAAGCTCTTCGCATTCAGAGATTACTAGCTGAGTCAGCATTGGCTGAAACCAGTTGGAAGATTCTAGGCCATTAGGGTGCTCATGACATTGTTTTTCTTTAGCATTCCAGAGCAGTCTTTCTGTTTTGAATGTAACTGCAGATGCCTTTTTTCTTTTTTTTCTTTCTCTAGTCTTGCAGATCCTTCTCTCCTTTCCAGATGAATAACTTCATTGCTTTTCTGTGTTGTTTTATGAAATTAGCACAATTCTTAAGTTCCCAAGATGATTACAGTTTAGAGTAGCAGAAGTGACACTGTGTTTGACTTCATGTTTGCTTCAATTGAGTATAACAAAGAATAGCACAGGCATTATACCTCTCTGACTGCATATGTGGAAAGATGTACATTGTTTATCAGTTTATCTTATTTCTAATTGCAAAAGTATTCACACTTGTAGAAATATTCTGAAGGGGAGCTTGGGTTCTACTGAAGCCAGTAGTTTTGTTGCAGGCATTAGCCGTAAGTCATTTCTTTAGTCTATTTGAAGGTAAATAGAATCCTTTTGTCCTCCAGCTCTTAAGATGAAATTCAGACTTGTTTGCAGTTAATGTGTCTTTACAGTGGTAGGCATGATTTGCATAGGATCCCAACACTATAGGAAAAGAATATATATTTGAGGTTGTTAGGTATGGAGAGCTGTGTAGCCAAAATAATCCAGATTATGCCATTTTTACTATAAATGCCAGATTTAATTGGCAAAAGAAGGACTAGAAGTGTACAGTAAATCCTTCATATGTTGCTTTGTTCCATCTATCCTGTTGCAGCTTCTCTTCATGCTGTGGCCTGAGCTTCTTAAGCTAATGACAGACAAAGTTAGTAAGTGTGAAATAGCAGACTGTCTAGGATAGCACATGCCATACTGGTGTAATACTAACAATTCTTTAAAATAGGAAAAAAAACCCCTAAGGAATCAGTAAAAGTTATTTAAGAAATAATGAACAACTAAACTAAGATCCTGGTTAAAGGGTAAGGGGAGAGACTAACTACCACCTAGCTCAAAAAATGTCTGATAGGAGACACCACAGAGTTCTAAAATCTTAAGTTTTGAGCAGGTCAATAGCAAACTACTCTTTGCTGTTTCTCATAACATAAGAATAGACAATTTTAATGTAGTAGCATATTTAAAACTAACACAAGAGAGAGATAAAATACAGAGAAATAATTTTTGCAAAAGTATGGATTAAGATTTAATTCCTGGGGTTCAGTCTGTCAGTGGCTAATAAAACAATGGTCTAAAGGCAAGTTAGACCTTAGGAAATCACTAAGGTTCCCCTGGAACCTGAAAGAAATTATGTTGGTAGGACAACTCTGTATTTGCCCCATTTTTAATACTACTCATGAAGCATTGTTCATTCCTGGAGATAGGATGCTAGACTTAGAAGCAACTTTTGTCTGATTCCTGCTCATATCAACTTTGTATAGTCAAAGTTCTTAAACATTTTATGTACTTGACTCCAAGTTAATTTCAACTGAAGCAAATGCTTAAGCTGCCTCCCCCCCCCCCCGCCCCGATCTACTTTCTATATGTTTTAAAGTGAAGCAAAATTGTGTTTGTTTACTATACTTTAATTTAAAATTACAGCTACCTTTGTCAATGGAGCAGCAAAATCAGAATGCGGAGCGTCGCCAAGAATAAGAAAATCAAAACCAGTATGAGAATACAAGCTAGTATCAGAAGACAACATTTGACAGAAGACTGTGACTTAAAAAACTGACACTGCAAAGCTATTATTTGGATGTCTTATTATTTCAATAGACACTATCAGGTTATATTTTTAAAGTATTTTTGTTAATAACCCTACATTTATGACAAGATCGTCTTTGATCTACCTTAACCCGGTAGTCATCTTAGCTTTAATAATGAAAACACATTAATTGGTTTGAACTTCTGGTTCTGTGATCAGAAGTTATTACATTTCTGTAATTTTTGCATTACAGGTGCTTCAGAAGAATAAGTTATCTGTCTATTCATTTGTGTTTACAAAATCAAAATTCTGTACCAAAAAGATCTTATCATGTCTGTGTTTCCTCCACTCTTCCCTCCCCAAGACTTTTTTCTTTATTCATCTTACATGGAGTAAGAGGTATATCTGAAGTAGCCTGGTAAAAAAGCAAAAATTGTTCTATACCCGATTTCTCTTTAAAAATTACAGATTTAGAGAGAGGGCAAATTCTGACAGGACATCACTAGTCATCTTTCAGTATAAAGGTGAGACTAATGTTTAGTAAAGATGCAAATTGTGTGCCTTGGGAAAAACGCTAGACTGCCTGTTGGATTTTGCAGTGGATTGTACTGTCTTGTATGGGGCAGGGGGAATAAAAATAGCTGATTAATGTGTTATAGTCTTAGCCCTTGTGAAATAAAAGACAAAATTTCCAGATATTTCTAAAGAGCCAGTATTTCATGCTTGCAGTCATGTGCCAGACTTTTTTTTTTTCCCCTCAACTGGTTTTTTTCCTTTGATTTATAACTGGAAGGTCTTAAACTTCTGACTGCTCAGAAGGTGTTCAAGGGAGGTGCTCAAACAATGCTGCAATGAATGTTTCACCAAGCATAACCCTTTGTCTTTCTTTCTTGACCTGTAGATAATAATTTATTTTAGTCTGACTCAAGGGTTTTATGTCTATGAAGGTATTAATTTGCTCCTTATGTGAACACTTTATCTGGATATGATTTTAATATTAATATGATTATATTATAAAAAGATTAATGGTATTTTTGTAAGTAACCCTCATAGATCTGAGGCTGGTATCTCAATGTTGGATAAGTTTCATTAACTCACTTTTTTATTTACCATAACTTTCTCTCTGCAAATAGATTGTAGGAATATTACATTACTTAAGCCTGTGAATTTCTACTGAAAATGTTTACCATGGAACTAGAATACATTTGCTAATATTTTTAATAAACTTTTAAAATAATGAATGCCTTGTTCAATAGAAGTATCATCTTCTGAGCAGTTTTGGTGAGATTTGCTTAGCCTTCAAGTATTTCTTGGCATGCTGCTCACAAGATAAGGTTTTCTTTGATGTATACTGCAACTGTAAGCTTATAGTCTCTGTAGATTTCATTTTGTGCACACCTAATTTAGAAGGCTTTCAAAAGTGAATCCAGACAGTGGTTTAGGTGCCAGTATCCACTTCTAGGCACATAAAACTAGACAACTTTGAACTTTAAAAATTTTTTTTCCTTTCAGTATTATTGGAAAGTATGTTCCTAATACTGCCACTTGAATAAACTGATTACACTCTTAAATGTTCTTATTGCATGACACTCATGATGGCCATTTCAAAGAAGCTTTAATTTTTTCTTTAAAGATAGTTTATTTAAATTATTGTTTTAGAAATACAAATACAATGCAAGTATATATATAGCTACTATTGTATTCCATGTACGTGTATATTTGATGTAAGAATCTCCTCCTTACAGCATGATTGTTGTTTTTTTTTAAATTAAAAATCACTGTCTACATATTAAATATTTGGATACATACTTACAGTAACACCAAATGCATTAAATGAATTCTAGGCTTCTTATTGTGAAGATGTTTCAAAAAACTGTTTGCAACAAAAAGTCTGTTTTAATTTATTTAAAGCACTGTTCTTGCAAATTTCACAGTGAAATTACAGATATAAAGATAGTTCCATTGAATTTAGAAATAAAGAAAATGAGCAGGTTGGTGTAACAACTAGTTCATTATCAAAAAAAAAGCAAGTGTATATGCTTTTAGAAGTAAACTGAATTAAGGCAGTGATTCTTATGATTTTTGTTTGTTTTTCATTGGCTTGCTAATAGAGAATATGTGAAAGCTGAAATGTGAAGATGATTTGTTTAAATGTTTTTTTTCTGGCTGAGTGGGAATGAGGAGTCAGAACAGTAGAACTCAGGTGAAAAAGGAGTACTTGCTTAGATGTATTTTAAGCAACTTCGTTCTTTTTTAAATTTACAAGTCTAAGACATTTCTAAGCTTATCTTGGCAATTACTTTTAAAAATCCTTTTATACTGTTTGATTGAAAATTTGTTGGTTTGTTCCATGGTTAGAAAACACTGCCACATTCAGGGTTTGTTCTATGTGTTAAGCACAATATTTTATAAGGAAGGTATGAGACGTAGGTAATCAACTATGAACTCCCAAGTGCTTGACAATTTCTTTTGAATTGCAGCTTTCAAAAACATTGCCAAAAATGTCTAATGTCTTTGAAATTGCTTATCTTTAACCAAATACTTAAACCAATTCCAAACCCCTTGTGTCATAGCAAGCTCTGAGGTAAATCCAGGCATCTTGTTATGGAGTCAATAAACCAAAAGGCACAGTAGAATTTTCATACAGAAGTGCTTAGCTGAATGAGACCAAATTAAAGCCAAATCTAAGCCAAGGGTAACGAGAGTACTGCAAAGTCATGTTTATGTCACAGAGTATCTTCAAAAGTCTTAGAAACACAGGTGCTAAGTGCCATGAAACAGACAAGTCAGCCTATGCTTGAGGTCTAGGATAAAGACTGCAGCATGTTAGGGTTGCGTTTGGTGGGGTTTGTTTTGTGGATTGTTGTTGGTGGTTGGGATTTTTTCTTTTTTTGTTATTTAAATATAGCTTAGTTTTTTTGAGAACTAAGCTGGTTGTATTTTACACTTTTTTTCAATATTATGAATGTCACACAGAGTAACAATCAAATTAGACACCGATTTCTTCCTGTTTCAACCGTGTAGCCTTTGCTGAACTTGCATAAAATCTGTCAGTGCAGATGTTGAGGCATGTTCCCTAGTAATGTAATATTGTAATGAATGATCCTATTAAGCTCTTTTTACATTTAGTTTAAGATTTTAATTTATGTAAATCACAAGACTTTCAGAGCAACTGTATGTTGTATCTTGTCACAATCTAATTGTTAATTCTTATGTCAGAGGTCCTTTGCAAGTAGTCATATGCACATCAAAATATAAAATATTACTGTGCATCTGCTTTCTTGGGAAACCAAAATTAGGTCCTCTTACTTTTAACCTTCCTTTTCTCTTAGTGAGTATGTAAGAGTTGTTTTATCTCCTGAATATTCTTTTAAAGGTAAGAGGAAGGGCATCTTTTAGGCAGTGCAGAAAAGCTTACATTACAAATCTGTACCTCTGTTCTTGAGCTGTATAATAGGAATGAACAGATTGTCTTGGGTTTTAAAAGCAGAGTAACAGGAAACCTTTAGCTGATATATTTTACGTTCTCCTCTTACTGAGGTTTTGAGCTGGCCACATGAAGTGGAATAGAGTGGAGACTGTATGGTGGCATAGCAATGTGGACAATAGTGTTGGTCTTGCCTGCTCCTGTTCATCTACTAAAAACTGAAATCATTCAGAGCAGGTTCTAAAAATGCAGGATGTTGTCTGGGAGCTGGAGTTTTAAGCAAGTTCTGAAAAATGCTAGAATTTCTACATGCGCAGTCTCATTGAATGCTGTGTAACTCTCTAAATAATTAGTTTCTTTTTTATAAAATTAATTTGGATGGAGGAGGCAATGTTTCATCTATATTTGTTTCTTAATGTTAAAATGGGCTGCTGCATCCACTTAAATTGAAAAGCATGTATGTACTGCCTTTCTTAAACCATCTGAATGTTGACTTTTACCACAAAAAATGTCTAGTAGTTAAAGACATGGGTAAAACAACACTGATATTGTAAACTATGAAATTTTAGATGCTTAGCTTTAAGCCTCAGTAGCTGGAACTGAGCTTATTAATTTACTGATCGTGAGCAAGAGAGAAATGTTTGCAAACTAATATTGTTGTAACATTTATTTGTTACAATTATCCCCTAAAATTCTCATATTCAGTTACTCTTTCAGTGAAACCAGCAGTGTACTCCAGACTACATTGACCAATGTGTGACTGATTGTAACAAATATACTGGTTTGTTTTTAATTCCCCTTAAGATGTATTTTCTTTTCAGTTAATCAACTTGTCTGTCTTTTTTCTGGTTAAACAATTAGTGTTGAAATGTGTTGTTTTTTAAAAATTCATTATGAAAAATGAATTCACATAAATATAATTTAATGATTGTATAAGCTAAAATTATGGTTTAGTGAAAGGTTGCTGAAAACATCATAAATTATTTTGCAGAGACACTGGTTTTACATGTTTTGGTTTACACCATGTTTTACATGAGGATTTGTTGTTTAATGATAATCAATAATCCATAGCATAAGAGCCATGTTTTCAGCATATGTAAGGATCTGATTATTCACTTCATAAAATATTGCTAAAGAAACCTTTTTCCATTTAAAAAAAAAATAATTGTTCTCTAATGATGTATTTCTGATGCATCTCATCTTACTCTATAATTCTGTTTCATTTCCTTTGTTGCCATTAAAGAACCTGTTTTATTATTATGCTAAACAAGTTACTCTTGATAGTCTGGTCAGTTAGGCAGATTAGCCCCACAAACTGGATTGCTAGTCTAGGAATAAGGTATGTATGTACTTTGGTTTTATTAAAAAAAAAAAAAAATCAAAATATACTTCAGTTTTCAATGCTTTTACCCATTTCCTATCAGTGTTGGTTTTCTTTGCTTCTTATTCAATGCCAGAACAACTTTTCTCTTCAGTACCTGTGGTGTCTATATGGTAATTTCAGGGTCTTTTGTACACGAGTTATTCTTCTCAGCTCCAGTCAAACAGTCTATCACTACTGCAAACTATTAGTTAGTGTACATAAAAAATATAAAAATAATAATAATACGGAATTTAAAGCAAGTTAAAATTTTGCAGTCATTAAAAAGTGCTAGTTCAGCCCCAGAAAACCTGGTGATAATGCAACAAACCTTAGTTCTGCTTAACCTAGTTAGATAGGGAACCCCCAAATAAAGTTTCTTTATGAACATAAAAAAAAAAATCCAATACCAAAGGTCTTGGGCTGTGATTTTAGCTTTGGGGGAGCAGAGAGAGTTGTTTTCTTTTGTGTTGTCCATTTCTAATTTGGGAAGGGAAGAAGGGATGGAAAGCTACTTCTGTCCCGGAGTATTATTGGAAAATGTCATAGCCTAGAACTGGTTTTGTTTTGTTTTGTTTGTTTTGTTTTTGTTTTTTAAATGGGCATGTTGTTACTATTTCCTTGTAAAACATTTTAAAAAATAAATTAAAAAAAAAACTATCAATAGATGGAATGGAAAGAAGTCTAAGCTTGTGTAAAACTTTTTATAAAGAGTGCTTGTTGATCACAGTGATTTTTTTTCTGTCTCTGAGCAGAGAACAATTAAATGGGCTGAAGAAACAGGATGTTTCTCTTGCACTAATTGTCCAAGCAGAAATTAATCTTGGAAAGTTCAGGAGACAAATCAGTTATGTAGAGAGGTGCCCATGTGAAGAGAAAACATTTATTGGAGAAGAATAGATGATGGAAAATGATGGCTGACTGGATTATTGTCACAATAAAAATGAATGGCAGTGTCCAAAAAGTGAGCTATGGGTCATGTTTCCTTAAGTCTGTGCTTCCATTGGCCTTTTTTTGACTGAGAAAATGTTTGGATCAGATTGGATTAAATTAGTAGGTTACATAAGTTCAGCTTAAAGTCATGTATGTCTCTTGTGTACATCTTTGGCCAAATTTTTAATACATTTAGGCTTCTAAAGACTGCTTTAAAAAGAATATGCACCAGCAGGTGGAGCAAATAGATAAAAATGTTAAATGTTACAGTTCTACAGCTACATTTACTATGATCGGCTTTTAAGACATGTACAAAAATTTAGGGGAGGGTCTTATTAATTTTTGTAGAGCATCACATATCAATGAAAAATGAGAGCACTTTATCACTGTATCCTTCATTATATAAAGCTAGAGCTAATTTTGAAGTTATGTGTTTATAATTGCTATAACAGAAACCAAAGGTTAAAAGGGGAAAAAAAAAGATGCACCGTATCTGTACTCTATTGACACCTGAAGTTCTGTATCAGTCTTGAGTCTAAGGTGTCATAGATGCAATGTAAGTGTATAATTTGAAGACCTTATGGTCCAAATGGAAGAAATATGAATAACATGCAGTTTGCCCAAACAAGAAGAACCACAACATGATTAAAGTCCAATGTTACCACTGCCTCTCATTAACCTATTCCTCCCTCCATACTTCATTTGGTTTTGCCCTGATAAATAGTCTGTATAATTCATAGTCGAAGAGACAACAACCTCCAGAAAAAGATTACCTGGAATGGAGGAAGTGGAATCATTAAACAGCAGACCTCACACTTTCAGGAAATGCAACAGGACCTCACTCCTCTTAAGGTACCCTAACAACATGAACTCTTTTCTGTTGTGATAACATGATAGGGAATCTGTATCTACCAGTTGATTAAATTTGTGTTCGTAAGTACAAATGGACATTTATAATTGATACATTCTCGTGTAGTATAACTGCAAGGTAAAATCTAAGGTGGAGCTTATTTTTCCAGAACTTGACATATTTGAATTTCTTCTATCTCTAGATATTTTTTGTGTGTAATGCTTGTTTCAGAGGTAGCTGGAGGCTCATATTGTACCGGTAACTTGCTCACAGAAGCCTAACACTAGTATGACCTTTTTTTTGTTGGTGGGTTTTTTTTTGGGGGGGGGGGGGGGGAAATTACTGGAAGGTGTACTTAATGGCTTTACTTGTCTGTCCATCTTGAATACTAATTGTGGCTATGGTTCTGTAATGAGCTCTGTATGAATAGCTTGGCAGGACTTAAGTCAGTGCATTTTCATTGTCTCACACTTTATAAATTTTCAAAATAAAAAGAGCATTTTTAAATGGCTGCTTTATGAGTACCTAAAACTGAGGTATACAGTGTTCTCCACATACCCTGTTGTAGTCTGCAAAGTTTTAAATGCTCATTCTAAAAAAGTTTATGAAAATAGCGTTTATACAAGCAAACTGTGGCATAGGAAGGTTATATTTTTATAAGTACCCAGTCCTTCATATCCTTGCCTTGCTTTTTTACGGATGGCAAGTGAACTGTTATGAGTTAGTTTGAAAACCATCTTTGACGCATACCTGCAGTAGAGAGTAACTGAAGCTATTACATTCTTTTGTAACTTCTATCCCAATCTGTTTGCATTTTATTAAACATTTGCTTCAATAGACTGGTTTTATTCCTTATTGAAATGGAAAAATATGGTGCTTGGTGTAGCAAATACTCCACAGACATTATTTAGCTGTAACTTCACCTCCGTGTTGTGATTGAGTGCTGCGCGTGGGGCTGACACCTTATTGTATCTTAATCCTTGGTGCGCATAAGACGGTCTTTATTAAGTACTGTATTGCTGTGCCTCCGTGGACTACTTGCAGCTGCAGTGCTCGACAGCAGGCACACTGAGTGCAGTGCCAGCCTCGCGTTTAACCCACGGGCCTCTACGAGCAGCGTGGCTAGGCACGCTGCCGGGAGGGGCCTGCCGCGGGGAGCTTCCCACGGCACCGCTTCCTCGACCCCGTTTGGGACCGCTCTTCGGGGGAGAGCGCGGGAAAGCAGCGGCGATAGCGAGGAGCGGGCGCCAGGCTAAGCCGCGGCGGGCTGCCAGCCACCGGGCCGCGGCGGGAGAAAACGGGCGGGCCCCTCCCCGCCCGGATCGGGCGGTGGCTCAGAAAACCGTCGGGCCCACAGGGGTACTACAAGTACCGTGATGCCCCGCGCGAAGGGGCGTCCCATGGGCCCCCGCGCGAGGCTGTACTACAGGTCCCACAATGCCTCGCGCCGCCCTGTGGCTCCTCTCGCGGAGGCTGGTTCCTATTTAAATCTAGGTAGCGAGGAAAATGGCGGCGAGAGGCTGAGTGTGGGGGAGACGGGGAGAAGGAGACGTAGCCGAGCTTTGGCTCCTTTCCCAGGTGAGTGGGGTTTGGAGGGAGGGAGTATCGAGTGGAGGGAGGAGAGTTCTAGTGCTGGTTCCCCTGCTTCTAGCGCTGGGGTGGGACTGGGATGGGGGAGGGCGGGCTGCCCCTTGCCGGGGAAGGGAGCAGCTTGGGGCTGGCCCTGAGGGGCGGCTCTCTTCTCTCCCTCTCGCCCCCCTCCCCAATATGGTTGTGTTTCCCTGAGGGGAGGAGGCAGGGGAGCGTAGACGGGTTGTGTGTGTGAGGAGTAACCCCAGGGCTGGGGTTGAGAGGATTCCCAGGGCAGCGTGTAAATGCCTTTACCTCTTTCTAACCGTTGTAACTTTAGCGCCGAGTGTAGTTAGAAGGGGGCATTCCTGAGGCAGTGGTGGGGGACTAGCGTGTTGAGCTGAAGGCTTCCCGGATCGCTCTGTGATGCATATCTAAGTAGGGTGAGTGAGTTTGGGTGGAGGTTCCTCCTGTAACGGTGAGAGCCTTGGAGTCGCTGTGGGTTTGTGTTTAGAATCGTCTGACCCTCAGTTTCTCAGCCTGAGTGAAATACCTGGGCTAGAATGGCCCTATCTGCCATTCATCTGGGTTTATCTGATACTGAGGCGGTTCCAAAGACCTTGTTATCTGCATTCTCCTTCTGATCATCCTGTAGCCTCGGTAAGTTTCAGGGATGACTTCTCTTGTCTCCTTGTCTCTGGTAATAAGGAAGGGGATGAGAAATACTGCAAATAAAAGGTTGATTTTCATGCCTCTCGTGCATTTCTGCCTTGTAGCTGCAACGAAACTGTGCTGTTGAGGGATGGAGATGAGAGGTTGGTTGGTTGGTTTTTTTTTTTTTTTTTTTTTTTCCTGAGGCCACATACTACTGTAGGTGTTAGGGATTCTGGGGCATAAATGGGGTGAATATGGGTGGGGATGTTGTCTGAGGTTGACATAATTCCCAGAGTCCTCTTTGTTTGGTTCTAAAGTTGGTTCTGTTTGTGGTTTCTGCTACTACTCTTAAGCACAGTCAGGTTTTCTTTTAAAACAGAAGCTTCCCGCTTTGTCAGCTCATCCACTGAACACAATTTTAAATCGCTCTCTCTTATTCAGGTAGCATCTCCTTCCTCTTTAACCTGTTAAGAAAAAAATAAATAAATCTGGTTCTGCCTTTAAACCTTTAGATAAAAGTTAACAGAAAATATTATGTTGGATTCTACCTGGAATAACAAAAGAAAACTGAAGCAAATCTGGAAGTGTGAGAGACAGTAATGTCTAGCTATATAGTATCTATAATACAGTTAAAATGGACACTTAGAATAAGCTTAAAATTCTGTCATCACTATTGTAAAAATAAATATTTTCTTGTGAAATATTTCCAACTTTTAAGAGCTGCTACACACAAGACGAAGATGTGTGTGTTCTAAATATACATACAAGATAGCTTCTTAGTATCAAACAGTATCGGAGTGAAAGCCTCAGCATAAGAGCTTGGGTTTAGAGGAAACAGACAAAATTACACTGGGGGGGGGGGGGGGATGTGTATGTGTGTGTTGTTGTTTTTTTTTTTAACTAGACTGTGCATGATAACATAGTAATTGCATTTACTGTTAGCAGTTGTAATGGGCTGTTTAACTGACTGTTTTTCAAAATTTCATTCAACTCTGTTACTACTACTGTTTTGGGGGTTTTGGTGTTTTTTGTTTGGTTGGTTTGGTTTTTTTTTTTATTAATACCAAAGGATTTGCTGCTGTGATACGAAAGTAGAGGTTGGGAGATAGGGGAAATGATAGCAGACAGAATAAACCCAGTATTCAGCTTCACTTTAAGTACCTTTCCTGATGACAGTGTGCTGTTTCTAGTCTGCTTTTATTTGGCATATGAGTTGTGTGGGTTTGGGGTTGGTTTGGTTGGTTTTTAATTCTTCATTTGAAATTCCTGGCTTTTATTAACTTGGAAGTTTGTATTGTCTGCTTATCAATTTTTTGCATAGTATCACTGGGACTAATATATAGTTGAGACAAAATGCAGAGTAGGAAGGAGAAGGAAATCTCTTTTATGATAGAACATTATCTTTTGATCACGGATTTTTTTTTCATTAATAATGGACAAGAAATTACAGTAAAAATGTTGAAGATTAATTTCTATGTTACAATTGCATAGAAAAGGGTGGGTGTTTGGTTTTTTTTTTTTATTTTCCTTTTAAAGAACCCTGAGAAAGAAAGTGTCTCTTGCTTATATTTGTCTGCAAAATCAAGCCATTGGTAGCATGTAAAATGATATTGGACACTACAGCCTGACACTGGAGGTTGCTTCAACTCCTGCATTTAAATGAGCCTCCCTCGAAGAGGTGATCTTGAATTACTGTATGATACAGGATATTCTGCATTATGTTCATGGAAGCTTTTTGATTATGAGTATTTAGAAGTATCTTAAATATTATTCTGCCTTGTTTTTATACTAAAAATGGAGGTGAGGGGGAGGGGAGGAATAGTATTCTTTATGCCAAGGATATGATAGGGTGGTGAAGAATATCTAAACCTGAATGCTGGGGCAGCATGCCTGTGTGCTTTTTTTCTCTGGCTAGATCTATTGATGGTTCTAAATGTAGCATATTAGGGAAGAGGCAATTGTGAAAGAATTTAACTGCTACTGATCTAAATCTGTTATGGAATATATTTCCACACTGATTTTATATGCTGCATTTAGTTAAGAGAAGGTACATCAAATCCTTTTTTACCCCATGTAAATGGGAGGTATACTTCAGATGGATCCTATTACTTTAATAATACTTTTAATTTAATTGGTGACTTTTATTTTTAGTCGACAGTTATCAATAAGCTGATTTTCTTTGAAGTGGAACAAAATTACCTTGCCTCCAAATTCAATCTCATGAGGGATGTTTAGTCTTTCGTGTGTGGAATTATTGTTGGTGAGGTTTTATGTTTTTAGGTGTAGACACACATTTTTCTTTTATGTTGTCTAGAGCCAGCTCTATTTCTGACATTGTGCGGAGGTAAGAAAAAGGCAGTTGCTTAAGACAGCATGCTATTTAAATGAGAGGGAGAAGAGAGCAAGGGGGCCACCATTGGTTTTCCTGCTCATTTTGCTTATATCCTGGAAAGTCAGACTTGTTACTGCTGATGATAAACTTAGGATGTGGTGTAAGTTGCTTACTTCTGAGGTTGTAGCTGCTTTTGCAATATACTAGAAGAGTGGAGGTGATAAGGTCAGCTCTACAGGTATCTAACTACCTTTAAGTATTCCCTGACTTTGTGTGTTTTGTGTGTGTAGTTGGGATTTTTTGTGCTTTGGTTTGGTTTTGTTTTGGTTGTGTGTCCCCTCCCCCTGGCCCCCCACTTTGTCACCTTCACTGTTAAATGTGAGCCTGTTCAGGTCAGGTGTAGCTAAACTGTTTGTCAAACGTTCTTTGTTAGGTTATGGATCATTACCCTATTGGAAATCTTATTTTAAAGGTTTTCTTACCATCAAGCTAAGTTCTTTTTTGAAGATTACAAACGTGGGTAGTGTCATGACTTGAAGTCTAAAATCATCATAACTGCAGTTTATGGACGAGATTGTTCTGGAAATCTGAAAACACTGTACAAGTTCTCCAGAAAATGTTCTAATTGTTAGGTCAGGGCAAGCAATTTTTCATCCATACACATTTTACACATGTGGCTAAACTACATAGCAGTTTTGCCCTGATTTATCAGGTGCACCTGAGAAGGGGGGAGGAGGGACAAGAGGAAGGCTGCAGAACAATATAGCTGTTATACTGCTAGCCATAATGACTAGCACCTGCATTAGCCTTGGCTGAGTATGACATTTTGTCACAAAGCCTGAACCCTTTACTGTTTCCACACTTCCATGCATGTCGAGATGTGTCAGAGCCATGGAATGAGATAATCTAGTATCACAGGTATACCCAGAAGGCCTTTTAGAGGCACATTTTCAAGGTATGTTTGTATATGTAGTTGCATGCAATAGTCTGTACGTGACTTCTGAGTTATGGAGATTTTTTTTTTTTCTCCTTCTGTTCTCTGCTGCATGGAAACGAGAAAATGAGTTGTCTGCTTTTTCAAAGGCAACACTGAAACAGGTTGCATGGCTAAAAATGTTATCAATATAATGTGTTTCTCCTGGTAGTTGTAGCCTAACACTTCTCTCTCCCCTCCCAGCCCCAGCAGTGGTAGGAGAAAGACTGAGTGGAATAGGGCAGAAAGAAAAGGCAGAAGTGCCTTTTATTTCCCTGGTCTCAGAGACTGTAAGGCTATTTAATGTATGGATGAAACTTGCTCTTTGGGATTTGCTCTGTTTGCCTAGAATTTCCACGGGGCTACATGTGTGGTTTTCCTCGTGA
Organism: Buteo buteo; assembly: GCF_964188355.1. Taxonomy (NCBI): domain Eukaryota; kingdom Metazoa; phylum Chordata; class Aves; order Accipitriformes; family Accipitridae; genus Buteo; species Buteo buteo. Next base: position 69,632,498 of record NC_134172.1, read on the forward strand.
ACTTTTAGGTGAGGCAGAATAGAATGAGATACCCTCTTTTTTTGTGATTCCAGCAGCTTTCTCTCAGCAAACACAAATGGTAAAAATGCAATTTTCTGGAGCGTTTTATCATTAGGCCATGCAAACATGGTTTTGAATGACACTGCAAATATCAAAGAATTAAGAATGGACTGTGTTCCCTTCAACAAATATAATTAGTTCTTAAATTGTTTCTAATGGAAATCCTTTCTAATGTCTTCTTCAACTTGCGTTTTACTATAGTTACAAATCCACGTGGAAGAACAGTTAAGTGAATGCAGGAAAGGGAAGAAGAAATGATTCTTGGGGAAACCACCCAGACTAGGAAAAAGCAAGTCAAAATCTGTTGTCTAAAGACTGTTTACTAGTTGTTTTTGAAGAAAACAACTGGCAGATTAGGTGTTTGCCGGCTACTTTCAGTGTACCAGTGTAGAATAAAGCAGATCAGCATGTGTGTTCAAAACAATTGTAAAAGACTTTCTTGAAAGCTTACCCAGTTCGTTTAATGTTAAGCATTTCTTTTCAATGCTAGTGTTTGTCTGGGTCATATGTGTAACAGAACTCTAATGCAGTGCTTTTTTTTTTTTTTCCTAAGGCAACTGTAGCAAAACTGTTAATTCGTGTATTGCACTCCTTGCAAGTGTCTTAGAACACCCATTTATCTCTGTAGTTGATCACAAGCTAGACAAGACTTCAGTGTCACCGTGCTGTGTCTAGGGAAACATCTCTCTTCCTGTTACTGAACCAAGTCAGGTATAGTTGTGATGATATTGTGTGATGCTGTATTAAATTAATGTTTTCTCGGAGGTAAGAGATCACCTTTATATGACCATAGATATGTGTCATGGTTTAACTCCAGCCAGCAACTAAGCACCATGCAACCACTTGCTCCCTCGCACCCACCCAGTGGTATGCGGGAGAGAACTGGAAAAAAAAGTAAAACTCCATGGGTTGAGATAAAGACAGTTTAAGAGAACAGAAAGGAGGAAAATAATAATGATGATAATAATAAAATGACAATAATAATAAAAGAATTTGAATGTGCAAAACAAGTGATGCACAATGCAATTGCTTACCACTCGCTGACAGATGCCCAGTTAGTCCCTGAGCAGCAACCCGTCCCTCCCCAGTCAAGCCCCCTCAGTTTATATACTGGGCACGATGTCACATGGTATGGATTGTTCCTTTGGCCAGTTTGGGTCAGCTGCCCTGGCTGTGTCCCCTCCCAGCTTCTTATGCCCCTCCAGCCTTCTTGCTGGCTGGGCATGAGAAACTGAAAAATCCTTGACTTAGTATAAACACTACTTAGCAACAACTGAAAACATCATTGTGTTATCAACATTATTCTCATACTAAACCCAAAACATAATACTATACCAGCTACTAGGAAGAAAATTAACTCTATCCCAGCTGAAACCAGGATAATGTGCTAAATGGCCTTCTTTCTCTATACTCATCAATGGGTAAATTTGAACTGTAAAGGAAAAATATCTCTTTATGCCAGGTCATGTAGTATGCTTTTGTAAACAATTTAAACAGTATCAAATGCTTGTCATCTTTGCCTAATGAAGAGGGAGGATAAGAGCTTTAAGTCAAAGAATCTGTCATAATGCTTAATGGGGAACTTTTTAAAGTGATTATTAGTGGCTTCTCTTTACAATGAAAGCTTTGTTAAATATGTTGGCTGTATCATAACTTTAACTCAGTGGTTTCAGGTAAGGCATTAAAATACAAACTATGATGTCCCTTCAAGGCTTTCATAATATTAAGTCATGAGATATCAAGCCCCTGAGGAGGAGTTGCTGGAGACTTAAACAACCAGCCAACCACCCCCCCCTCCATACCCACAATTCTTGATTCTTTTAAAGCCAATATGGAGATTTTAAACTCTTGTTTTTCTAGAAACCTGAACTCTCATAACTGTTGTTACAAACTTGAGAATTACTGTGTGTGTATATATGTATTTTTTAAAGCTATAACTTGCTGATAATGTTCCCAATCTACCAGATGGTGCAATATTGAAATCTGTTAGCGATGGGCTGCATGGTAAAATCAAGCAGACTCTTTCTTATCCCATGCTTTTCTGAACTACACTGCAAAGCTGGCTCACTCGCACCAGCCACTGCAAAACTACTGTTGTAGTTCTGTTATGCACTATTTTGGAGACTCGTCTTTTTATTAAAGATTTCAAAGAACAAGAGCATAATCTTGGGAAGAATGTGAAAAATAGTTGAAGTGTTTCTGACGTTTCACCATGCCAAAGAATGACTAAGCAATAGAAGCTTACAGTAGTGATGTATGTTTTTTTTTTCCTTTTTGCTTATCTGAAAGCCTCTGAATTTTTGTTTTTCTAAGTCTTAAGCAGGTCTGTTATTACACTGAGCTCTAGCTAGAGCACAAGATATGAAGTGTTGTAGCTTAATATGACTAGGCAGCTATTTCTACCTTACATTGGCAAATGAATAGTAAGGTCTAAGGGTGCTATTTTACTATTTACTTTCTATGTAAATGAGTGAAATGAAACTTTAAAAATCTTGTGACGACAAAATCTCTGGTATATACATGAGCTGCTTTCTTTGCTTGCATAAGCAGTAGTTCACTTTTTTTTTTTAGATCTCTTCTTGTTCTTTTGAAGAGACTTCTAAATTATTGCTGTAGGTCTAGAAAGGAACCCTTCTAGACTGCATGGGTTTAATGTTTTGTTGTTAGCTCCCATTGGCCAAATATTGATGAGCTGAGTCATTTACATATAGATAATGGTGTGAAGTCAAATCCAACTTCCAGTGCTGATTCAGCATGAAAAGTTTGGTTATAAAATCACTAATGAGCCAACTTGCTCAAAGTATATCAATCAGCTTCTTGGTGACTCTTATATAAATGATCCTGGAAATCATAAATGTCTTTCAAATGCTTTCTTTCTTAGTATGAATCTGAGGAAATTATTCTTCTGGGAATTCTCTAATAAAATGCAATTAGTTGTTATACATGCACACCTAAGAATATAAAATATAACAATATGGTTGTGTTGCTCTACATACTTTCTTTTCTCTATGGTTACCTTATGTCTAACAGAGTGCCCTGCCTCACTGAAACATCCCAAAGTGATAGAACAGGTAATAAATAGAGCAGGGAGTGGTTTGGGTGGCTTTTATTGCTGTATCTACTAATGGAAATGTTAAACAGAAGTAAGCAATTTACTTCCCACCCACCCCCCCACCCCCCAAGAAAAAAAAGCAAAATGCATGTTCTCTACTCCAGTATTTTGAGGAAACTTTTTATTATTCAGAACAGTCAATCAAGATGACAGTTTTGTGTTCTTTCTGCACCAGTCTGAACAACTAAAACCTAAAGCAAAGGTTGCATTCGCCTGTTTTTGCCTTGCACACTCAAATTCTAACAACTCACTGATTGCCCTATGGAGTGTATTAATGTTTTAACATTGCTGATTTTGTCAAATACCCAAGTTGTGTTTTCATCACATTCTCTGCAAGCTAGTGAGTCCCAGGAAAAGGGAAACTTCTGTCTGCCAGCTTTTTGCTATTACATGTGTGTGAGTGGGTAGCAGCTAATGTAGTCTATTTGGATAAACTTTTTCTAAAACTTTTTAGACAGCAGTTGAGTGTGTGCACACACACAATCAGTATGTGGAAGCACTGTATGGTTTCTTGGAAGCTTATGGAAAAAGCAGTAAAGGTTCCAAAAGTGATTTTTTCCTCTTATTCACAATGATGACTTTAAAATGGTTATCTGTTCTTAGCAGCTTACATCTTAAGGACATGATTTAAAACAAAAATTTGCGACTTCTTTTTTTGCCAGTGACTTGGATAGACTTTTCAGACCTCTTCCCCTGTAACTTTTTTTTTTTTCCCCATAAAGGCTGGGCTAAAGAGGTTAGGCGGAAATAGGAAATTATGGCTTGTGTTGCACTTCCTTTTGTCCTCTGTCCATCTTTGCTGCTGCAATGAACTTAAGTAGACATAGCAGCACCTTTTGTTGTAGTACTCTCTTGGTTTTATCTTCTATGGAAACCTTTTTGATGTTCAGAGTGGAGATTTCTGGCTGAATGGACAGACCTCAGCATATGGCCTACTAGAGGACCACACTTTAGGTAATGCTGTTAGGTGTGCATGGATTTTTAGTCCTTCTAACCAGTACTTATAAGTAAGCCAAGCAAATGATATTTTATAACTTCAGTGCTATAAGAGAGAATCCGTATGTCTTAACTACTTAAGAAGGAAGTTTAAAAACAGTTGCTCTAAGCCATACTCTGCTGTACTTCTCATTTAAGCATAGCTTTGTAGTAGCCTTTTAAACAAAACAATCTAGAACAAATGGATTCAAGACATTTTAATGGTATCTTATTTGGGTGTGTGCCACTTTGATGCCATGTGCTGGGGTGTGCACAGTTCTTGGTTTGTTAATAACTTATGTTTCCTTGTTTGAAAGTTTTAGTTTCCCATTCAGATCTCTGAATGGGAAATAACATTTTTAGGCAGTAATTGATAGGATCCCTTCTTAATCAGTATTTAAAGTATTTATCTAGTCATAGATATCTCTCAAGGCCACAAAAGCAAGAGTACTTTATCTGCAAATTGTTCTCTTGATTAAAATGGAACAAACCCAGCACCTCTGTTAAGCTAGAATGCCCATTTGATCCCCTCCTTAAGAAGAAGGCAGTCCTTTTGATCAGTGCACAGAAAACTGAAAAAAGAAAATATCTGCACTGGCTGGTGTACCTTTGAAGACTTTTGTATTACACCTGTGGGTTTTCTGTTGAAGCCCCTAATCTTTTGGTGGGTGATGCATGTTTGTAGCTCATAAACAAGACTTGTAGAGGTGAGGTGTAGACCCAGTGCTCGCAAACTTGTCAGACTTGTATTGGCTGTGTTAGAGATCGTAAGAAGGTAGTAGGGATGACAAGTGGAATCCACTGAGATGTAAAATGAGTGGAGATTTGAGGAAATTCAAGGAGAGCCATCACTTGATAGGGACAGAATAGCTTGCATTGTCATCCACTGTATTTTCTGTATGTACAGCTACAAGGTAGCTTTATCCTGAACTGTTCCTTCTTGTCTTACCCATCTGTCTGTAGCTGGACCTCAAATGACCTCTATCAAGAGATTAATATGTAGTATGATATTTCAGGTTGGCAAAGCAATGCTTTTGGTATATTAGCAAAGTGCTTTCCTTCCCCTTCCATCTTAGCACTGCTTTATATCGAAACTTTTGCTTATTGTAAAGATTCCATCTAGGCAGAAGTGTAAGGTTGTTTGAGCTGTACATTTGAGAAAGCTTTTTAAAAATCTTTTAAAGCAGTGGAAATTTCCAGGCTTCACAGAAAAAAAAATAAAATTTGAAGTTCTGGTCTAATAACTGCTTTGCAAGAAGAGAGAAATATGAAAAGGAACCGCAGACATTCTGGATGTCAGCCTGTGAAATTTTCCACTATTTCCTTTAATAACATGCAGGCATGCTTATATTGCTGGAATTTCAGTTAGAAGTCTCTTTCTGACTGAAACTTCGAGCTACTTGGTGAGCAAACGCTCCCTTAAAAATTAATTGTCAAGAAAAAAAGTTCTCACTTGTAAGAACGTGCATAAACCACTCCCATGCTGGGTATCAGCTATTTATTGTATTAATCTTGCCTTCAGTTTCTTGTTTTACAGTTTGTGTTAACTGTTACTATTACTAGATGATCACTGCCAGGTGACAGTCCGTCTTTTCTTGCTCTCAATAGTAATTCTAGACTAACATTTCCAATAAGGACTGTATGTTGCTAAACTGGAAATCTTAATTTGTTGTATCTTTGATATACTAAAGGAAGAAAGACATTAGGAAACATATGCCATTCTAATCATATTCTTTTGTAAAACAGTTAACTTTTAAATCTGTTTAATGGTTATTTATAAAATTATTGTAGCTTCAGATACATTGGTGAAAATCAAACTGAAGGGATCTACAGGTTCAACCTCATTTGTCTACCTTGAAGCTCTTTTCAGTTTAAGTTCTTCTTGTTTACCAAAAGGCTCCCTGACCTTTCTCCAAGATCTAGAGGACTCTGTACTTTGAATGTGCCTTGTCTTTCTGTCACTACAGATATTTATTGTTGACTTATGCTCTTTTGGGTTAGGGCCTAAAGAATCCTTTATATAATGGGTTGAGGTTTTTTCTTTTGTTTTGTTTTGGTTTTTTTGCTTAAATGCTGAGGTGGGAGCTAAGGTGATATATTGTTCAAAAAGCAAGCAACATCACAACAAACTGACTTCTTTCCAGTATTAATTGAAAATATAAATACCCTTTAAATGCATTTCTGTGGAATGCTGTCTTTCCAAGGCAGTATGGTACACTCCCACAGCTCTCAAGCCAAGTCAGGGCTATTGTGCCTCCTTTTTTGTTACCTCTTCTCCCCTTGCTCTGGGACTGAGGGCCTTGCAAAGAGGTTTAACTCAAAATTGTCCATTCCCTACCTCCTGCCAACAAAAAACCTGAAGCCCAAAACCAAACAAACCCACCCAGACAACTTCTGGCTGTCAGCTTACCCCTAGTTGCACAAACACCCAGTACTAGTGTAAGGGAATGTGTGGGGTGGGACTAGAGCAGCCATAGTCGTATCAAAATATAAACTGAATGGAGTTCCTCTAAGACTCTGTTCCTGAAACAAATGTGTTATAGAAGACAGACTTAAGTGGTACCTGGGTGTAGGAGAAATTCAGTACCCCTTGTCTACCCTGGGTCTGTAACTAGAAGGAGTTGGTGGAGTTACTAATTATGTATCATTACTGGTAGTTCCTTACCTGTTGTATCTGCATTGGAAAAATAATTTCATTTAAATCAATAGGGATTGAGTAGATATATTGAGTGCTGTTCTGAAAACTGATGTTGAGAAACCTGCAAACATTTAATGTGTATTTGTTACTAGTTTAGTGCATATATGTATTGCTGAGCAGAATAACCTACTGAAAGGGGTAAGTACTGCAATAATTCTATTTTGGTGTAGAATTAATCTATCAAATGCATAACTTTAGAGACACAAGATCAACAACCCCACGCTATTGGGTCTAGGGTTGAAGAATTTTTAACAGGACTGTAGGATTAGAATGTATTAGGCTTTGTTATGAAAATTTTTTTTATTGTTCATTTCTCCTATGCTGTTGTAATTAGTGGTCCTTCATAGGTAATAAGGGACTTCATGGTTTCTAGGCTGAGGTTAAGGACTAAGAACAGCGAAGATTAATAGCTGGTGATATATATTTCTAAATGAACTTGCAGAATAGATTGACATACTTGGCAGCTTTTATAGAATCAGTGCTTAATAATCTGCAGTGTCACTTAGTTCTAGCTTTCATTTCCACAAAATCGAGGTTAAACTTTTTTTTGTCTGAAGATTTTTTTTTTTTTTTTTTATATGGAGACAAAAACAAAAGGGGAGGGAAGGACAGTACACTACAAGTTCTGTGTACAGCTATGTCTTATACCAAGAGTGCCTTTGATGTCTAGGTCTAGATAGTGTCCAAAGTTAACCTGTACAGCTAGGCCAAAATATACAACTATGTGCAAAGCTGAGGACAAGTTAATGTACTCTGATAAAAGTATGTTAACTGTAGGAAGCTATTGCTAAATAGAAACATACTCAGTGTTTATATGAACACTTGTTCAAAAGGAATCTGTCAATGCCTGTACACAGATTGATAGGACACAGGTCAATTTAGAATATAGACATCTCACCTGCAACTTCACAGAAATGATGCAAATGGGAAGAGTGGCACATAACAGTAATTGACAGGATCATCAATCTCAAATAATACTTTTTTGAGCCAAGGTGACAGTGTTTCCAGACCTCCAAAAGCAACACAGCTGAACCGTTTTGATTGGTAATTGCACTATAACACACAGTCACCAAAATAATTGATGTTTTTTTGGATTTAGGGCCCTGTTAAATGTCTGCTTAGTATTGTCGGGGAACTTTTTTCCTGTTTTCTGTCTACCTTTAGGTTACAGTCAGCCAGGTTTCAGGGTGGGTACTTGACTGACTGAATTAATTATGGACCAGACTCTTCAGATTAGAGTGTCCAAAAGCCTGTTTTAAAGTGTATGACTTCTAACTGGAATTAACTCTTAGCTGATACACAGATTCCACTGGTATGGAGGTTTAACAAATGTTTTCCTTTAGGATAAGGTCAAACCCATGAAGTGAGCTGACTTTATCAGAGGCAGAGCAGTCCTAGCTCTTGTTTTTAATTAGAATACACAAATGTTTTACTTATAATAGAATCTTTTGAACATCAACAAACTATGAAACTTACATGATTGGCCTTTTCTGCTGGTTTGAGTTTAAGAAAAAGATGGGTCTTGAAAGTTTCGTTTTAAAGTAAACTTTGATGTCTGACTGCTAGGTTGTTATAATTAACTGACTTAATCTGTTCAGTAATCCTTTCTCTTTAAACAGAAATGGTTCTACTGAACATTTCTGTTAACTAGCACTCTTCAGTTCTAGATCTTTCATTTTTATTGACACTTCAGTGATTATTCACCTTTTTCTTCCTCTTTCAAAGCTTACAAGAACTAGTAGCATGCCACGTAGAGAAAATCCCTTTGGGGCAATGCTATTCCTTAGTGCCAAGTTGGTTTGAAGGTTTATTCATGGTGATGAGGTTGCATAGGTGAGACTGAGAATATTCTGGCATGCAAAAATAATCCATTGTGCTTGCATTTTGCATTAAGTTTGACACAGTAGGGCTTCATAAAGTTTATTTGTATTAGAGAGTCTGAGAAAAGACAACAAACTTTTAGTTATGTGCTATTGCAAGCTTTCTTCAGTAGACTCATTTCCTGGACCAAGGACTGTGCTCTGAATTAACACACTGAGTAGCTTTAATTTTCAGTAGTGCATTATTTTATGGTACTTTACCTCTTGCACTGTGCAGACTTGTATAGCCTTAGTCACTTGTATTCATGCAGAGTATCCAGTGTCTACCACGGCACAAGAGGTTTTTGAAATAATTCTAAAAAAACCCCCAAAACCTAGTAACTTCCTTAAATATTGAGACACTAATACAGGGTAGATGTACTTACTATGGATCTGTTGCACCAGATTGGTGGTGTCAGCTGAGGATGTACCACATTTGTGGTGGTGTTACTATGGCAACTGCCTTCCAAGAGCTGTCTCAAGGTCACTCATCAGTTGTAGCCTGGAGTGCTTGCTGCTTAAGCAAAATATCTACACCAAACAATTCAGGAAATGATCATTCTGCTTTGAGAAAGCAACAATAGGGATGCAAAGCAGTATTCTATTTTGGGGTTGAGGGAAAGGAGGTTGTCTTTAATTAGTCTGTGTATTTGTCTATCAGATATTTGAAGACTCTTAGAAGCATTGAGGGGCAGATTTTAGTTGAAATGTAAATCATAAGTAATCCAGTATCAGTGACATGAAAATTGTCTTATTTAAAAGGAAAACAAAGCAAAATAGAACCTGTAGAAGCTGAATAGAAATTGGTGACCAAGCCTGAAGTTTATGGAGCAAAAATGACTGCCTACACTGGTGAAAATTTAGACAAGGTGGTGAAAACCTATGCAGAATTGAGAATTCAGAGCTTCTTGTACTTAAGGGCTTCTTTTATGAGACAACCAGATGCATTCTTGCATCTAAATCCTTGTGGATGTAGTTAGAGAATGTCATATACACTTAGCAGCATTTTCAGTCTAATGCACAGTGATTCAGAGATAAGGCTAGAAAAGGGGTTGTTCATGAAGTTGATCTTATGTCTGAGGTTACAAGAGATTTTATTATACTACATGCGTAAAATTGAATCCACTAGACTAGAACTTGAGTAGAATGACAAAGTGCTCTTTCCTTGGTTTGGATAGTTGCCTCGCTAGTAAAAAGCTACTAAGTTTTATGTGGCTTTTTGTTTGGTTGGGTTTCCTTTTTGGATTTAAACTAACTTTTCCTCTTTCCTCTTGCATCATTACATGGATTAAACCAGTAGTATGATAGCAACAGAAGCAACCATTAGATTCAGCAGTTGATACTATGGCTGACTATATCTCAAACCTCTTTCACAAAGTGGTAAGCTTTTGTTTTGAGAACTTAATGTATTCAAATGGCAATTTAGTCCCTCCTTTTGCTTTTTAGGCTGAACAAACTAAGTTCTTCTAGCTTGCTCTCAAAAACATGTATTACCTGGTCTCCCCCACAGACTTGGTTTTTTTAACTTGTGATTAGTTTGTAGGTTTGGGGAACATTATTTCCGAAGAGCATGATTTTGTAGAATCATAAAGTGGTTTGGGTTGGAGGGGATCTTAAAGATAATTTCATTCCAAAGCCCCTGCCATTCCAACACCTTCCGCTAAACCACGTTGCTCAAAGCCCTGTCCAACCTGGCCTTGAACACTTCCAGGGATGGGGCATCCACAACCTTACCAGGCGGCCTGTTGCAGTGCCTCACCACCCTCACAGTGAAGAACTTCTTCCTTACATCTAATCTAAATCTACCCTCTTTCATTTAAAGCCATTACCCCATGTCCTATCGCTACATGTCCTTGTAAAAAGTCCCTCTCTGCCTTTCTGGTAGGCACCCTTTAGGTACTGGCAGGCTGCTATGCAGTCTCCCCGGAGCCTTTTCTTCTCCAGGCAAAACAACCCCAACTCTCTCAGCCTGTCTTCATAGGAGAGGTGCTCCAGTCCTCTGATCATCTTGGTGTGCCTTCTCTGGACTCGCTCCAAAAGGTCCATGTCCTTCCTATGTTGGGGGCCCCAGACCTGAACACAGTACTGCAGGTGGGGTCTCACAAGAGCAGAGTAGAGGGGGACAATCACCTCCCTTGACCTGCTGGTCACTCTTGATGCAGCCCAGGATACGGTTGGCTTTCTGGACTGTAAGCGCACATTGCAGGTCATGTTGAGCTTCTTGTCAACCAGCACCCCCAAGTCTTTCTTTGCAGGGCTGCTCTCAATCCACTCATTATCCAGCCTGTATTTGTGCTTGGGATTGCCCCAACCCATGTGCAGGGCCTCGTGCTTGGCCTTGTTGAACTTCATGAGGTTCACGTGGGCCCACCTCTCAAGCCTGTCAAGGTCCCTCTGGATGGTATTCCTTCCCTCCAGTGTGACGACCACCCCACACAGCTTGGTGTCGTTGGCAAACTTGCTGAGGGTGCACTCAGTCCCACTGTCCATGTTGCTGACAAAGATGTTAAACAGCGCTGGTCTCCATACCGACCCCTGAGGAATGCCACTTGTCACTGTGGTCTCCACTTGCACATCAACCCATTGACCTCAACTCTTTGAGTGCAACCATCCAGCCAATTCCATAGCCACCGAGTGGCTCATCCATCAAATCTCTGTCTCCAATTTAGAGACAAGGATGTTGTGTGGGACAGTGTCAAATGTGTCGTGCAAGTTCAGGTAGTTGATGTCTGTTGCTTTTCCTTTATCCTCCAACACTGTAACCCCATTGTAGAAGGCCGCCAAATTTGTCATGCATGATTTGCCCTTAGTGAAGCTATGTTGGCTGTCACCAATCACCTGCTTAGTTTTCATATGCCTTAGCATAGTTTCCAGGAGGATCTGCTCCATGATCTTGCTGAGCACAGAGGTGAGACTGGCTGGCCTGTAGTCCCCTGGGTCTTCCTTTTTTCCCTTTTTAAAAATGGGAGTTATGTTTCCCATTTTCCAGTCAGTAGGAACTTCCCCAGACTGCCACGACTTCTCAAATATGATGGCTAGTGGCTTAGCCACTTCATCTGCCAGTTCCCTCAGGAACCGCAGATGCATCTCATCAGGTCCCATGGACTTGTGCACCTTCATATATCTCATACTAAGAAATACTTTACAGAGCTGTCCCCAGAATGATTTCTGTTAACATCTCTGGAGCTGTGGGCCAGGAGTCACTTCCTATAGTGTGATCTAGATTTGCTGCCATTCTCTAGAACTGGTTTTGGAGATGTCTATTTTTCAATAAACATAACCAAGACTTAAGTCTTGTCTTGGAGACCTTTAAGAGTTGGTATTGGTTGGAATTTTTATACAAGTAGGTTTGATAGTAGTTGTCCACAGAACCCAAGGAGCTCCATCCTTGGGAGTACTATTAGTACCACACAGAAATGATAGGTGAGCTGGTACTTCTATCTGTACGTTAACAGGTTGAACATAAATTTAAGGAGGGAATGAAAACGTAAGAGCTAAGGATATCAGGTTAGTAATCCAGTCTCCTTCCACTCTCAGTAAAACAAGCCTAGACCATAGTAAGAGTGTGGAAAAAAGTCATACATTTAAACTGTTGGTAAAAGGAGGTTAAGAAAAATCTCTGCCTTATTAAGGTTGGTCTTTAAGAGGCATTCGTGTTAAGTGTCTGTATCTTTTTCTCCAAAGAAAGCAGTCTGTTCAAATTTTAACACACACTATAGCATGAAAATACTAGTGTATCCATTGCTATAGTGTGAGGCTATAGCAAGAGAACTATTGTTACCTGCGCCACAGAACAGAGGTTTCCAGGGCATGATACACAAGTCATTTCCACATGATATGAAGTAGTGACATATACAGGCACTTCCTTGTTTACAAAATAAACGGTCTTACATAGGCAGCTAAGAAATTGCACATAGGGAAGTATTTACTGGGAGATGATTTGAGTCACAGTGCTGGTATCTGCATCACTAATTACTAGGGACGTGCTTGCAGTCTGAGCTACAGGCTTATCACCTCAAAGCTGTCATTGGAGTCCTCTAGCTGTGCCACCACAGGATTGCTATTTTGTTGCACTGGTCTGTGAGCCTGTGCTGAGCTCCGCGGTTAAGTTTATCTAGATTGCAAACTGAATTCTTGCTGAATGCAATGTCTTGGCTACACTCACTGCTGGTAAAAGGTAACTAAAGCATATTCATGCAAATTTCATTAAAAGAAACCATTGTAGAGTGGATGTTATTATCTGCTTAAGAGAAAAGTCAGATTTGTATTTCACTTCATGTGCACTCAAGAGGGTTTTCTGAAAGTAAACAGGCTAGACTTGTTGGTCAGACTTACACCTGCGTTTTTGATGGTATTTTACAGTATATTATTCCTATTTAAGAACTCTCCAAGAGTTCATGGGAGAAACAGTCTGATCTTCCATAGCTGTTACAGATTTCTTGAGGATGTAGCTAGTTGATATCTTTTAACAAAAGCAGGTGAGCTAAGATCCTAGACAGTGGCAATGTTTTATTCTAAGTATATATACTGGCTATAGCCAAAATAGGCTCAAGTTTAGCTACATTAATTGCCTCAGCCACTTTGAGAGTTTTTTCTTTGCAGTTAGCAAGGCTGTTTCAACTTTCTAATGTAATATTTTGAACAAAAGGTTGGATACTTTCCTATAGTGATACTGACTCCCTTGAAAGTTTCTTCTATTACGAAGCCTTGCTATTTAGTAATTCCAATCCAGTCTAGACTTGTTTTTTCTGGAATAATAAAAAACTTGCAAATCTTCCAGGCTTTTCTTCCTCCTCGAATAAAGTTAGTAAGGCACTTCACCACAGATTGATTCATTTAGAAAAGATTTTAATGTACTGTTATTGTTAAAACAACAAAAAACCCACCCTGCCAACAAAAAAACCTGTGCATGAAATGGAATGTTTCTCTTCTAGAGTTACACTGGCTCCATAGTATCAACAGTGGAAAAAAATAAGTAACTAACAGCCCTGGAGAGACTTTAGCTACATCAGTTGAAACAAGGATACAGCTAGGGCTATTGGTTAGTCTAAAACAAAAACAGAACCCCACCCACAAAAACACCACAAAAGAATACAGCTGAAAAGTAGCTTGTTCTAACTTGCCTGGTATATTAAAGTAGCATTTTTAGCATATTCATGTGAAATTAAAGGCCTCACCTCTAAACTGGTGATTTCAGAAACTGTTCTGACTCTCTGTATACTTGCATAGGAAGTCCTCATGCATTTCAGTATTACTTTCAAGAACCTGAGGGGGCACGGGGCACAATTAAGCAATTGCGTAAGTTCTTAATACAAGATTGGCCACCATCAGTTAGTTTATAGCTGATATTATGTAGCTGGAGGAATTTACATTAAGATTTGTTATATAAAACAATATTGTAAACATGCTTTGCAGAACAGATGAAGCAGCTTTAATATTAAAACTTTATTAACTCTCATGAGAGGTTACACCAAGTAGATTCAGCCAAAATGGCTAGTTTTCCAGAAAAATTGTACCACTGGCACTTTTTCTGAAGGAAGTCTGGAACAGGCTTAAGGTGTAAAGCTCTTTACCTGCATTTCTAATCAACTTAAATTTCTTCATTGGCAGCTATCTTAGCAGTTCTTTCCTCATTCTAAGTGCAAGAAGAATTTCTTGACAAAGTCTGCTAGAATGTGGCATTATCTTGAATCTGCTTCACTCCATGCACTCAGTGCTTGCAGTCCTAGATTGTATCTCTGTTTGTCAAAAAGCTAGAGCAACAGAAGGACAAAGCACAGATCAAGAATCAGATAAAACACAGAATACTGAAGTGCTTTAATAATTTTAGATAAGCAGAAAATACAGCTTTTAGAATTAAGATGTTTTGGTTGTTTTCTGTTTGGGATAATTTGTTTATCTTGGTTTTGCTGCCATATATCCAGGAGTGACTAAACTGTCTCCAGGCAAAAGTTTACCACAACACTTTTCTATTGCTCTAGCTACAGAGATATTACTGTCATCTTGGAAATGTTAAGTTCTGTATTAGTTACAGTTTATCACGACAGACTAGAAGTTACTGATGTCAGAACTGGCAGAAGTTAGTCTCTCCTCTCAGAGAAAGTAAGTTATTACTTACATGCAATAAAATAATATGGAGATGGCCACTAATTCACTGTTTTGCTAGTAGTCATCTGAAAGATTTTAGTATCTGACATATGCATACAAATGTGTCATGGTCTCTGCTAGTGCTAACACTAACTCTAGGAAAAACAGGTAGTTCTTATGCCCCAGACTTCCTGAAAGATTTCTGGCCTCTAAACAAGGCTAACTATCATGTGATATGGGTGCTCACATATATGGAAGTGCTCAAAACCAGTTTGTTATCTCTTGAAGACAAGCAGATGCTCATGCCTTTTCCCTATTTGTTAGCATCCTTGAAATGCAGAAGTATTGGGCTTGTTTTCAAAGGCATTGTCTTTCTTTCCATTCACTATTGTGTAAACTCTTTGCTTTTTTTCTCAGTAAGTCAATCATGAGATTGTCAGGGTTGGTTTGATCTTGTGAAATGCTTTAAGAAGTATCTTCAGCAGGTCTTACAGCAGTGTCCTAAATTTTACTATTAAAAAGCTATGCTAAAGGAATTGTTCCATTAATGTCAAACTATGTGGATGTGAAGACTACATTTCTCTGTGAGTTAAAGGAAAGGGGGAGTCCAGAATTTTTTATTTTAATTTTAGAATGGAACTTATGTAGCACAGAATTATTATGAAAAAATAATAGCAAGCAATTAATTACTACTTTCTAAAGCAATCTGTAAGCCTTGATTTGGTATACTGTGACAATGGGAGATTACATTAGTTGGCTAGGTCTAATTAACTTTAACTGAATTATTTTGGGGGCTAAAAATTTATTATTTAAATTCATTTCTATATCAAACTAACTTCCTAGCTGCTCCTAATCCTTTCTCAAATATTAAGTTACTGCTAATGAGAAGGGACTTGACTAAAGTTAAAAATAGAGCATGTTGAACTTGACATGAACCTTAATATCTTTTCCAGCTTTTACAAGGATTGTATTATGAATTGTGTATTGTTTAGTTGGTTTCTCACTGATTAAAAGTATTGAAATAAACTGTGTATTGTGAAATAAAGCTGCTGTCATTGTTTACATTTTGGATATCTTATCTAAATGTTACTTTACAAATTTGATGCAAAGTTCAAGCTTGGAGATAGGATTTTGAAGTCTTACTAAGACTTGTTTTGGTTTGGGGGGGTGTGTGTGTGTGGTGTTTGTTTTTTTGTTTTTCCTAAAGGCAAAATATATTGCTGAAGACATAAGACAACTGAAATGTGTTTATTGTCAAAGCCTAAATCAAACTTGTTTTGTTTACTTGGGCTTTGGATAAAGCAAGTACAGCAGATCAGATATTCCACTATATGGAGTTTGTTACTACAGCCTTACAGAAGTTTCCAGTGTTCTTTGAGCTTGGTTTTACATAGAACTTTCTTCTGCCTATTGTAAATTCATTTATTGACCTAACTGATAAGTTTGCTAATTACTTTATAGATATAAGACTGATCTTGACTAAAACAATTCTGCAAAGCTTATTACATGAAGATTTGGTAAACTTTTAAAGAAAACATCTCTCTCCAATACTTCTTGTTCTGGGAGTAGGTCCTAATAGTGGCTTGCCTACCTCTGATCTTTTATTCTTGTACTCTAAGAATGTAGATTTGGTAACTACAGGTAATAATTACAGTCACTGTCAGAGTGGTCATTGAAGAAGAAACGATGGTGATTTAAGGGAACTTTCTCTTCTGGATGAGTGGCTGTATGTATGCCTAGCACTTGATTTGGGAGACTTGTCCTTATTCCGAGTGATGCTTTTGTCTTTATGCCTAGTGATGTACCTAAGGGAGAAGCAGGCGTGCTATAACCAATAGATTTTTGCCCAATTTTCTTCTGCTCAGTAGGAAAAAACAACTCCGAACTAATTATTCTGTCAAAATGACAGACCAGTGCTAAGCAGTGTTCAAAAGGTTGAGTGTTGTGAGTTATCAGTGAAGAAAAAGAATACAAAATTGAAAATAACATATTATCATATACTCATGTTATGCCTTCCTCTTAATTATAAGTAATTGTGGTCTATGCTGTATCAAAAGTGTACAATGGACTTTATCTTTCTCTGTTTTTTTTTTTTTAAAGATCAAAGCTAACATTTTTTTTTATGAGAAACAGCATTTGCCAGGACTTCCACTTCTCTGCTTTTCTTTTTTTTTTTTTTTTTTTTTTTGGCTTGAGAGTACAAGGCGGATCTATACAAAATAACCACAAGTGTCATGGAAAATCAACAGGAAGAAAGTGTTTTCCTCTTCAGTCATTTCATTATTTATTCCCCTCCTCCTCCTCCTCATTATCAGATGGCAGAGTTAAAAATAAAAACCTGATACTTTCACACAGTGTAGAGCTTAACTACAGAACTGATTGCCACAGACTATTTTAGCTGTATTAATTTTCATGGGTTCAAAAAGAAATTTATATAGAAGAGAAATCCAGCTGCTGGGAAACTCAGTCTTTTTGAACCAGGAAATTCCAGAGCTGTAGATTGTGAAGTTTGGGAGTGTGCTGAAACACATTCATATGCTTACCTTTTTCTTTCTAGGCATTTCTACTGGCTTCTGTTGGAGAGAGAACACAGTGCTAGGTAAGTCTTCTGTTTGACTTAATTGTCCAGGACTGCTTTGACTTATGAGAACTGATCCAGAGAAAATATTGATATTTACAGGGTTAGGAAAAGGGAGAAAATAATTTCAATTCACTTAAATAAAGGTATTTTCTTATGTTCTGTATTAATATTGTGTATAGTTTGCTCTCCTCCACCTCCCTTAAACTTGAGGAAATGTGTGGTATGACCAGGCCTCAGCATGTATGGTAGTATCTAATTCTAATAGGCTTTTGGGGGATACTTGTGCCATTAAAGGATGTTGCTCTTAAAAGTTGTGGGATGGAGTGGTAGCATGCATCTATGTATATATCTGCCTTTAGGTTTTAATTCTTTTTATCACTGATACTAGGGTTTTCTTCTTTCTGAAGTAACCAATGATGTGAATACTTTGCTCAGAACAGTTCTTTTGAAACAATGGTGATGAAACAGGATTTCTTAGCTAAAGCTCCTTTGGGCCCAGAGTGGATATGATGCTAATCACTGCTGGGTTTTGTTTCGTTGGGTTTTTTCGTCATAACTTCAGTACTCAACTACATAGCCTTCAATACTCAAATAGATTTGTGTGTCAAGCTCTATACCTGTTGCTTGAGAGTAGTAAAACTGATAACTTGCCTGGACATTCCATTCAGTGGGATTTTGGTCTCAAGAAAGGAAGCACCTCCTTCAGAGTAACCTTTTGTGATAAGACCAACCTCTTTGCTCTGCAGTTTAGCAGGTGCCCTGAAATAAAATTCAAGTGAGCTGGCTTGGTTAAAATAAGGTAAGGTTAAAGCAAAATGAAGAAAATGAAAGGAGATAGTGGAAGGAAAACCTTTGGAGAATGATCTCCTCAAAGCACAGAAGAGATGGTGTTTTGTTTCATATAGCTCTGCTCATTACAATGTTACACTTCCTAAGCAATGATTTACAGACAGATGACACACTGAGGTAAATAGTATGTGGTAGAGACAAGGGATAAATAACTTTTGCTCTTGACTGGATGGAGACACTTGTCTAAGCATATTGTCGTCATAAATCTACTTGCAATGAAAAAACCTAAATCACAGCATATTTATTCTGTAAGACAGAATTAATGACATCAGACTTAAGTTTTGTATGGTTTTTTTCTTTTGTTCCCTCCATGGTATGCTGTGTTTATCCTGTTATTGTATGTACACTGTTATTTATAGGCTTCATCTATATAAGAATCTAACAAAGTAAGCTTCCTCCTGGTGAAAACTCAAGTGTAAGTAAGGTTTTGTAGCTTTCTGAACTTTTAAGGGACTATTAGGTATGCTAAAAATGCTTAGCGGGCTTTAAAAAAGAGAACATTAAAGCTATGCTGTGCCTAGAGACATTATTAGTAACTTTTCTCCTAATAATTTTGACAGGGCCCAAGAATATAAGATTCTGACTGCAGTGTACCTAAACATAACTTCCCTTTCTTTTACAAGTTCTGTGTAAGTGTGGTGTACTGTAATAAAAGGTCACTTAACTGGACAAATGCAGTGTGTGTTCACTGACAAGAAAACACATAGAATAAACCATGCTGTATAGCTGATATACTCCAGTTGTATGACATAAATGCATGACTGGTGCAAATCAGTTAGTTACCATGTTTGATATGCTTACCAGATGCTAATATAAAAACCTCACAGTGCAGAGGTGTGGCTGAATACTAACTTTAAAGCTTAGCATCAAGTTAAGTTTTGAATTAAACTGCAGAATGATCTGGAGGTCTGGTAAAAGAGAACATGAGTTGTTTAAATCGTGGTGGATGCATCTTGGGTATCTCATTGGCAGACAAATGCTCAAACAATGGCTCCCCGGCTCAGGGTTTTATTGAATGTACGATACAATTTGGTCGGTCTACTTGTATGGGAACTAAAGATAAAATGCACGTAAGAAAAAGTAATAATAGAATTCAACATCTCTATCCTGGTGTCTCCTCTAGTGCACTATATAAAAATACATAAAATTGCTTCCTAATGTGATGAAACTACACAACTACTTCGCCATTTATCTAGAAACAAGGAAGAGACTGGATCTGAAACAAAACATTACAAAACTTTTTGGCACTTGAAAGGAAGGATGTGATCCCTTCTTCTGTTTTTGGCAGTCACCGACTTCTTATACTAACTTCCAGAATGGCTGCAAATCTTCCTAAAATTACTTGGAATTTCTATGCTAATGGTGGTAGTGTCATTTTGGAGAGTTCTGCAGATAAACGTCAGTGTTTGAGAAGTGCCATTTGTATAAAAACTTCCATGAGCAGAACTGATTTTCTGCCTGCTGCAGGAATCGTAGGGAGTTTAGTGTGAGATCTGTTGGAAAATGTCTTTTTAATAAAACTGAAGACATTGCTTCTTTAATAGAACATTAAAAAAACTAGAAGCATAAGATTTTTTTGCAATGGAAATTCTTTGTAAAGAATAGAAAAGTTTGGACAAAAAAAATAATCCAGAGGGCACTGAGAGCCTTAGTCAAAAGCATGCTGCTTTTTCTCATAAATGGAAGAAAATAAAAATCCTTGATGGTAGGAATTAGTGTTGTGGTCAGGAATCCATACTTAGTATCCATTAAAGATGGGAGTATTAATGGATGTATGCAAAAGGTAAAGCATACATGAGATTAATAAAACATACCTGCTTAAATCTGTACCAAAAAGAATGTGGTAATACATCCTAAAAGTAAGACGAAGTAGGATCAATTGTAAAGTGCTCTCTTGTCTTAGTAGCCCATTGTTATAATGGTACCAGTTTATAATTGTGCTACCATACATAATTCTCTGATGACAGTGTGTTACTCAAAATCATAGAGAAATGATGCTAGCATCAATCCAAACACAGCGAACAAAGTTAGAGCTGGTTGGTCAGGGTTTTGCTCTGTCAAGTTTTGAAGGTCTCTTAGGATAGAGATTCCATAGGCTGGCTGGAACTGGTTCCTGCGTTCAATCACTATTTGAAAACTGAAGTTTAACTTGTTGCAGGTAGTAAAACTTGCCTCTTGCCCTTTTGTTGTAGGCCTCAGAGGAGGCTCTATGACTCTCCAGTCTATAATATCTCTCTAGGTACTACTTCTGTTTTGTATAGCATTGAACAAAGACACCAACCTTTGGGGTTTTATCCTCCTCCATTTTAGCTTAATTTTTAAGTAATTGACCCCTGAAAGCTAAGATTTGAGTCTACTAGCTACATGCAAAATAACATTACAGCTTTCAGTTTTGTGCAATAAATTTTAGCAGATGTTCTGTGTCATAACCATTAGTACACAGTGGATGGGCAACATTTGAAATATAACAAGATAACCTGACTACTGTGGAGAGGCAAATTAACCAAATTTGGGAGTGATTCTGTTCTGCCTTTATTTTGCAGTTTAGCTGAAGGTATTCCGCTATGCTTTGGTCACTATGAATATGAAATATACTTAAGTATATGAAAAAAACAGAGGAAAGGGGATTTTTAACTAATGAAATGCTCAGGTTTATTGGTATACTATAGATAGACAACTGTCACTTCAAATTTTGAACAGTAAGCATTTGTGTTGAACTAAATGAACCTCTTGCGGCCATACTAAGTGTACCTGTGTACACTCAATCAGATTTTAATTACAGCGTTGAGCTAGGAACGTTTCCGTATTTCAAGGTCAAATTGTATTTTAGAAATGTCACCTTTGTATCAAGTAGCTGTACTTACTCCTTACAATGAAGTAAATGTATATAAGCACTGATACTATGCATGGAAAACTTGAACTGTTTTGTTTTCCTTTCTTCAGTAACTTCCTTTGGTTTTAGTGTCTGATCTTGTACTCTCAAATTTGAGAGTGTAAATATGCCAAAAACTCAGGAAACTTCATTAACAGGCCTTTTATTATTATTAGATCAGAGGGTAACAAGATCTAATTTTAAAAGCAAAGGGGATGTGTGTTCCAATAAATTTTAAAAAAAATCTATTTTAGTAGCCTGATGAAAAGAGATACTAAGTAGAATTCTCAAAGGCACTTCAACACACCAGGCATTTAGATCCCATCGAAGCCAGTTTGTGTGAGTCTGTGCATACGTAATATGGAAACCCCTAATGGATAGCTGCCTTCCCCCCTGCCCTGAAACACTTTTTCAGAATATGAATGTACGTTTTAAAAATGGTAATGTATCTGGAGCTTTGATTAAAATCAGTTGTTTTACAGTGTAAAATAATATATTTACTGACATTAATTCTATAGCTTAGTTATTGTGCAGACACATGAATAAATGTCTGTAAGTACTGCATCTGCTGACTAGCAAAATGTGCCTAAGGCAAGTCAATGTGATTTATGGACTATATTTCTCTGCCACTCATGTGCCCTTATTGATGGGTGTAAATATTTCCAACAGTTAAATCAGTGATTTAAATGCCAGTTTAAAGTCTGCTCTGAATTAATATTCTTAATCGGAAGTTGTGATCTGTCATAATCAAGGCAGTATGTATCAGTGTTGTTTACTCTTAATAGGAAAAAGCGCCTTGTGTCCTAATTTGAATGTCACCGAAACTCTCTATGTACCCATGTTGGGCAAAGGCCAAGTTAGGTTACAGGTCCTTGACAGCCTTCAGTTCTCCATTTATGAAGCCATTATCTATCGCTGTATAGTAAAGCAAACATAGTTGCTGAAATAGTAATGCACTTTGGAGATGATAAAACAGACATAAGTCTATAGTAGTCTTTTCTGTGAGCTGATGGGTGCCATTCCCACACAGAGTCTAATAAGCAGTTACACAGCAATGTGCTTAAGTATGCAAAATAAGGGTTAAAGGAAGAAGTGTTGAGAGTTGGAGTTGACAATGCTGTTTTAAAGTTTGGGTTTGTTGTTTTTTTTTTTATGACCTCACAACCTCAGTATTTTCAGTCTAACTTTTTTTATGCCTTTAAAAAGCATATGGAAAAAATAGTATAATTCGCCATAAGGAAATTTCTGCTCTATTTGCCAGCAAGGTTGTCATCTGGAATCCCACAGAGCAGATCCACACCACTTTGGTCACTGGATTGAGCGTGCTTTTCTACATGGGCTAGCCGCTAGAGGGGCAGGAGCATAGTCTTTTAGCACTGCTGGCTGAGACCTCCATCCGCGGTTTCAACGGAGATCTTGAACTGGGGGGGGGGGGGGGGCAGAAGGGTGGCCTTTGCTAAGCCCTTGATCCTCCTGCTGCCTCATGTTTTGTGGATGCTGTGTATGGGTGGGGCAGTATAACCTAGAAAAATGTCCCTGTTCACTAGCTACTGTGCTGCCAGACACTTTAACTGCTTCGTAGCTGGCAGGTTTATAAAGGAGCTGCTCTTGCTCTTTATAATGCAGTGATAAAGCATGTTCTATCCTGTCAGCAAGGAGGAGGTGTGCAGTGACAAAGCTACCTTGGTTAGATAAAATACTTGAGGGTCTTGGCAGGTGGTTTAAAACAAAACTGAGCATGTTCAAAGACTTTGAAGGCACTTACCGTCTGTACAGGTACCTTCATTGGAGCAGCAAGATGGAAGTTTAGCTTGTTCAGGCATTTGATCAGTTTCTCTTCTAAAGCTTTCACTTCCTGGACTGAATAGAAGGTTGTATTTTCTTCAATTGAATTCTCCACTCTGTTTTTAAGTGTCTGAACCAATTTTATGCAAGTCTTCCACAAAAAGTAGTTCTGAGGGGTGTGTGAGAGACAGTCATTAAACAATTAGAACAGGCTTTTGTAATGGAAAATGTTAGGCATCCTTAACCACAGATGTAGCTGTGCCTGCATAGGTAATGATATGCTTTAGTGTATTTTTCTATTTCAGGCAAAGATGCCCACCCGAAACCAGCAATGCCCTTTTCCTTTTAGTGCACCAGTTTGTCAAAATTAACTTTCATTTAGTAGATCCTCCTAATTTTAGCCTGGTGTGAAACTTTAGTTGCAATGTTGGGTGTATCAAGGCTGTTTTAAAGATGAAGTTTATTAAATTGAGTGTGTGTGTGTGTGTGTGTGTTCATAAATAAAGTCACTGGGGCCCCTTTCTTAGACTAACAGATGCCCTTGTAGAAATGTCTGTTGGTGTGTGGTTTTAAATGTTTTTCAGCAATCTGTTCCCCTCCTGTTTGGTACTCCAAATTGTAGAATCTTTTTATTTGTACACACAAAAAGCAAAAAATACTCTTTTGTTTGGTATGGGTCTTTTTTTCAGGACCTGTAAGCTTTAACTGTGTCTGGGAATGGAAGAAACTACATCTGTTTGGCCTCATGCATAATGCAAATGTGACATGTTTTTAAAATAACTTTTGCAATATCTTTAAAATTACAGGTGAACACAGCTAATTTCTAATTGTGTTTGTAAACACTAGGTATAGTCTTCAGCAACTGGAAAAATGCATGCTGCAGACTTCTGGAAAGAGCTTGCATGCTTTCCTGAAGTATTTTTCCTAAATGGCTTCAGAATAGCACGCAGTGTAGATTGGGTGGAGCCTCACAGTCTCAGGAGGACTGAGACATGCTGTTAATTCAAGGGCAGTCTCCTATTAGCTTCATGAGCTGCATAATAAAACATACATCGTAAAAAAAAAAAAAAAAAAGTAGTACATTTTAAAGAGAATTGCATAAAGTTTAATAAAGGGTCCTCAGAATTACTTTTTTTTTTGCAGACATGCTGGTGCATCATTGTGAATCTTTTCTGCTTGAAAACATGATTATACAGACTCACCTTAGTCGGTTACTTATGTGGTAATCTAGTAAACACTTCTAAATATTACTGAAGTTTTGCAATTAGTGTATTTTTGGAGACAGTGTTAGAAATTGCTAGTGTCGTCTTCCCATCCCCCAGCTTTTGAGCTCAGAGGAGTCTAGTTTGCTTGCAGCTGCAGTGGTAGGCATCTTTCAGGAAGTGACCTTGGCTTGTATTAATCAAATTCAGAACACACAGAAAAGCTTCTTGGTAACATGCTGACTTGATGTAAAATTTTATAGCATCCATTTTCTTTTAAAATGAGGCCATCTTATAAAAAGGGAATTTATTTATGATATCTCAATTTAAATGAATTTCTCTAAAATGACATGGTATTTAGAGAAGGTAAAACAACAAAATCAAACTGCTCTTTTTACTGAGAGGAAAATAGGTTTTTATATATGTAGTTAAGTCTTAAATTACTATTGGCAAAACTGTATTTTAGCCTAGCTAAACTATGAAAATAGAGCATTATTTGTTAGCATTTTCATTGGTGTCTTACCATTTTTGAACTAGAGTAGAAAAACCTGGTAGTAGGGCATGATCTCAATCAGTTAAGATTCTCACAATGTCTTTAACTTTCTGACTTGATGTATTTTAATCACTTACTGCATCTTTTGTTAGCAGGCATCTTGTTAGCAAGGCATTAAACTTAACCACATAGTAGCGTTGAGCTGCTATGCCTATTTGCATAGGTTGAGAAAGGAATCTACCTGTGCCTGTTGAAGAAATCACTGTTTGACCTTGCCCACCGTCTGGAAATTATTTTTCATTGGCTGCTCTTAAATTGTGTGGTTGACTATTTCTGAAGCAGGTTTTAAGAGTTCTTCATTATTATCTTCTTGCCTAAAACTATTTTGTGAATTGAGTTACAAAAAGAAGATTGTTGGCAGTATTTTCAGCTGCCATAGCTGTTTGTAAGAGTATCTGTCTTCATCCTTTCTTGGGACATATACAGAGGGCCACGGCCAGAGTATCTTTCATCATTACAAAGTGCTGTGAAAGCCTTTAAGGTTCTGGGGTAAGATAATGTACCAATTTTCAAACTGCATTTTCTGGAGAATTAGTAATAGCTGCCAACTGACTAATGTTTCTTTTCCCCTTAGGTGGTCATGTGCATTATCTTGAACAATCTACTATCTGGTTGGTTTTAGGGTTTGGAAAACTGAGTTCTACTTTAACTGGCATCTTCAGCGTAAATGCCTCCTGCATGTTGATGGCATATTTACTCATTTTACCCCTTCACAATTATATTCAGACTCTTGTTGTTCTTTCTGCAGTTGTGTTGGGGATCTGAGTATGCTAACATACATGTGTTTCCTGAGGTTTCATGTGAAGTGTTTCCTGAGGACTGCTGCCTGTCTTGGGATGGTTTAATTCCATGTTGTTTACCTTGCAAATATATGCAATGACTTGCCTATTCTACCTGGTATCAAGTGTGAGTTGCTAATCATTCAATTAAAGCTCTCTGTGTAACCCTACCCCTTCCTATGTTGAACATACTCTTAGGTTCCTTTGCTACTGGATTTGCCTTAACTACATGCATTACACACTTCTCTTCATGCTGCCTCATGTTGTCTGTTATTGCACCAAACTGAGAACTCTTCATCCACATCTTTAAAGTGCTTTAGTCCTCTTTCCTTGTAGTCTGCAAAGCCAATGAAGAGGTGATAAATCTGTTGCTCTCTGTGCTTAAGTGTAGTTGACACTGACCTTCCAAGATCAAGTGGATTGCAAACACAATCATAGATTCTGTCATTCAGTATTTGCTGTCGTCAGTATTTTCATCAATCTCCTAGAGAATAAAACTGGTCCTAGCACGGATTTTGGGATACCCCACCATGGACTGATTCACCGAATCAGTAGTCCCCGAGATGAAACTACATTGCTAGTGATGATATTTTGACTCTGGAAAGCTTGTGTCGTACTTCTCTCCATTAAAATTTTAAACCAGAACTACTGATTAGGAGATGACGGAACCTGGAACCATTGATACAGAACAGAAGCATACAGGGGAACAAGAAACCTGTTCTCTGTTCTTCTTCTAGTTCTGTAATCTTAACATGAGTGGAGATGAAGATGTATTTTCTTTTTCTGGGCCAAAGCAAGACAATCCATTACAACTGTCTTGTGTCCAGACCGTTTTGTACTTCTGTGGCTAGGTATTACTTGTTTTCCTAGGCAAAACTGTGAAGAGCTGACCCTTTTTGTACACAAGAGCCACAGCTTCCCTGTCCATCCTTCTTGGAGTAGATGGAGGATGACTTGTTTTGAAATTAACACCTTGAAGCAGAGTACAATGGCACTGTGGGGATTGGACAGTGGGCAGCAGTACTCCTTGGGCTGCCCAGCCTTATGCCATGGCAAGGCCCATTCCTCGTTTGACAAGAAGCAAACTAAATCACTGCAGCTCTGGACTGCGCATTCAGAATCCTTTCCGACAATTCTGTCCTGGTGTTCTCCCTCCTTCCCTCCCCTTTTGCGAGGTCAGGCTTTCCTGTTTGCCAGCACTATCTCGCTGCTGCCACTTACCGCTCCATAGTTCAGTGCTGCTTTGATACTGCCTAGTATCAGTCCTATCCATTAGATTACTGACCTGGCTTTCAACTGCACTGAGGGTAAGGGGACCGACCCACTTCTGCAGCTCCTAACTTCTGCCTCACTGGCGTACTGCTGCTGCACAGCTCCTGCTCCCTCTCATTTCCATGCTAAAAGAAACGCTCAACTCGCAGGAGGCTGCCGGACGCTCAGCTGCGTACGTTGCCCGAAGCGGAGGGGAGGAGACGAGCGGAGAGGAGAGGAGAGGGCCTTTTCTGCCTCAGCCTGCCGCCTCCGCTCCGCTCCGCTCGGACCGGTGTCCAGCCTCGCCGGCTGCCCCCGCGGCGGGGCCGGGCCGGGCCGCAAGGAGTTAAGGGCCGCGCTGCCGCCCGCGGTTCTGTCTGGAGCCGCCGCGCTCTCATTGGTTGCGAAAAGGTGAAATTGAAACCACGGTAAACTTTTGACCCTGTAGCAGTTCTTGTGGAACGCCTTCCCCTTGCCAAGAGCAGAGGGCTTTTTTTTCCCCCCTTTTCCTGTATTTATTCTCTGTGATCGTGCCGTGCCGCATGCAGCCCCTCCAAGGGAGGGGGAGGACAAGCACAAGCAAGTAGTTTGCGTGTCCAGCTAACGGTAAAGCTGGAATATGTCTTAGCTGCTAGTGCCAGCTATCTCCTAAAACTCCGATTAGTAAACAAGTAGGAGTCCATTTTTCAACTTCCAAGATGGTTTTTGTGTGGTTAAAAAAACCCAACCCAGCAACAAAAAACAACCATCAAATTGATGCTGACTATCACGGCTAATTAGAAAGTGGAGAGGGGAGGATGAGTCATCAGGCACGCTGGCTGCAGTGAGCTCTGCTGCTTAATAAACGTGTTGGGTTTTTTTGAAGATTGAATTGGTTTCTCCTTACAGAGATCCGAAGTAGAAATGTCTCACTATTACTACTTAGGTCATAAGTTGGTGTGTTTAGTTAAATACATGTTTACCTAACTGTCTTCTGTATCTTCCTTAAACAAAAGAATGTATTTGTTCGGTCTGGGAGACAAGTAGTGCCAGCTGAACTGCATTGCCAACCTGCAAAGTGTCAGAGGCCCATGGCAGCCAATGTTAGGAATTTTTATTTAGGTAGGGAGACTCTTAACAAATTCTGGACCTAATTAGAGTGTGTGTCACTTTCATACTATGCAGAGTTTGTCACACAAAAAAAATCAAAAATATCTGTGGTCGAGAAAAGCCACCTTCCCTCTGTAGCTTTGCCAAACCAGACAAATTAAAGCAGCATTACGTTTTCAATCAAGTATGAATATGAGATTTAGTTAATCCATGTTTCTTTCCACTTAAACATGTCTGCCTTTTCACTGACAAAAGAATAGCTGACTTGGGTTACTTCACTGCATCAGCTGCCATTTTCTCCCTCCCCCACTCCCAGGCACAGGTATCGGCCTGCTGTTCTTGCTGGAACATTAAACTTACTGAATGTTAAGTGCCACTTAATCAAGGAGTCACTCAGCACCTTACTTAGAGATAACATTCAAAACTCTTCCTCAACAAAGAAACTTGATACCTGACTCCTTCAGGCTGATGTTTTCACCTCTCTAGTGGCTTGTTCTTGCAAATAGTTTCATCAGATTTATACAGTGTGTTCATTTTCCTAATGAGGGATTTGAGTGGGGAGGAACCCTCAACTGATGTGATTTGGATTTTTTAAAAATTAAGTTCAATAAGCAGTTCAGTAGTTGAAAAGTGTTCAGTTTACGGCAGTGTTAGCATAGTAGGACGAGATTTTGAAGGTTCAGTGTGGGCTGTTCTTGGAGCACTGCTGTTCTCGCTGCAGTTTTATCTGGGAATTGAGGGAGTCTCCTGAAGCATTGCCAGCAGCATCAAGGGAACAATGAATATAATATGATTAATAGCAGATCCCCTGCCCCCTCTTGTGTGCAATTCTCCTTGCAACTGCTAAAGAAACATGCGCTTGTAATGATAGTTGGTGGCCTCCCTGTTTGTTCCAGCTAGTGTTCTCAAGCAGCAGCTATTATATAGTTTATTTTTCCCCACTCCCTGTGATTCTTTGTTCTGTCCTCCCTGCGCCTGTGTGCGTCCTGTCTGCTTCTCATTGTCCGTTTCACGGCAGTTCATTTCCCTTCACAGTGGAGCTGCAGTGAAGCTGCAAATCATATTGCCCATCACAGTGAAATAGAATAAATGCTCTTCTAAAGGAAAGAAGAGTGAGTAACAACTGCTAGGAATTAAAAATCACTTATGAACTCTATTTTTGAAGCATCATTTAAATGTCTCTATCTGAAAGGCTTCTCTTGAACAGTTGTGTGATTGCATTGTGGTAACCTTGGGTGCTCATGCCTTTTAGCATTGGAAATCCATGATCTCTAAAAATATTACTACATATGCCAACAGTAGGGTGGGAAACTGGCAAAAAAATGAACACTGACTGTCAAGCTAAAGAAACACAAACTTCACCAGATTTGTAAATCCTGTAACTTCAAAGTATTCTACTTTGGGGGGAGTGTTATTGAAGACTATTATTGAGAGCTAACCGCTGATCATGATAAAATCACTAATGTAACCTTAAGTTCTGATGAAAATGACCAGAAAGAGGGGTGTCAGGCATACTGTCAATGCATTTTGTAACCAAAAAGCATTAAATGAGCAGTCACAAACTGAAAATAAACTATAGAGTTCTATACTGGTTTATTCTGTGTGTTTATTCAGAGTAGATTTTGAGGTTGGTTACATCTCCCCAGTTTCCTCAGACGGGAATTGCCAGCTGTTTTGGAGCTTTGCTTTTAGAATTTTCCTCCCTGCCCCGCCCAAGATTTCCGAACTGTGAATGAGAAATTTAAAAAGAAGTTCACACAAAGGTGTTTTCATCTATTCTTTCTGTTTTCTAGGGTAAGCAGTACCTATTGTCATGTTTTACTGAAGGATGGAAAGATGATTTAGAGGAAATGCTAGAGCAGAACCTCTCAATTTAGAAAATTATTTTATATTTCAAAACTCGTCAGTATTTCTGTTGTGTGCTTCAAATTTCAGCTGGCTTATTTCCCCTCAGTCTCCTGGCTTTGATCACGAAGTTATATGGTGAACTGGACTCTGGTATCTAGTATTAAAGCTTGCCATTTCCCCCTAAATCAGCTCTGAACCATCATGCTGGCCCAAATAATGCTGAAAAAGAGTAGACCTGTAGTAGTTGGAACTTAGATTTTTTTGTTTGTTTTTTAAAACATTACCATTGTGTATCTGTCTTCTCTGATTTTATTTCTATTTCAGTTGGTGATGAAACTCACTATTTGCAGTCCAAGTGTTTCACCATGGGATGCAATAAGCAGGTTTTTCTCTGCTTCTTTCTCAATAGGTTCATCTCAAAGCTGTCCTGTCTGCATCCTTGTTGCAGAGCTCCAGTGATGAGTAAACTCTTGGTCTTCTGCAACAATAATGGGTTGGGTTTCTGGAATGTAAATCCTTCTTTGAAGAGCTGTGTTAGATATGGAGATATACCTTTTCTAAGAAATACATTGATAGGTCCTCAAAACACTTTCAACCAACTTTCAGGTCCAGTTTTGCTCTAGTCTTGGAGCAGGTTTATAGCAGCAGCTTCTTAAAAGACAGTTAAAAAAAATTTTAAAAATCAACATACTCATTTTTTCACCTTCTCTGCTAGCATCATGATTTTTGTAAATTTCTTTTGCATGCCATCGGGGTGTAGCAAGATGAATAGATGCAAAAAATTTTAAGCTGCAGGCATGTTGATTCCTTTAAGCATATGTGTACATACATACAGTCTTGTTTTTCTGGCACTAGAGTTCAGGAATCAGTGTCTAAGAAACCGTTTTTAGTTTTGGGTTTTTTTAATATACAAAACAGTACGTGGAAAGTGTAGTGTTTTTCAGATAGAACAAAGTGGTGAGATCTCAGTGAAGCAGACCTCCTGCTGTGAGTTGTGTTACGCCTCCCGCACTTTCTTGAAAAATGTGGTAAATACAGGGATTGGCTGCTATAGCTGAAAGAACTTTATACGTTTATAATGTCTGTAGGTTGCATTATCTATACAGCTGTCACTCATGAATGTTTCTTGATTGATGTGCCCTAATAGCCAGGTTGTTCCTAGCTTCTGTTGTAGGCTGAAGTCTTTTCAGTCTCTCAGGCCGCAGGGACAGTAAACAGGAGCTTTCCTTACTGATTTCTACTGAAGTAGCAGACCAGGATATGTACTCTGCAGTCTTTTTAGAAGAGTCTGCTTTATTTCCAGCACAGTTTAAAACTAGTTTTAGGTTGTTTGGTTGGGTGGCGGTCTTGGGGGTGGGGGTAGGACAGGACAGGATTGCCCAAAGAAATTCCACATGCTAATGTGGAACCCTCTCTGCCATTCACATTCAGCTTTTTTTTGTGTGTTCTGGAAAGCTCTTCTTACCTATTCTATTTTGTCATTAGCTCTGGTTTCTCTAAACTTTCCTTCTGATGTTTATTGAGCATTTAGTCCTTGTCCTTTAGGATGATAATCAGTATAACCTATCTGGCCATTTCTCAAAGCAGTGCAT
Source organism: Buteo buteo (assembly GCF_964188355.1). NCBI lineage: Eukaryota > Metazoa > Chordata > Aves > Accipitriformes > Accipitridae > Buteo > Buteo buteo. The sequence continues at coordinate 69,663,690 of NC_134172.1, forward strand.
GAGTTTTAAATAGTAGAGAGACCACATCTCTGAATAGATGGAGGAAGGAAAAGAGAAGATTGGCCGAAGTGCTCCATAACTGTCGCATTTGGTCCTTTGTGGTACTTAGTAGTCCTTACAGTAGTCTGCTGAAGTCTAGATCTGGAAGGCTAAGACAACAGAAAGGATCAACTTTACAGTTTGTGCTGTCAAAAGTCCTTCACGGTGTATCAGTACACCATGCCTATTGTTCACTCTCTCCAGTCAGATGGCACTTAGAAATGCATAGTTTTCTTCAAGTTAAGTCAATTAAAAGCACAAGGCAATAATCCTTGTAATAATAATAATAATAATAATGTAATCCTTACAGTAGACAGTTTTAGTTCTTAGGGTACAAATAGGGAATGTCCTGATAAATCAAGGATCTTACAAATATAAATAGATTCAGAGCAAAAATGATATGCCAGCAAAAATGGTATGTCTTTTGTCTTGCTGGCTCCCCATGCTATTGTAGGCTTTTGGTAATGATACTGTGAAAGTAGACAATGAGTATTTTTCATTTTGGATGTTACTACTAAAACATATTCCCATTTCCAGCACTAGAACAGACAACTGTAAACATTCTTTCATAATAAACCTCAGGGCTGTGATGTGATAGAGAATTGGAAAATTAGTGACGCCTATCTAAATTTTTTTCTAGTGCTAAGCTTTGTCTGTCCTAGGGAGGAAAAAGGGCCGTGTGTACTGAACATGGACAATTACGAAAAGTATTTTATTTGGAGGAAGAATGTCTAATGTCTTACAGGGGAGAAATAATCTTGCTTTTAATTTAATGTAATTAATTATAAATTGAGGGGGTAAAACTGAAGTATCCTGGATATGCAAATGGGGGAGAAAGGGGAAGTGCAAGCTCTGTAACGGTCACAGTATCCTCTTTAATTGATCTATTAATGTTTGTGAGAAAAATACCTATGTAGATAGCGACATTTTCGATAATACTAATTTCAGGAATTTTGAATTAATACTTTTAAATTATATATATTGAATAGGTTGATAACTTTAATTATGCTTCTCTTTCTCTTTTCCAGCTTCTTGTATAGAATATTCATTAGGTGATTTGTTATTTCAAAAGCTGTCATTCCCCTTCTTTTCCCCACAATACTGTTAAAGTAGGAAAAGCAGTCTGTCTCTTTGTTTTAGATTTCTTTTCTTTTTTCACCTTGATTCTCTACCATGTATATAATGTCGTCCTCCTGGGTCCTGTGTCAACATTGCTCACGTGTTGTTGTGACAGGGTTAGAATTAAGGATTTCAGTCACAGGAATCTTAATTTGAAATATCCTAAAGTTGAAAATGAAGAAAATCAAGATCAACAGAAAGCTTGCTTAAGCTTGCTATAAGAGGTAGAAGAGAACATTTGGAGAGAGAATAAATGAGGTTTTCAGAAGCTGAATAACAGAGCATGACACATAAGAACAGACTGGAGTCTTGTGTATTTTATGGGGGGGACAATGGGAGCATCCAGTTAAATGAAAAGCAAAACCATTTAAAATTGATAAAGAAAAAAAAAATCACTTATACACTTAGCAGACACATGATCTCAGACAAGTTATTAGTATACTAAAAAGCATTTTGTATTTTTTAATTAGAGAATATTTATAGTTATATTTAGTAGAGTTTATATTTATACGGTTATTCTGTGGTATATATTATGGATTCCCAGAAGCTAAATGTCCCTTTGGTAGCTTCACCCCTTTTCAGCACTGAATAAAGCAAGGCTCTTATATGATATGGCATGGTGAATTCTATGTTTCTGTGGCAAACAGGTATTGATAATGAATACATTAGTGACAGAAACACTATCTTTATTTGAAGGAAATAACCCTTCTCTTTTGCTTTCTTGTTGCTTTATGGGTACGTAATATAAATGTTAATTATGTCTTTTCAGGTATACAGAAGACATTTCTGATCTTTCTAGAAGTAAAGCATTCTAAGTTGTAATTCTCTATGTTGCTTTCTTTTACAGTCTGTCAGAGCGAGACTAATACTGTTTAATGGCACTGTTTTACATAGTATACTAATGCTGTCAAGTTTCAGCGTAGCTTCCGAGAAACTTTGAAGGCTGCTAGTCATTCATTGGCTCAAAAAGTCAGCAAAATGTTGACTTGCTTGGCTGTAAAAGAAAAACTAGTCTTTGCTTTTAGAAAACTTAATTAAGTGTGTTTGAAGTGCAATCATTAAAAAAACCAGCCTTTTTTAAAGGTGTTTTAAAGATTTTTTTCAGTCCTATAAACTAGCAGACCTAAGACAACTTCTTAGTAGTGTCTTAGGGTCTCTGATGAGAAACTAAAGAACTTCTGTGCTGCTTGTATTGTGTGACAGTTATTTGTCAATCCTGAACCACTGCAGTTTACAGAATGTTGTTTTAAGATACCAGTTTCATTTTGCTTAAAATGTTCCACTGTGATGGGTGACATCTTGATGGCTAATAATGAACAATTTGTCAATGAGTAGCTGGCCATGCAGTAATGGCAGGGCAGTAAGTGGTAACCCCTTCGCTTGCCCAATGATAGTAAGAAATCCCCACTCATCATCCAGAGTTCTGCAGAGACCCTTGAATTTTAAAGAACATCTAGAGCTAGGAAAGAAGTGTAAAGCAGTAAAAATAACTGCTTGGTGTTGACTGCAAACTTGCAGGATTTGCTGCTCTTTTGTAATCCAAGGAAGTGTTATCATTCATAGATAGTGGCATTTAACTCTTCCATGACAGATGGATGAAGTTTACCTCTCATCCAAACTAAATTTTTACTTTGATTTTAAGTGTGACAGATTTTGCTTTAGAATGAATGAAATCTTCTAGCAGTCTTCCTAAAATTTGTGAGGATAGAAGGAAATATATCGTTTAAAGACTAAGAAAAAATTTTAGAATTTGTGAGTGAAGTATTGTATGTCTTCTGTAATGCTTTAAAACTTAAGACTTAACCAGTTATGACTAACCTGAATGAACTGTTTTCCATTTCACAGGATATTTTCCTTGATCAGTGGTAGGTACACTGTGGTCCTTAATTTGACAGTTTTGGTCATTCTTAGTACCTCTCCTTTCCTTTTTTGTATGTCTGTCACACTAATACGGGATATATTTACTAATCTCTCTCTTTGAATGTACCTATTTTGAAACGTCGATATGAGGATTATAGCATTAAGAAGTATGTAATGTTAGGTATTTATTTTGAAACAACATAAAAATGTTACTTTTCAGAACTATACATCCTTTTGATGGTATTAACAGGTAACTTATTTAGCTTACAGTCTTTTTGTTAGATTTTCAGCCTTGATTGTTCAGCTCTAATTTCACACCACCAATGTTGTTTCAGAGCAGATGCAAAGAATACTGTAAATTAAATGTGCAAGGGGGCCTTTTCATACTTCATAGTCTTCCTTATCCCATAAAAGTTCTGAAGAATTTTTGTATTCTGCTGAAACTCAGTAGTTTGCTCTGATTAGTGCTTATAATCACTTTTATAGTTGAGGGATGTTATTTTGATGTTTACATTGCTACAAATAATTTAATTTTTCTACTAAGTCTAGCAGTTAAGTTGCCACTGCATTCAGCAGTTATTGATCTCTTTTTGCAACACTGGTGTTCAATGTGGTTGATGAAAGATCATTTAGAGTACTTATAACTATAAACAAGTAGTGAACAGTTAGCGTGTAAAAAGTGTGTCTTTTTAAAATAAAAAAATGTGAGTATTGTAGGTTATTACTGACATTCTTAAAAAACATCAAGTAGACTGGAATAATAATTTTAAATAGGAGTTGCTCTAATTCAGACACCAGGTTTAACATAGATTGTAGTACCAGAACTTTCTTAAAAGGTGTCTGTTGAGCAAATGGAGATATTTTATCTGTTTTTCTTGGCTCTTGGCTCCGTGTACAGTGCACAACTATGTTTCTAAATAACTTGTGAAATAGTTCTAAATAAAATTTAGGTCTTCCGATAGGAAAAAACACATTTACTGTGTCTTTCTATTTGAGGTTAATAAAAATATTCAGGTAAAAGATTTTTTTTTTTTTTTTTTTTCTGCTGAAGATAAAATTTTGAAAGAAATGTTACTTTCAGCCTTAGTATTTCTACTTGAGCTGGTGATAGAATTCTCACTGAATTAACAGAAACAGACTTAGACCAATGCTAATCTCAGAAGAAGTATATTAAATTTAAACGGATCAAAATACTTATTACTTAAACACAGAGAGGGAAAGGCATTGATATGACATGCGTATTTCATGATCTTTCCACATACAGAGCTTTTAACCTGCTCAGGAAAACTAGCTAATACTTTTAATAAAAATTCACAAAAGACTATCGTAGTGCTTCAGACTTAGCTGTGGAAGAAGAAACCTGCTTGTTAACATGGTAATGACAGTGAAATTTTTAAAGTACATTTCACTGTTTGGTGTGATAATGGTAGCATCATAATCATTTTTCATATACGCAGAATGATAAATTATATGTGGTTTCAAATGGGGGAGCTGGAGAATGAACAGCTTTTAAGTGGACTCCACAGTACATAGGATTGATTGACATATTTTTATCACATTAAAAGTAACATTTCTTAATGGAAAGTTCTGCCAATCTGATCCCTACCCCACCCTTTTATTGTACAGCTAGTGTTCCAAGACTTTGCTCAGTTTCTTGGGCTAATTCTGCAAGATACAATTAGAATTTTATAATGAGTGATTTACTAGAGCAGAAAATGTTCAAGTAAAATTGGACTGTAAAAATACAGAATTGGTAGTGGATATAAGAACAACTGGGTTTTTTTTTCCTTTCAGGTTCCTTTTGACTTGGTTTGAAGTTGAATGTGTCCATTTTGGTAGAAAGTGTATATTAGAGCATTATATGTAACTTTACCAGAAATTTTTGGAAATACTTCCATTAATTTCAGTGTGATGATATTGTCTGTGTAACAATAACCTGCTGTGGAAGTTAAAATTTGAAAACACTAAACTTTTGACCTTGGGTAGATGTTGCCATATATGATGCGTTATATTCAGCTGGTGAAGTAAAAATTGCATTTTTCTGGGCTCTAGTTTGTGGAAAAAATAGTGTGTATGGGGCTGCGATGCCTGACAGCTGACATTTATCAAGGGTAACATGAGCTTTACTCATTCTCACATTTTTAAGCAGCTTTCAAAGCTTTACATGTATACACATGTTCAGCATATGTCTTGCAGCTTTGAACATTTTGTTCTAAAGATGTTAACTCTCATTAAGATGAGGATCCAAACTATAAACCCATAATGATTTTCGTTTATCAAATTTAGTCACAACGTTAACATTTTGTAAACTGGCACTATAATGTAAAACAGTAAGAGTAATATTTAAAGCTTAAAAATACTTTTTCCCTATTAGGTGTTTTAGTGAACTTTAGACCAGGCTTTCAGTACATGGGATTGTTTTGAATGTATGATACTCTTTCAGAAGCATACATTTTCTAGAAATCATGAAATTAAATACAGTAAAGATGCTTTTTCTTATTAGAATAAAATGCTAAAGCTTCTCTTAGAAAAAAACAGAAGATGCATTTTCTTTTCAGTGATGAGCAAACTGTCTGGTAGCCATTTTGATATCTTTGTACACAGTTTGTGTTCATTGGCCAAATAATGAAAAACTTGTTCTACTTGCTTTAAATGTTGTAAAAATTATGCGATTGTCTTGAAATGTTCAAAACCCTGTATGTAATTATTCTTGCTTAATAATCCCCTTAAAGAGAGAATTGTCTGGTAGAAATTATTATTTTCATATTTGACAAATTTTTCTGCTAGTCTACATAGTTTGCTGATGTATTTTTAGACTCATAGTTTCCTGTTACTTCAGTAACTCAGTGTAGTGCTAAACAGATCACACTGGTCTGATGCCAGGTAACTTGAAACTGTGGATGACTCCTAAAGATAAAACGTATGGGTATGAGTGTGATTGTCATCATTTTAATTGCTGATCAATGGTGTAAGGTACATTTCTTTCTCCTTACTAATATTCTTACTAAATACTTCATACTAACATTCATACCAAATACTATTAGTTTGTCACTTCTACATGGAAGTCATTTCAGATGACCTAAGAAATAATTTTCTTTCTTCTTTAAATAATATTCCAATTGCTAAAGTCAAAAGATAAATTAAGGTCTGAAGCCAGTCTGGAATTCAGACTTTGCTGGACCAGTTCGTTAAAAATTGGAGATTCAAGATGGGATTTCTTTGCTCCAGTTTGGAAGCAGCAGGGTTTTTAAGCATTAGTTGATCTCGAACACTCCGAAGAGGCAGAATGGATTCACTGTATTTTCTGTGTTGTTTTGGATTGACGTCAGCCAAAATGGTGGTCATAATTGTAGCAGCCCTCAAATCCTCCTCATTTATTTGCTGAATTTAAAATGTGGAGTTACTTTTGTTGGATAATTTCAAGATATTACTAATGCATAACCAGGTATTAAAAGTCATGCAGGCAACAAACCAGTCAAAGTAAGATTACAATAGAAAATATGTCTCTTTCTTGAGCTTGTTGGTCTTGAAATAATCCACAGATATTAACCACTGTCCTTAAAAGCTCTGCACATTCATTTAAATAAATGAGTGCATTTATTTTTTGACATTTAAAATTTCAAATGTTAACAATAAAAATCTGACTTTGTTTAGTATTTTGTTTTGACTAATGAGAACCCTAAACTGATGTCTAGTAGAATTTTGTCTTGCAGACAAAATAGTGTAGTTGTGCCAGGATGATTGTTTTTAATCACTTGTGAATAACTGTATATTACAGGTAATTAAGAAGATCCATTTTTCTCTTTAGCAGTATCTCTTATAATTTGTCTGTTTGTGGAGTACTGGTAGAATGGTGAGCAAATGGATCTCTTATGTTAACTTTTTCCCTTGTCAGACCATGTTTATATACTTTTATCCTGTAAAGTCTTTCTTCCATGCATCCCCCCCCCCCCGTACACGTGCTCAAGAAAACTAGTATTTTGTGTACACACACACATCTTTTACTGAGGAAAGCTGTTCTTATGTGACTTTTCTTGAGATATTTTGGGTTACTTTGTTGGAAATCCATCTAATTTCTCTCTGGAATGACATACTGTGAACTTGGTGGTAGTGATGCTTTGGGGTTTTGTGGGGTTTGTTTTGTTTGGTTGGTTGGTTTTTTGTGGGTTTTGTTTTGGTTTTGTTTGTCTTGAATGTAGCAAATAAGATATTTTGTTGTAGTGACTTGAAGCTTGTCTGTCGTTTCTTGGCTAGCCCCAGTTGTAGAATTACAATCTTTATTTCACAGTTGTAACACGGATATTGCCAAAGTCGGACTGATGGAGGGGCAAGCACATAAAGGTCTTAAAAGTGAGAAGCTTTCTTTCTGAGTTAGATTTTGGCATGCTTTCTTAATTTTATATGAGCTTTAATATATGGTAAGGTATATGTTGGAGGGGAGCATATTTCTGCTTGTAAAATTTTGGTTGCTTTATTTGTTCTTTTCCTTGTGAAGTAGCTGTAGGCATCATTGTGCAAAATGGTAGATGCTAAGAATGATTAAGGATATAAATCCTTAGTTTTAAAAAGCATTTTGTAATAATAAAAATGGATGAGTAGCTTTATTTTTATCAGTGCTAGTCACTGATATTGAACGGCAAATTATAGTAGGGAGCATGGTGAAATCAGCATGCTGTAATAAAATCCGTTTTTGTGCCGTACTGTCACTACGGTGATTGTATGCAAAACTCATTTTACTATTGTAAATGAATGAAAGTCTTAAGTATACTGCAGTATAGGTACAGTATTTGCAGTGTATTCTCTCATGGATTGCTTGATTAATCGTAGATAGCTTTTCTACTTTCAAATATTTCACAGAAACATGTTCATTCACTTACAATCAGTCTAGAAAAGGAAGGAGGTGATTAGCACACAGGTTACTTTTGAATATGTTGGCCAGACTGTATTATCATCCCCTAGTTAAGGAACTTGAACACAAATGTTTGTGTTTACCTACCTGGTAAAATCTATCAGTGTTAACTATGCCACTATTTTTACACTTTTGTCATTACAGTGGCTGAACGTTTGCTCTAAGTAATTTATCTAATATTAGGGTGTTTTAAGTCCAGTTACTTTGTTCTGAGGTATGTGTAATGTAGATATGCTGTTTTATTGATATAATAATGCTAGTAAGTCTTCCTATGAAAACAAGCCTGTAGTTTTGAGTTTTAAAGACCCTTTCTATGCATAGTTTCTCACAACGCACTGATGGTCAAGCGCTTCTCTTTGTTCATTTCTCTAAACTACATTTTTTTTCTAGGTTCATTTGCTTAGTTTTGTTTGTTCATAACTTAATTGTAATATATATTTTCTTGAAGCAATTTTGACAATTAGAAGTCACAGGTAATGTTGTAGTTTTTAATATTAAAATACTTCTTAGTTAGTTAATATAGGAAGGAAAACACAATTGCTTTTTCTTCACATTTGTATGTCTCTGTTGCAGGCTGCAATATTGCCAGGTTTTTTTTCAGATCTCATTATATTTGCTCTTTCTCTTCAAACCCCAACTGTGACAGCGACATGACTAGCAAAGCATCTCATTCTTCATTTAAAAAGAAAAACGGATTCCATTCCCCCAGCACTGTAAAAGAAAATTTGAAAATATCAGCAGTTTACCTTGAAGTCTGACTGAAGAAAATGGAGAAGCAAGGAGCTGAAATCTAGAAGCCACTTTTTTTTTTAAAGGAGAGAAACATGAGTTTTAATTATACACAGTTTAAAAGGGAAATAAAAAAACAACACCAAAAACCTGAGTTGCACAATTCAAGGTTTTACTGAACTCTCTTCACTCCTTCTTTTTCGTTGACCTCTAGCTCATAAGTGGTTGAAACTTTGACTTTTAGAATATATTAGATGTTCAGAATGATAGCACCATGTTTATCCCACTAGTTTTTCTTAGGCTTAATCTATTACTAGGGAAGCTTCCTGATAAAGCTCTGTCAACAAACCTTAGTAAAATCACACTTCATACCGGCCAAAAAGTCTCTATACAAGTTCCCTGAGTAAAATAGGTTATATGGGTATATTTTTGCCACTGCATTAAAGCAATTAAAATATTTTAAAAAAGTAAAATCTTTTTGCAAGTTTTAACAAATGTAAAATGACAAGATATATTAGATCAATCTGAGGATCACAGGTCACACAGTAATTCTGTGCAACTTTCTTTTTTTCCTCCTCGAGTAAGCTTTCCCTATTCAGAAGTCATGCCCTGTTGGCTGTTTTTCTGCAGACTTTATTTATTCATGTGCTCAGTGATATTATTCTTTAGCATAGCTTCTACCATCTTACTATGGATGGAAGTCAGTCAAGGCGTGAATGTCAGATTCACTGGTCCCTAGCTCCTGAGAGACCATCTAGATTCCTTTATGTCAGTGGGAGCTACACTGGTCACCTGCCAGTCCTCTGATACAGTTGCCATTTGTAATGACAGATTGTGCAGTTTGGCCAGCAGTTCTGAAGATTCACATTTGAACCCCTTCTTGGATGAAGGGTATCCTGGTAACTGATCAACACCTTGTGTGTCTGTTTAGTTTAATTCTTCCTCTGTAATTCCTTAAAATTCATTTTGCTTCTCCAGCCAGTTTGCTACAAAGAAATGTTGGAAGTGGGAATCTTTCCAGTATCTTCAGTGGTGAAGGCCAACATGAAGAGATTTTCAGAGCTTTGGCTTTATCCTCTCTGAGTGCCCATTTTATGCCTTTGCCATGAAGAGGTCCAATCTCCCTGGCTGGCTTCCTGCTACTGAAGTGTTGTTTAAACATCTTTTTACTATTAGTTGGAGTTCGGTGCAAGGCACTTCTCTCATTCTTTTTTTAGTCCTGTATTTCCTGTTTACATTCAATTTACCATGTTCTATGGGTGTTTCAGTTCTTCCCATGTAGATGAGCTTTCCACTTTTTAAATACTAACCTTTTCCCTGTGGTATCCCCCTTAACCTTCCTATAGAGCCATATAGGGTTTTTTTTGATGTTTTTGTTCTCTGCTCCAAAAGCTGTGTAGGTGTAGCAGCTATTATCCAGAATTCATTTGAGAACCAGCATCTTTTTTGTCTCTCTCCCTCTCTCACTATTGTCATCACAGTACAGTCATACAATGACAGTGTAATCACTTTTCCATCTTGAAGGCTGGGACTGTGTGGTGATGTCCTCACATATCACTAGAGATGTGTAAATTAATATTCCACACTGCTTCTAAGCTGCGTATTGTTTTTTTAAAAACAACTAACTTTATAGAATAATACCGTCTTTGAGAATTTCTTTGATGTGTGTGCACAAGCATTAACTGATTAATGTGCTGACTTCCTTTTCCTTTTTTGTCCCTGTTAAGGCTAAGATATTTGGTTTTAATACTTTGAACTGGAGCTACAAATGATGTGATATAATGAAGAAATAAATACAATATTGTAATGTTCTAGAAATTTTAGAATATATGTGTCATGCAGTCTGTATGTCTTTGTTTAATGTGGAAGAGTGTTTTGGCAGGATTCCAAGTAGTTGAAAATTAAATCTTGACTCGATTCATATAATGTAACTCAAGACTTCTAAGTTTTAAATTTTAAATTTAAATTTTAAAGAGCTGGGAATTTGCAGTGATTGTAATACTCAGTCTTTTTAGTGTGCCAATGTGTGTTCCTAATAAAAAGTCATATTAAAAATGAAGCTTAGGATTTGAAAGGCCTTTTTGAACTTATAGTAAATATATTCAAAACCAATTAATTTTAGTAGTACTCCTTTTGGCCTTATAAAGATGCCTGAAATACTATGTCAAATTTGGAATGAAATTTAGCAAGTCTTCTATGCTTTAATCTACGAACATCAGGTGAGTTCTAGTAAGATTTTGATCTTTTTTGTTTTCTGCTTTCAGTATTTCTCTAAGGTTCTGATCTACTTTCTGTGATGGACAGGCAATAATATTTCTTGAGGTCCATAGAAATGCTAGGCTTTATTTGTTCCATGGATTTGGCCTTTTGTTTGATCACTTTTATAAAACGTGTCCATCATACCTAGCTGGTTACTTTTTCTTCTTCTCCTGCAAAGACTTGTTTTCTTTTCCTGTTTCTCTGAGTCTGTTTCGTGACTTCTGCCTGATTCTTCTAAAAACTGAATTCAGTTAAGAAATCCAGCAAGAAATAGACTAGTTTAGTTATGGCACATAATGCTTCCTAACTGCATCTTACAGAATTATTCACATCTTCATGTTACAAACAAAAAAGGCTTGGTAGCCTTCCTCCCCCACACCCTCCATTATAGCTGTATAAGGCGTCTATTGTCTCCATTCATATTGAGATGTCACAGATGTGTACACTCTTCTGGGTTCTTTTCTCTCTTGCAACTCTAATGACCACTACTCCTTTGATTCCTTTCTCAGGCAAATTGGCATAGGCTATACAAAAAGAAATTTGGGTCACAAATAATCTTTAAATTATTCTACTTGAGTGAGAGGAAGATTTAGCTGCCTGTGTATTTGTATATACTGGAAATTTATGGCAAAATATGGCAAAATTAGTTTCCTTCATCAAATACTATTTTGTCATCTCAGAGATCGCTGACTTAAAAATATCACCAAGGAAGCGTGCAGTTTTAGTGTGAAATACAAGTGTGCAATTGGAAAAGTTTTAAAGCTGTATTTATGCTTTTTTTTCTAGAGATTAAAATCAGGTGTGTTCAGCTGTACTGTTAAGACAACTAGGAGTATTAGGAATGACTAATCTTAAATGAATACTCTTCTTTTTATGTATTTTCATTTCAAAATGAATATAGGTATTTTTGTTCTATTTTGAGATTAGCTACCCTTAATACCAGGGTTCCTGTCTGTCAGGACAGTGAATTTAGGATTTAGCTCTAAGCATGATGTAGCTTTTTTTTAAGTACCTGGAACCCTACATGTGTTATGAGTCATGGCTCTCTACACTGAGGTGTCATGGTAGGCAATTTGTATTTGCTGATGGACCATATCAGTTGCACAGATATGCAGATGGTTGAGTTGGTCAGGCAATAGCAGTGATCTTCTATTCATTAAGAATGATTTTTCTGCAAGCAAACAAATTCCTTTTGTATGTGCTCAGATATGCTATTTGTGTGTAGGAAAAGCAAGCATTTACAGAAACAGGAAACTAATTTGTGCTTTGCATTACATCTCAACTGTCTTGTACCAGCTTCCTTTTATGGTTGGCTACTTTATTTTCCAGTTAAAACTAACATTGTGTTTAAAGTATATTAGCAGGTCATAGTCTTCATCACTTCTGTAGGCTTAGTTTTGCCTGTTGTCTAGTCTTATTTTTTTAAGTGAAGAGCACTCAAAAGGTAAAAAATCCACAGATACGGCATCACTTCTAGTTGTTTACAGGATGCTGTGATTAAATCTAAACATGTTAGCCTAAGTTATTTAAGCTGCTGCTCATTGTTGTTTGTTGTTTTGTAATAACAATACTATTCCCTCAAATATTTGTGCCCTTGAAAATGTTGTGTATTTTAGCTGGCTGCAAATCCATGACACAATGGCCACACAATTTATGACATGCTTTTTTAAGAGGGTAATCAATGCTTCTGTCTAGTACTAGAGGCTTGGTAGTGTGGGATGGTATGTTTTGTAGAACTGGCTTTTGAGTATTTAAGAAGAGGGACAGAAATTACTGTGAGCATGTTTTGGGTAGCTTGTATTCCAGCTCATCTGCTGTGGACCCAGAGCACCACTGGCAAGGCTTATTTCTCTCTATTAATTTATTTGTGTGTAACTCTGCTACTAATACCAAAATCTGTCTTTGAAGCATCATAAAAACTGGAACCAAAATATTTCATTAAGCATTATGTTGTGTTGTTTTCTTGCTATTTGTGCAATGGAACTCTTGAGAGATTGGAGTTTTTCCAAGGTTAATATCAGAAACTAATTTGTTAATTGTGTAACAAATTGTGTTTTTATAAATGCAGAACAAAAGATTGTTGTCTAGACACTAACATAAAAGATTCTTGAAACTGCAGCACTGGATTGCATACTTTGTAGTCCTAATTTTGTGTTGTTCATAAAAGTGAAAAGTTTGCTTTTTAGTAGTCAGAATCAAAGAGGCTCTTTCTATTGATGGCCAGGACACTGCAGTAAATTTTGAAGTTGATGTGATGTATTTAATGTTCAAGAATTTTTGCTTCAGAGTTCTTTATGTTGAGTGTAACAACTTGCCTCACTTGGTCAGTTTGACTGAAAATGGTCTTTTTTGTAGCATCCATACAACAAAAAGTTAGCTTTGTTAGGATTTTGCAGTATCTGCCAGGAGACCCTGTACAAGTACAGAAACAATTCTATTTTACCATTCCCCAGTACTTCCACAAAGGCAAAATATGATCGAGCCATGTAGAAATATTCAGAAGTACCAGGACTGTTCTTTTCAAGTGTTTGCGGTTTCCAGCTGTTGATAAACTTTCGCGCTTCTTCATAATTTGTGATTATTCAAGTGCTAGGAAATGGCAGATGAAGTGAACAAGCTGATAGGCTAAATATATGGTGGGATGATTAATGACAGTGCCGTTTAAGACACAAGCATCAACTAGATCACATCTGATCTCCCAAGATGAACAGTTGCCCAAAGTAGAACCAGGGAAACAAAACTATGATTAGAGTGTTGCAAAAATTCTAGATTGCTTATAGCTTTTAATTGAGAGATTTGTTTTTTAATTGAGAAGCTTGCTTTTTAAATATGCAAATATAAAAAGAATAGTTAGAATGGTTTTTTTTCAGCTGTGCAATTCCAATTAAAAAATATTGTTGCTCTGCAACTTGACACTTGAAAGCATTTACTACTTCACATGAGCACTTTTCTTAAAAGCCAATCTCCATACCTACTGAATTGATGAATACTTTCAATTCACATACAAGATTCAAAGACTAAATTGGAAATACTGGGGATGAACATTCATTGCTAGTAATAGCTCTAGAAAATCCAACGAATTCATCTGTTTTGAATGCTTTTCTGAGTATTGTAGAATCTCAAAAGCTGGCATCTACTTGGTAGAGACCACATGTCAGAAACTCAGTGTGTACAGTAAATGTTTCATTCTGTCAAAACCAGTCAGTTTTTCCCCTTGTCTGAAGGCATTTTGGTATTGTTAGAGATTTTGATCCAAATGTAAAATGACTTCTGTCTCTAAATTTAAGCTTGCAATGGACAGGCTTTTACAAGGAAATTGCTGATATTTTGCCCAATTTTTAACTGCTGCTTTGGAAAACTCTGATTTTGAGCTGTTCTCATTCTAAATGTGTTTTATATAAAACTGTGATCTATGTAAAATGAGTAAGATTTTGGCATGGTAGGGTGTGCTTCAATTATAACAATGCCATAGCACTAAATGAGTTGATGCTAATTGTAATACTATGGTTGTGTTTAAGTTGTCTCTCTAGAAATCCAGCAAGTAGTCTTTGCTTCCATGAGCCACTGGCAGGTTAGAGTGGCAGAACAAAAAAATTGCATACATATAATACATAAAAATTTATGTGAACCCATTCAGAGTCTCAGGAAGGAGAATGGACTTGTTGATGGTACATTTAGAGCTTCAGTAAAGGAAATGAACTTGTTGATGCCTTGGAGAGGGATCACGTATATTTAGTGAAACAAACTCAGTTTAGTTGATTACATTTCCTGTTTTCACCAAGAACTTAGTAAGTACTCTCTGCTTTTGAAGTGTCAGTGTATAGCTACCTCAAAGAAAATGATAGTTGTTGCTACTGAAAACTTGCAGATTGAATTCTTACTATATTGAAACTATGTTTGGGAAGTTGCTTCCTCCCTTTTAATGGAGAACTAATTCCTTAGTCATTGTTAAATTAAGGTAAAAGCTTTTGTATGTTTATCAGATCACAGAGGAAAAGGTCTCTGTCACACTGTTATCTTACAGGAGCTACTGTATTCTGCTAAAAACCCCCCACCAAACCCCACCCATATTTATGTGTGATTTTGTTCCTAAAAAATACAGTTCTCCCAATTATGTAAATTGTGCCATGAATCCCATCTAATATCTACTAGTAGATAGTGTTTTGTATTTGCATTTGATATGATCGTTGCTTAGTTTCTGGCAATCATGCCTTTGCATTGGACTTTTTCTTTATAGTGGCAATGATTAAGTTTGTAATGAAAAGGTAATCATGTTATTGTAATGTGTAGTAGTCAAAGTTGTGTAAGAATTGAAGTCATATATTGATAAGGCATGAAAATAAGCTTTCATCAGGTAATTTAATATATCCACTTAAAAACAAAACATAAAAAGTAGAAGTGATTAAAAATAAATAAATAAATAATGTTTTCAGATTTATATGGTCAAACTGATAGTTTCATCTTCTAAGGCTCTTAGTTGATGTCCTTTTCTAATTTAGAGAGATTTTGTACTTTGGACTAATCTTGAAATAATTTAGGATTATGTAATTCAATATTATGTGAATTTTTTCAAATTTAATTCCTAATTAAACTGACATTGCAATATGTAGAGATGCATTGATACAGCTTGCATTCTTCTTACTAACCTGTGGATTATGTCATGTGTCAAATGGCATGGAGTCACTTATGAATTACGTGTATATAGAGCTGGAAAGTAATTCTGCAATACTGTTATGTTGGTATTCTGTTGTGAGCTCTGTCAAGGGTATTTTATCTTGTAAATGGAACACTTTTAATATAAATTTCCTATTTTTTTAGAATTTTATTGCTGTTAGTAATAGTAGAGAGGTTTGTACACTGGTCACAGTAAAATCTCTTTCCATAGTACCCACTGTTTTTGACAAGGATGATGGGAAGAAGTGTTTTCCACTTTTAGATCTTCATTAAATATTAATATAAAACCTAAGCAGACCATGTGTATTTCAGCCAGCTACTGACTTGCCTGAGTTTCTTCTGCTGTTAAAGTGTCTGGATGTATAGAAAAGAATGGTGATGTTCTGTGGTTTCTTACCAGGTAAGTAGTTACCAAGTCCCATTATAGTAGCCCAGACATCACATCCTGTTCCTTTCTTTGTGGTATTTGAGCTAGGGATTTTTTCTTTCTCTATATATTTATTAAATTTTTAATTTATTTTTTTTTTAATAACTGTTTACTAACTCTTCCAGATACAAGTCTGTAAGGGCTTACCTATCTTAAAAACATTCTAAAAACATTAAAACTGGTGCCATCAGCTGTATTGAAAGCCCGGATTACCTCTTCCAGTATAGTGGCTCGAAAATTAGTCAAGATTAAAGGCCACCTCCAATATTTTTTGCCCTGTTGTGTTAAGCATACCAATTCCTGTTAGCAGTGTCATGCAAGTAGGTGGTGTGGCTGCATCATGCCCAATTGCCTTTTACTTATAAGAGCTATATCCTGACAAACACATCTAGCCAAATAAGTTCAGTACCTTTTCACATCCGGGTTATGAGGGCAGCAGTTGTTCTGAGTCTGTAATGTGGCTCACATGTCTTTGGACCTGTGATGAGGTGCAGTAACCACTTTACTACAGAGCTTTGTGCAAAAGTTGACAGGTGAGAAATCTTTACAAGTGTTCGGCAGTGTATGGTGAAGGATAAAGGCATAAGGATAAAGACTAGTCTATTTTATAACAGTGAGTTTCTCTTTCATACATTTTGTTTGTTGTAACAGGGTCCTATATCTATTGCTGTGACTAGCAAACAGGGATGTATAGGAAACAAATTAACAAGTAATGACATTCCAAAAATAGAGCACGCATTATTTATCAGAGGAACAGGAGACACGCTCAGTGTTCCACTTTTGACCATCCTTTAACTGAAAGTGTCCTGTCATTTTAATACATGCAAAGTGAACAAGGCTCAAGTTAATTGTCATGTCTGAAAAATAGCTGAGGAGTGCGTAGTGCTTACTAAACATTGCAGGGGAATTGGTAAATGAAACCTGACAAGGCCTGAAAAATTATAGTCTCCCTAAGACGGAATGTATAATATAAAAAGGATGTGTGCTGAGTTAAGATTATTTAACATGTTGCAACAAGGTGTGCTTCACTGGCTACCAGATTATAGATGGCAACTTTTTTTTTTTTTTTTTTTTAACTGACAGCCCTGATTCAGTGAAGTCTCTAAGTCATTTATTATCTATTAAATGATCTTTTTGGCTGAGGGGGTGGGGGAAAAAAGGAAAGAGTGGAAAATGATCAAATGCGTATGTTTTGGAATAGTATTTTATTAGTTACTGTACTGATGGAAGTGCTAGATTAGGATAATGATGTATCAATACAATTTACAATATAATTTGCTGTTTAGCTTCATAACGTAAGTCTAGCTGCTTTAATGTTAAAATATAAGACTTTTTAGTAGTACTAAAACCTACTCTTTTTAGTAAAGAGTAGTTACAGTACACCAAAACCTCTTTATTAGCTCAGTGTACTTGAGTCTCATTATCTGTTTCAGTAGTTTGTTACATTATACTTTCAGATTCACAAAGGTGTAGTTAAGGTTCAGTGGCAATTTCATCTGCTGCGTTTTTCCCCTCCCCCAGAGCTTTAAAAATGTTGGGTTTATGCACTGCAGTTTGAAGTGTAGTGTATTGTATTTAATTTCTTTTTTTAAATGGGCACATTATTTATCTCTAAAACATTTAAGGAGGATTACAGATACAATCCTTTTTAATGTCTTTTTTCAAAAAGTGACCACTGCGTTTACCATATCTGGCACATTTGACCATGAATATATATGTATATTTTTAACCTTAAAAACAGTGTAGCTTTAGCTCTCTGTCTTATTGCCTGTGCCACAGGCAACAATATAGCTTGTCACTTAGCTATCCCATCCAAATGCTAATGTAATCTTCTTTCTTTTATGTGTTTTAAAAATTGGATCCAAAACTGGATTGTATGTACACTTAAATTTGGTAGCCAGGCTATGCTGGATGCCCAGGTTTTTTATGCTGTAAACTGAGTATCTCTGTAGCTCATCCTGAAAGTAGGGAAATCAGTTGAAGGTCACTATGTTGAGCTCATTGACATCAAAAGATGCCGAATGATGTTTTTGTGTGAGCACTCTTGTTTTTTGGTTGAGCAGTTTTTAGACAGGAAATATTATGCTCACGTGTTGAAAGTGGTACTGGTGTGGTGAGAGCTGGTGGAGAAGCTGACTGCACAGCCCCAAATGCCAGGCTTTTTAGAACAATACTGTCTCTGAGACTGGCAATTGCGTAGTGCACAAGTGTGCTTTGATACAGGCACTCTAATAACCTAAACTAATTAATGTGAAGCAGAACAGAAACCAATGTTGAAATAAAATACATTTTTGTATTTAAAAAGTTAAGAAGTTGGCTATTATCTCTGTACTCAGAAGAGGAAGCATGTAGGTTCACAGTAGGGATACAGAGTTGAATGGTCAACTTTCAATATGTAAAAGTTCGGGCTCTCATTAGCAGGAAAAGACCAAGTATTATTGAAAAAGAGGGACGTATTTTATTTTTTCATGTAAATGTCGTAGATGATAACAATGTAATGACTTATTAGATTATAGAATTTTCATGTCCTGCTTTATTTATAGTGATAGTGACTTGAGGTCTAATTTACTTTTGATATATGGCAAAATGTTACTGTAGCATATTTGGTGTTAACTTTTTGTTTGGTTTACTGGGTAGGGTTTTCACCCGTACTTCAGGTTGTGTTAATTTCATCCTGATTAGTAGAACAGCATTTAGAATATCTGTCTAGGTTGCCCCGCCAGTTGACTGTTCTCACAGGATGGTCCTCTGCAGTGTTTGGCCAGACCAAATTAGTGCAAATGCTACTCTAGATGCTTTTCTAACCCTTCAAGAGCCTTCAGATTATTCAGAAGGTTATTTTTTACTTAATTTACTGCAGTACTTCTTTGAGAAGTTGTATTCCATCTTCTGTTTAAACAGCTCAGATATTGACATCCATGGAATGAATATTTACTTGAGAGGAATATAGAAGGAATATTCTCAAACTAATTTACATAATGTCAAGATTTTTGTGTGGTCTTCAGCTTCGTTTTCAGGGTTCTTCTCTTCTCCCTTGCACTGCCAGTCATACAGAATCCTTTTGATACTTGTGGGTATTGAATCTTCCACCTTCAAGTGATTTTGTGCTGTTCATTTCTCCTGCATAGGTCAGCTTCTCAGTGAGACTGTTGTTTGTGATTCTGTTGAACTGCTTCTGTTCTTGCACAGGTGTATATCAAGCTGTTGTAGAAATTTAAGGAAAAAAACCCTGCACATCAATCTGAACAGTGAATGTAATTTATGCTACCTTTTTGTTTCATAAATTCTGTCCAGTGGAGACATCAGAAAATAGCCCTTGTTGGGTATAAGACCATCCCAGGGAAGCTAGATAGCAAGCTATCACTGTGTGTAGTATAGGTCAGGTCTAGCATTTTTACAGAAATGAACAGCTGAAGGATTTAATTTTCCATGATGTCCAAATGTTTCTGATACTGCATCTTAAGATTTCTTAGATTTTTCTTCTTTTTTTTTTTTTTTTTTTTGTGGTTTTATTCTGGTTTCCATGATTAGCAGAGGTTGATTTAGCATAAAATGGTGTTATAGAAGTCTTTAATTAGGAGACAATATACTCGTGATGCTTACTCTTACGTGACCACATTGTCAATCAACCTTCTAATTGGTAATTCCAGTTCATATAAATAAAGCTACAATCAGTATTGTCAAAGGGATGGTTAAAACAGCAGATGAATGCACATGCAACCAGTTGATATGAAAAGCTTTAGTTTAATTTCTTAAGAAATGAGCTACTTGAATAAAACTCCTTTACCTGCCTGCTAATGATTACCTATTAAGTAGTCTGGGTAGAAGTATCAATTTTGAAACTCTTGATTTTGGATAGGACTATGGTGTGCACTTACATGTGAATGTCTCATAAATATTTCCCAAGAGCAATTTATTTTTCTAATTAGCTTGAACAGCCTCTGCTTTACGTAGCGCTTTAAGCAGTTTTCAGTAAATCAATTCAATCACACAGCTGTTGTTTAAAACTTTTCCTAAGTTACTGTAATTCTCTGTAGAGACCCAGAATCTCGCTAATTAGTACACTTAATCATACCTTGTACAAAATGCATGAATATATGGATTTAATCATTCCTAGAATTTCATAGAAAAACAGAATAACAGAAACCTGAGTGTTCATAGCTCTGAAAACAGTTTGCTATTCTCATTTAATAGTTATGTACCAAGCAGTGTGTACAGGCTGACGTAGAGTGGCTACACACTTAATTTTTACTTGCCAGTCATAACTTTACAAAATAATTTAATTGGGGCTGCAGCTTTTTATATTAAGGTTTAAAAGTTACTAAGATCAAACATCTACAACAGTTTCATTATTTCTTCCAAAGTAAAAAAACCCCAAACATTTAAAACAAATATGTTTAGTTCTTATGTGAAATGAAATCTAGCTTACTGGGTGGCATTTGTGATGTTAAGATTCAGACTTTTGAACTGTTTAGCATATAGCAGAGATGGCAGTTAGTTACAGTTATTGTAAGTGAGTTTTAAACTCATTTAACATTAAAATATTTCAATATTGAGTGTTTACTTTTTTGGTAAGATTATTAATATTAGATGAAAAAATCGAAAAGCAAGCACTTATTTAAAGTACAGCCTTTTTTGTTTTTCAGGATGTGACTTAAAATGACTTCTGATTCTGACTGAAGGTCCTCTGAAAAATATGCTGTGCTTGAATGTTTGCTAAGTACAAGTAAGTGACTGATTTCATATTGGGACTATATGTACCTGAATAGTTAACTGCCTTACCATTTTTAAAGCTACAATTTACAAATTGTCCATGTAAATATATAAGAAGCATGTTCTTAAAAAGAAGAAAAGGCGGGGGAGGAAAGAAAGAAGAAGAAAAAACCCTTACTTCACTACTGCCACAAAGTGAGTTTTCCCGTTTGGTTTCTTGTGAATTCTTATCTATGTAAATAGGAGTATCAGTTGTTTCTGTGGTCAGTCTTATAACAAAAGAATGTTTGCATAGTTTCAAGAATATTTTGAACCAGAAGTTTCACTGGAAAGCTATCATACTTTTTATATATATGTATTTGAGGGAAATATAAGTTTGAAATTACAAATTTTCACTAAGAATATGGAGCTGCTGAATGGAATGTCCTCTAGTTTTATTTATAACAAATAAGATTTAAATATTTGGGGCTTTGCTTAGCATAAATCAGTTTATTACAATTTGCATCTTAAAAACTGTGTGACTTATGTCTTGGTTTTTATGAAAGGAGGATTATATTTAATATTTTAACATTATATACAATTTAAAAAATTGCAGACCATTTTCATGATTCATTGAAAAGGACTGGTTTGATTTAGTTCTTCTTAATTGGATTATTCTGGGGAATGCTAAAAGCCAATTTATACTTTTTCCCAAGTGAATTTTTCAAACAAGAAATCAAGTCAGACAGAAAAACTTCCAAGCTTGCAAGATATCATGAGTACATATATTTTGAATAGGAAAAAGTTGATGGTTTCACAGACCAAAGAAGAGTTTAAAATGTTTTTATGCAAATACTATGATTTTTTAAATTAGTTTGGATATGTTTTAAATTAGTATTGTATAGTTGTGCTTTGTGGGTTTTGTTTTTGTGTGTGTGTGGCCAACTATTTCAGCTAAACAAATACAAAAACTAAATCTGAAGCATCTAATTGTTTATATTTTAGGGCCCCTGTTAGGACAAAACCTTCCCAGTTGCTGTGTCCTATTTGGTGAATAGGTCTTTCATCTACAACTATTGAGAACATGGACATGAGGAAGTAATGCCTGAGTTGGAGAAGGAAGTCAGTGCATTGAAAGACAAACTAGCAGAACGCAATCTAATAGATGTTGTTAAGTTAGTAGTTTTCCAATTTGTGCGAGGGTGAGGTGAGTAAGTGCAGGGAAGAAACTATCAAGCTGAAAACTTTCTGCTTACTGTGCTTAGTACTTCTTGATGTCCTTTTGACTTGAATGCTCTCTAGGAAATGGCTTTAGGAACTTTCCCGATTTCAAACATACTGTATTGTTGACATATGTATCCTTTTCTTGGTAGTCCAGGACAGAATTTTAGAAGATAATATTTTTGTTTTTTTAGCCTGTCAAACTACTGAAACCCTGGCACGTTGAAAAATGCTAGTCCTAAATGCTGATGATTTATTTAAATTTTATGTTTTTGTTTGGAAGGCTGTACATATATTGTTGCAATGAATGGATTAATAATTACTAGAACTTGTTTTACCTGTCACATGCAAAAATCAGTACCTTTTTAACAATCCATCTGTGGTTTTCACTGAGAAATGAATCAACCTGACATGTGAAAAGTGTATAGTACATTGCAAAGGATGTAGACATATGTACCTTATTAATAAGGACAAAAGTTTTTTCAATGCACTCACTGATGAACAAAAAGGTCTTTGTTATTTTTTGTTTTCTTGCTTCCCCTTTTTGATAAGTGAGAAAAATTTTGGAAAATTTAGGAAATTATCTGAAAAGTTATATCAATAGTAATGCAGAAACTAGTATTTAGTATTTGCAAATCATCATGAAAGTTTGGAACTTTTTCTCCAAGTATTGCTGCCTCTGGTTCCACTCCACTGGTGGCGTTAGGAACGTCAGTGTATAGTGGTTTGGTACTGCTACAACTGATGGAATTAAACAATGTCTTGCTTTGAAGACTTTGAACCATCTCTTACATCATCTTGGTTTTTCTCAAATTTGCTTTAACTATAAACTTCGGAGGGCTCTGGACATATTTACTTCCATTCCCTATTTCATACAAATGTATACCTTTCTAAATTATTTGGCAAGAGCTAGGGCTTTGTTTTTCCAAATAACTTTTGGAAAATCATATTGGACAGAATAAAGGGTGGCTTTTTGTCATCTGTTTTCAATAGCTAAATGGAGCATAGCATGAAATGCTTTTATTTTATAAAATGTTTGATGAAAATGACAAAGTATTCCAATACAGTGGAGTAACATGGGCAGTTTAATTTAGAAATTAAAATTAGCTGCTGGTGCTGATGACATCAGACTAGAAAACATTTAAATATTATTATATACATAGGAATTATCATTCATTAAGTACCTGGCTTTAAAATTTGGCAGTCACAAGAAATTTTCGCTATAAATTATATAAACTAGGAACAGATAAATTTTAGAAAAATATAGTTATATATCACTGGGTAGAAGTTATACTCAGCATTTCTTCATCCTTATATGCAGTCAATCTAATGTAGCTTCTTGCATTTTAAGCAAATACTTGCATACACATTTCATTAAAAAGTGCATTATAGTATGTATTGATAGCTCAAGTTCATAATACAGTCCCCCTGTTAGTTATCCTTCTATGCAGTAGGTTTGCCGTCTACTTTTTGAGCTTATACATGCAAGCAGCTTTGAAGAAAAATAGCAGAACAATTGTCAGATTTTTCATGGAAGAGGTTGCTGTCATATCTGTATTTCCAGTATTCTGAGTAAAAATAATATTCTATGACAAAAGATTATCATTCCTGTGGTTTGGGTAATTTATACTTATCTAAAATTTAACATAGTTTCTTATATTTGCCTGGCTTTATATAGTAACTGAGCTATTCATCGAGTCAAATTAAGCTAGCTTTTAGATTTATTTTAATTACACAAATAATAGAAAGAAGTTCACTGTGTAATTCTTTTCTTTAAAAAATGCTTCACTTAGGTTGGTAATATTGTGCAGTGTAACTAGCAGAGGAGTCTTTCTAGCCAGCGTTATAGGATCAGGAGCCAGAAATAATGCTATTGCCTGTTAGCTCTGAGAGTAAGTTTACAAAGATGGCTGTGTTAAACATTTTAGCTTTTAGTAGTAAAAATGCATAAAAGTTTTAACTTTTGAAAGCTGTGTTTTGGAGTTGTCTTTTGAAATAATGATTAACTTCAAGAAGATTCCCTAAAAC
Source organism: Buteo buteo (assembly GCF_964188355.1). Taxonomy (NCBI): domain Eukaryota; kingdom Metazoa; phylum Chordata; class Aves; order Accipitriformes; family Accipitridae; genus Buteo; species Buteo buteo. The sequence goes on from NC_134172.1 coordinate 69,687,647, forward strand.
CCCCCGAATGTATTTCTTTTTGGGAAAACTTTTCAGCTCCTTAGAAATTACAGGTTCATATTCAATGAATAAATATAACACCTGGTACTTTTTAAGTGGTGATTTCTTTCATTATTAACTCACTGAGTAATAGCTTCTTTTGTGAATAATTCCTATAGCAGGGAAATTAGTTTGACTTAACAATTTGTACTGTAAATCCATCTGTATTGGGAAGCAGCTTCTGTAATTTGCTTAGCTAAGCAGTTACAGAGTTGTTCTAGGCATTACATGCCTTCTCAGCTTGTAATGATACTCTTAGGGAAAGGAAAATACATGTGCAGGAACTCTGCAGCTTCAGGCCTGAATAAACTACCACAAGCTACTTGGGTGTAATAGTAGGGAAACAGCCTACATGAATTACCTAATTTTTCCTTCCTTCTCCAAGCTGCTATATTTAGGCACTGAAACGTTTTTTGAAAGAGAAGAAGGGTTGTATTCTCTGATATGTATCATGTTTCAAATGCTGTAATCATGTAATAATTTTTGGGTTTGTATTTAATCATATTGTGAGTTGTCAGTACAGGTAGATGTTAAACCAGAAGTGTCGTTTTCATTCTAATTCATTCAATGCAACCCTGTTACCTGCAAAATTATGTTCTGGTGAAATGTCTGTCCTAGCTCGTATTTTCAACTGTTTAATGTATTCTAAATCTTTCCTCCTCTTAAATAGAATTTACTCTTGGCTTCTGACATACTTGCTGTGCCCACACCCTTCCTGAGCTATCCTTAAGTCTTATATTTTAGGCTCTTCCTTTCTCTTTCCGCAGTAGCTCTTAACCCTGCAGCTCTATACTCTGCCTGTGAATGCAGTTACAGGGAGGGAAGCTCCAATCCTGGAGTGTGTGCGTGTGTCACCTACAGAATGACTCTCAGGATTCAGCGTTAGCTGTGAGGTCTGTAGGCATAAGACCTTATGAGTCAAATGCTCTACTGAGCATCAGCTTCAGATAATCAACTGCTTTTTGCATGATCATAGCCTGTTTCTATAATCTGTTTTTGAAACTACTTGTTCAGATGAGTAGTTTTTCATTCAGCTGCTTAATTGAAGAAAATATTATCTCTGCGGTTGTTCAGTGCTATACTGTCATCTCGTGGTGTAACAGTATATTTTTCTTGAACTTCACTTAACGTGGGCCATTATAAATGTATTTGAGAGGTTTTTGCCCTGGAGGAATATAGATTGAATAAAAGTCTTCAGGCTTGCTCTTCCATCTTTCTGTATATTGGGCTTTGTCTTATTCGTCTCAGTTTTATATCAAATATTTAGATGTAAAACCAACTTCTTATATGTGCAGTCCATGACCATAGTTACAGTTAGGCATTTTTTGTAATTGTTTATTTCAAATGCAAGATTATGTTTTACTGTTATTTTTAATTTATTGTAAAGTACAAAGTATATTATCTTTCCTTTCCTAATGCCTATCAATTGGGATGAGGATTGGTTATGAACACAACTTTGTTAAGCATTGTAACATTTGCTTAATTGCAAAGAGAACTTGTTCTTTAAAGAGATGCCATTGTACTTCTGAGCTTTGTACACGTGCCAGAGTAATCCAGTGTCTGCTCCTCAGTGCAGCCAGCAGTCCTGTCCTGTCTAGGTTTCAAAGGTTTGTACTTGTGTAAGAATGTCCTTTTAAATTCTCCACCCATAGCTAATATCCTGCAACAACAGTATCAGCTATTGCAAGCAACTCCCATACTGCTTCATGCAAATATGTTCTTGTGTGTCTTTGCCCTTTCAGTTTAGACTTTAGAAAGAACTAAAGTAGTAGTATTTTTTTTTTGCTACAAAAAGCCAGTAAGCAAAAAATCCAATCAGTCAAGGTTAGTACATCAGAAATAATACACACACTTTTTTTTCTTTAGATATCTTGTCCTAGAAGCAGTTAGTTGACTAGGTGCCTTTCTAACGGGTTGGTTTTCTTTGCTGCAAGCGTGCACTGCTGGTTTGTGTTTAACTAATTTCTTGTTCACAAGGGTGCCCAGATCCTGTTCTGCAGAGATGCTTCAAATCAGTTGGCTACCAGCTCCTGATACCTTAACATAAACTTCATTTAGATGAAAGCATGTCTATCAGTTCCTTGTCCTTGTGATATGTGATCACTGACTCCTAGAGATTTGGTCATCCTAAGCCAGTTTTTTTAATAACTGTAGTAATGGTGGGTTTTGCTTGTGGAGATCCTCAAAGAACTTTTTTTCCTGAAAGTTTTATTAGTGCCTGGGTTATATGTTATGGAAAGTTTCTCTCCAACTAACAAGTATAACTGTCTTACCTAAATAAATGTTTAAGACAAGTTACTGCTCTTGCTATATGTGGTAAAGATCTGCAGCCTGAACTAGATTGCAGTAAGTTAAATTCACATTTAATTTAGGAATTTCTGTAAAAAGGATAAAATAATGCTAAACTTCTAACTGCCCAGTTGTGTCTTGTTGTCATTGTGGTACAAAAACCCAAATACAAATTATTAGATTATTTTATAGTTCTAATTATGTTCTAAAATACTCTGGCTAGGTAAATAGCATAGATCCCTTTAAAAGTTTTTTTTCCTCCCTCAGCATGTGATTTATTATAGCATAGCAGGATCTGGTATAGGTGTCTTCTCTCCTCTGTGACTGTTTTCCTTTTTCCTCTTGGGAATGAGGGGAGATGAGTGTCATGGATATATAAGGTGCCAGGCTTGATTAATATAACTAGACTTCAACAAAAGCAACGTATTATTTTATTGAGTTATGGCCCAATCTTTGCAGCAGAAGCAAGAGAGTTGAAAGAGTTCTGAAGTCTTTGCTTGCCTTGTCCTCAAAGTTTTAGAAAACTGTAGTCATTTTAGGAGGTTTAGCAAGCGACATGAAATTAAGACTATAGTAACCTGCTGATTTAGAGATGGTAATAGTAATCTGTTGGCTTTATACTGAGCCACGTGTGAAACTCTCATTTAAGCCCACTGATTTACTCCTAAGGATGACAATTATTTGTGGCTGCGGTGGTTAGATTACATGAAGAGAAGAAAGGAGCATACAGAAAAGGAAATTTTATTCAACATTTCTGGATTTTCAGTGTTCTGATCACCTGTTCTTCAGTGCCTCAGAGTATCGCTTGCCTTTTTCTTTAATGGTATCTAACTTTATCTTTAGTATTTAACTACATTTTGGCATAACATGTTAATTTGCCACTTTCTTTTCACGTTATCTAAACATACATTAAACAACATATAATGAGAATCTTTTTATTTTCAGACAAATTGGAGCTATACAGTGGCCCCAGTACTATGGTGCAAAATTTTAAACATATCTGAATCAAAATAAATGCATTTTTTACATTTATATTTGCTTACATTGATATAAAGCTTTGTAAACCTCTGTTTTGGCAAAATAAAAAATTGATTTTTAAAAAAATGGTAACCAAATATTATGTTTTTACTGGTAAAAAGGTATATGGATTTCCAGTAAAAATACTCATAAATCTAAATCTGGTAAAAATAAATAACTTTTCTGTATAAATCCTCTGTGTTTTGAATTCTTATTTTGAGAGGTTCATTCACAATTCTTATTTTATTGCTTTTAGTTGCTGATGCATGGTCAAGATGAGTGGATTAGGAGAAAACTCCTTGGATAGCTTGACCAATGAGTCAAGGAAACGCAAGCCATTGCCCTGTGATACACCAGGTGCAAGGTAGGTTTATATAGACCTTTCCCCTTTTTTTTTTTTTTAATAAGGTTTTTAAAAATATTTTTTAAGTTTTCATTGCAATTTAGAGTAAGTTCTAACTAATCATTTTGTTCAGTTGAAAAATACTCTAGGCCAGCTTCTGTTGTGAAGATACATGACTTTACTATTATGTGTAGATATGCCAAAGCTGATGAACTATGCACTATAATTAGACTCTTGCAGAAATCTTAATAGAGTGAACATATAATGTATCACTGTTTGAAGCTGTGATTGCAAGGCAAAAGAAGAAAAACTTCTTGCTTCACAGAACTTTCAAAGGCAGCATCTTCTATCTGGTAATTGATTTGACAGGCTTCATTTCAGGTGGTCATGGTCAGCACTGAATACTGCAATAGGTTGAGCATTTTTTTTGTTGACTTCCATTTCTCCAGACTAGTTTGCAAGTTCATCTCAAATTTTGGCATTCTATGCTGTCTTCCTGCCCCTCACTCAACTCTGTCAGAGATCGTTATCTGAGGGACTCAGTTTTCTGTACCCCTCCAGCCTCATTGCTTTCCACCACATGCTAAGTGTTCTGTGTTATCCTTTCATGTTCTTGTTCCCACAGAGTATTAACCTTTATTAAATTTGTATTCAGTTTCACCAAAATAGCAGGCGTCATGTGTGCTCATATTTCTCCCTTTTATGTACATCCCCACTGTCCCATGCTAATTACTTCCATCATGCAACACATTGTGTTTGAGATCCTCACATTCTCCCACTGTATCCCAGTGTCTCTTTGTGAGTGTCCTCCATTTCAATTTCTCTTTCCCTTTCTCCAGTGTCTGTCTGTCTATTCAAGAATTCTGTTTTTCATTTTGTCACCCTTCGTTAGCTTTCTTTATCTTTTAAGCCCCTGCTTTGTAATTTATGTTTTCTCCAATATTGGTCCATGCATACTCTCCTAACTCTTTTGCTTGATTTCTTCTCAAAGAATATTCATTCTATTTTGATTCCCTCGGTGTGCTCATTCTTGTCCCTTTCCTTTCTCCCAAGTCATCCTTTTCCTACTCTTGGCATACTCTGTGTATGACACTGTTCCCTCTGTTGATTTAGGCTGTAGATAGTGCCTTTACTCAGCACATTAATCTATGTAGGAAAAGGAATTTCAGAGAGAGACTTCATCCAGCAACAATAGGTTGTCTGGGATTCTGCTTTTCTTGGATGTTGAGGTGGCATTTTTGTCCGGATGCCTAGAAATTTCTGAGGTATCCCCCTCCTGTAGTCATCTTGTTACAAGCAAACCAAAGGGGTTTCATAGAATGATAAAATTCTATTTTATTTGTCTAATAAATTATAAACAAATTGGAAGTAACTTATAATGTTAAAATATACTTTCTGTATGAGTGTTACAATTTTATAACAGGCAATTGCTATTTTCATGAAATTTGACGTTAGTCACATGAGGATTTTTTTGATGAATAGCTTTCTCATACCCTCTTAAGATAAACTTGTACTTAAAATTCTTAAAGAAAACAACAAAAAAACAAACCAAACAACAATGTAACAAAACACACACGCATCCCCCTTCAGATTTATGTTTGCTGGAAGAATAACTACTACGTAGGTTTAATAGGTAGCTATTACATGAAGTACATTAAAGTTCACAGATTGAGCACAGCTTTTGCATATGATGGTATGTAAGTATATGAAATTATGTTTTTGGTTCCTAGTCTGACCTGCAGTGGTGAGAAGCGTCGGCGAGAGCAGGAAAGCAAATACATTGAAGAACTGGCTGAGTTGATATCTGCTAATCTGAGTGACATTGACAATTTCAATGTCAAACCAGACAAATGTGCTATTTTAAAAGAAACCGTGAGACAGATTCGACAGATAAAAGAGCAAGGTACAGTTCCCTGCTAAGCCAAAATAAATAATTTAATTTTTCTTGTGATTCCTTTTCCAAAGCAGTAGTTACTTGGGAAATTGAGTAGTGTTTTCCACAGTAGCATGTAACTGAGAAAGTCTTCAAACTTTGTCTTGAACCAAACCTTTAATATGCCTTAAATAATTTTCTGTTTAAAAGTAAACAAGTATTTACCATTACTTTTTATTGGGAATCAGGGCTTTAAAACTTTGTATGGCCTTTCTTATCAGTTTCCTGAAAATACTAGGAAAGCTTAAGCTAGTCCGCAGACAAGCTAAAAGCAGATGGTATTGTACCATCTGCTGGTACAATACACCAAATACTCTTTGGTATGAAGAATACATACTGTTGTCTTTCACTTCAAGGGACTTCATGCTTAAAGGGAGTTTAATGCTTTGAAATGAATTTCTTAAAAAATACCTGGTTTCTTATGGGGCACACCTCCAATCAGATATATTGATTTTTATTTTTTCCTCTTATGTTTTTATGGACTTTCCTTTGTTTTCTTGTGCTGTTTAAGACATGCTTCCTAAATGGTTAAGTATGTGATTCTAGTATATTTAAAATACATTTAGCTTGAGATCAAATAATTAAGTAGGGCAGTTGGCTGTACTTAGGATACAGTCGAGTCAACAAAGGAGAAAATAGCAATGCATCAAATCTTGGTAATTTTTGTCAGCTAGGGTAAACCTAAGTGGTATAATAATTTATTTTTTTTTTAATGGTGAGGTATATGTAAAACCTGTTTTAGAAATGTATAGTGAGGGGTGTGTATATATATATATTTTTTTTTTTTTTTTACACCACCCCACCTCCACCCCCAATGACTATAGCCTGCCAAGTGTACATATTTCCTTTGGGCAGTAAAGTATTAAAAAAATCAAGTGCGCTATGTTGTATATTTTACCTGTCATGGTAAATTGGCACATCTTTTGAAAACATGTTAAAACAATTCTAAAAATTAATTTTAACTTCTGTTTTTAAGGTTTTTCTAGTGTATTCTAGTGTATTCTAATGTAATAATTCTGTTTCATTATAGAGTTGAGTATGTGAGAATCTTCCCATAGGATGTTGTACTCCTCTTGTGGTCTGCTTAGCCAGCCAGCAAGTACCACAGAACAAAGCTTACTGTTTGTTTTCTGTAATTCTGCTGCCTGGTGGGGATTCCCATTGCACCTTTCCCTGCAATCAATTTATTTAGGATATTTTGATTCTTAAAATGTGATTTTATTATATACACACACACATACGTATACATAGACACAAGCATATGTTAACATGAGCGAAAGCATTTTTGTAGAACAATGGTGAAGGCATCTGAAGACTGTGACCAATGATGATGAGATGATAAAAATAAAATCACAAGGAAGAAATATGTATAATGAGTGTGTTTAATGGCCATTGAAAGATTCAGCAGGCATTGATCAGACAGATGATCCCAAAAGCATCAGAAGAAATATTGTTCACAAAAAAAGTTTATCTTGTGAACTTTGATGAGTCAATTTATGTGAGCAAAGAGTTTGGCATTACATAGCCATGACATTTTTTCCTAGTCTTAAGCAACTAACAATGTATGAGACCTCCTCTCTTTCGTGCTTTCTTTTTTTTTGCCTTTATTCACATACTTCCTAGAATCTGGCTTGTAATATTAAAATGTAGTCTTCATGTGAAATGTTGCTTTACTGAAGTGTATCTTTTGGGTTTCAGGAAAAGCAGTTGCTAATGATGATGATGTTCAGAAAGCTGATGTATCTTCTACAGGTCAAGGAGTTATTGATAAGGATTCATTGGGACCTCTTTTATTACAGGCAAGTACAAATTAGGCCCTAGTAAATCCCCATGGAAACAAATATTTAAGGTAGATGAAAATATTACAATAAAGCCTGTAATCCTATAGTAATAAAAACTATGCAAGAACTATGCAGAACTATGTTTGAAAGGGTCAGGAATAAAATCTATCATGTTTTCTTAATATTGCCGGAATTCTCTTTAGAGGGAAAGAAAAGGATAGCATTTGGCTTTTTCTCATATTCTTGTGCTTTACTTTCTTCAGCAGTCATTAGCAAATTACTACTAAAGCAGTGCTTAGTAATACAAGGAATAGTTTGCTTTTTTTAGGGGATAGGCCTTAAAATAAATGGATGAGGTTTTGCAAAGACTAGAGGTCTGTGATGTGTACTGGGGTTTGTGTTTCTAAATTCTGAAGCATTTTATACAAATGTTGCCATCAAGTAAAACAACCTAAGGATAATTGTAAAAAATGGTACATAACAGATACCTTTTCTTTATGCCTAGAAATTAATCCCATATTTACAAGTCCATTAAAAAGTACTTTTGAAACTTAATTGTTTTACATAGATACTGACATTTTCTTTCAGTTAAGAAAATACAGTATTTTAAGATACAGATAGACCGTTCTCTCTTAGCTGGTCACTCGCTGGTGGAAATGTTTTCATGTTCATGACTTGGTACTTGTTTCTACTGAATTTCTCTTTGTTTCAATTTGCCACCTATTGAAATAATGTTACAAATTCATTATCTTGTGTTCAAATAAAGCAAGAATGAAACATGCTGGTTATCACTGTGAAAGAGCTCAATAGAATAACAAATGAACAGATTAATTTTTAATATTGAAATTGTTCCTTACCAGATAAAAATTTCCTCAGAGAAAAATTTAAAACTTCATCTCTACCCTTGAGAAGAAATGCATGTATTGTAACTTGACATTTATCACCCACATAGTTTTTAAACTAAATTATGTTCAGAATTAAGTGGTGTGTCTTATATGTTATGCTGCATGTTAATATTTAGGCATTGGACGGTTTCCTGTTCGTTGTAAATCGAGATGGGAACATAGTATTCGTGTCAGAAAATGTCACACAGTATCTGCAATATAAACAAGAAGATTTGGTTAATACGAGTGTCTACGGTATCTTGCATGAAGAAGACAGGAAGGACTTTCTTAAAAACTTACCTAAATCTTCAGGTAATTAAAGTTGACTTACTACACTGTTACTAGGCTATTTGAAAACAGTTAGAGAAGAAAAAACAACTTGTAATGGATAACCTTTCAAAACAAATAATGTGTACAAAGAATATTTGACTCCAAAAATACGTTAATTTTGAAAAATATTACTGAGTTCTTACTACAGCATACCACCAGAAATAAATGTGCTGGAAATTCACACTGTACTTTAGCCTTCGCAATTTGTTTACCTGTAACTTAAATCAAGGATACTAAGAGAACACATTTCCTAATGCCACAAGAGCAGCTGAGGGAAGTGCTTGTTCTTTAAATACGTGAATGACTTTTCAGCTCTCCTTCAAGTGACTGAAAGTGTCACGTAAGGGAGAGAGGTTTTTGTACTTGATTCTCAATACTACTCTTTTATACCAAGGTATAAAACTGATGGTATATTGAGAAAGCATCTTAAAGTATTCTTTAATCTCTCTAATCTAGGAACAAGGTATCTAAATTAAGAAAAATAAGTTATGAATTGATTTTATCTGAAAATATTTATAAATTCTTATTGTGTTCTTTTAAGTTAATGGAGTTTCTTGGACCAGTGAAACACCTAGACAGAAGAGTCATACATTCAATTGCCGGATGATGGTGAAAACCTCTCATGATCTTTTGGAAGATGTAGGCAGCCACCAGGATATACGTCAAAGATATGAAACAATGCAGTGCTTTGCTTTATCTCAGCCAAGAGCTATGATGGAAGAGGGGGAAGGTAGGAAATTTTGTGGAATTACTGTGCACAAAAGAAATCTCTGAGTTAAGGTTTTTGGTATTCGGTACATGTTATGAAATCTGTAGCTTCTGCAATCCATTTTTAAGTTGGAACAGACTGCAAAATCTTCAATTCTTATTGTCTATACTTCCATTTTAACAATGAAAGGGACTTCAGCTATTTTATTAGATGCTTTAATAGAATAGAACAGGACAGAAATGAAAGAAGAAACATTCTTTTTTAAATACAGATTTGCAATCCTGTATGATTTGTGTGGCACGCCGTATCACAACTGCAGAAAGGGTATTTCCAACAAATCCAGAGAGCTTTATTACAAGACATGATCTTTCAGGTGAGAAATGTACCCAAGATGAAGGTATGAAGGTATCTTTTTTGTCTGTGTGCTCTTGTTTTAAATAAATCAAGTATGTAAATAAATTGTGTGTCTGTAGTGACTAACAGAATTCATACTGAGAATTCCCAACTGTTTTTTGCAATATATTGTTGTTGGCAGTGGGGTATAATAACAACTGTGGGATGCATTTTCTGTCTCTATGCTAGTGTGCTGTTGTTTGGCAGCTTGGTATAAAGCATTACTTGTGTTTTAACTTGGCAGCATTTCAAATGGTTGTCATTGTGCTTTCCTTTACATGCAAGAAATACTTTAAATCATAACTGAATCTAATGAAAGTTCTTTAGAATGCTTGTATTTTTATATAGTATGTGAGCTAATGTTTAAAGTGTTTTATGCTGTTTAAATTGAAATACTTATATAATCTAGATGGGGCTTTTTCAGATGCCAATTAGTGTTTATGATGTTCATTTGTGGATGTAGTCGGTCAGTATTTTTGAAAATTTTACTGTGTATGCATCCTTTGGGTGCCTGTAACTAGAGACTAAAGTCACTGTTTTCTAAAGCTCTAGCATTAACCTGTGGGTACTTAACTTCCTCTTATTCAGTTATCTAAATCCCTTTGAATATTGATGTTTTAACAAGCAGCATCATATTCTCATATGGCAGATAATTCATAAATGTAACTCCTGCATATTCAAAGTTTGGTGTTATGCTGATGAACAATTAAAATGGTGATATAGGAGCCTTCTGAAATGTACCATGTTTATACAAAAGTATTGGCATAGTCATAAAGAGTTTAACTTGTGTATTTTCTTTCCTGTTACAGGCAAACTTGTCAACATCGATACAAACTCATTACGGTCTTCCATGAGACCTGGCTTTGAAGATATAATTCGTCGGTGTATTCAGAGGTTCTTATGCCATAATGATGGACAGTCATGGTCAAACAAACGCCACTATCATGAAGGTAAAAATCTGTTTGCAATGTTTGGTCATACTGCTTCTTCTAGTGGCTGTGGTTTTTTCTGAAAAATAAAAATGCTGAATTCTACTGTGTTCTTTTTTTTTTTCATATTTTTTGTTAGTGTTAATTGCTGTGACTCATATTTACAAGCTGAAGGAGGATGACTTCTTGAGAAACAGGAATTCTGATGGAAGTTATTTTGTTTTTCTAATGTGTCTGTTTTGATAATTTTCATGGACGATATCAGATACATGTTCTAGGAGCCTGAAGTAAGCTGTTTTTCCACAGATGGATATAGCAATGACAGTGACAGCTATATTTCTGTAATAACATGTAATCCTTAATTATCATTAGCTTGTTATTTTTGTTTAGCATTAGTTTGACTTTCTTTTAATTTTAATTAATCCTTTCTTTTGTTGAAGGATAGTTCACAAAAAGTGGTAACAGTTGTGTTGATGCCTTTTTCTTATTCAAGACACAAGGTTTCAAAATCGTTTCAGTGTTCCTGTGTTATGTATTTTGTAATGCTAATTTGATAACCTTGATAGATAAAGTGAAGTGCAGTCACTGTCTTCAGTGAGAAAGATGACATTTTCTAAGTTTTCTGAACTCTAGCCTTTTTGAAGGATTCACAAAGGAATTCAGGTGGAGAGGATATTAAATAGAGAGACACTCATACTGGCAGAAAATTGAGCTTCTATTCCATTGGAAGTTCTTCAACTTAACTAATTCAATAAATCCTAAATTAAAAAGAAATTTGGAGCTCAGATTAAAAGCAATGGTTTCTACAATTTTTTTGATTGAAATAAAAATTTTTAACTTAAAAATACTTCATCTGAAGACTTCTAAGTTTCATTTCTATTCCATATTAATTACTTGTATATTTTAGTGCAATTAATATTTAAGTGTTGATTAGTTGTTCTCCCCAAGGAGAAGCCATGGAAACCTACTAACCCAGCCTTGGAATTCTGTTAACAAATGTAGAACTTTGCCAGCTGTGCATGGTAAGCACAAAATATTGCAGCATCAGAATAATCTTGTTTGCTTTTATCTTCCCTCTACTAATTTAGGAGAAAATGTGGAATACTTCCTTTTTCTGAATATCTATCTTGGGTGTGTCATTTATTTATTTATTTTAAAGTCTTCAGCAAATGAAGGGTGTTAAGAATCTGTAGAGTGCATATTAATAATTCTTGGGTTTTAAAATATGAACTATATTTGTGTATTTCCTTTACAGCCTATACACAAGGTCATGCTGAAACACCATTGTATCGGTTTTCTTTAGCGGATGGTACTATAGTGACAGCGCAAACAAAGAGTAAACTATTTCGAAATCCTGTAACTAATGACCGCCATGGATTTGTCTCTACCCACTTTCTTCAAAGGTGAAATCAGTGGTATCTGTTTGTCATTTAAGTGTCATAGCTTTTAAAAATATATCTGACCTTGAAGACACCTGAAAAAAATAGTATACCAAAATATTTTATCTGATTGAAACTCAAACAGAGGGGGAGTTACTTGGAAAGCAGCGTTGTGCAGCATACAAATAAATGTGTCAACCTAACATTGACACTTCCAACTTAACTGTGTGGCAGAATGACAATCACAGTCAAAAAGAGAGGTTTATCCTCACTACCTGCATGGAGCTTGTATTATGCATTCATTATTCTTTTGGGTTAACATTTATAATGATGAAACACTGAAAATAGAAATGCTCAGTTACATGCTATATCTTACTCTTTTTAATTGCAGACCAATTAAAAAGACAACAAACCCCCCTCAGATGCATCATTGATGACTCAAAGTTAAATGTACCTTAAATAGCACTTCCTGTGACCTGTTCTTGTTGATTGCAAGAATAATTGAAATGCCACTCTGGAGGGAATCTGTCTGCTTCTGGCATTAAAGTGCCTGCAGATGCTGAAAAATGAGTAGCTGAGATTGTTCAGGGCATCATTAGTGTGCACAGTAGAATGGTGTCATGCATTGACTCAGGAAGGGAGTAGAAGAAGGAAGATGTTTAAACTGATAAATCTGACTAATGACTGTTGATGAAAGCCTTTTGAAGGGGTGATACTGTATGTGCTTATAACTCAAATCACCTAAAGGACCAACCGCTTCTATAATGAATAGATGAGTGGCATGGCTTAGTTCTGCTTTTGTGGAAGCTTGAATTCTCACTGCTCTTTTTGAAAAAATATTTCGAAAATTATTTAATAATGTTATTCTGGTTTTGTAGCACTTGATTCCAAATAAGGTTTTAATTTGTTTTCTTGGGATTTCTGGGGATGTTGTTGAACTTACAGAGAACAAAATGGATATCGGCCAAATCCTAATTCAGTTGGGCAAAACATCAGAACACCTGTGGCTGGAAACACAAATTCTGTTGGTGGTCTTATGAACATGTCACCTGGTCAAGGCATGCCAATGCAGAACAGGAACTATGGTATGGGAGATCCCAATGCAGTGGGTCAGCTCAGCAGCACTCGATATGGAGGCCCTGGTAATATGGGACCAGTGAACTCTGGATCCGGAATGCAGTCCTCTACTTACCAGAACAACAGTTATGGGTTAAATATAAATAGCCCACCGCATGGCAGTCCTGGTTTAACTTCCAACCAACAGAATCTAATGATATCTCCTAGGAATCGAGGGAGTCCAAAAATGAGTTCACACCAGTTTTCTCCAGTTACAGGTATTTTATTTTTGCTATAAGCTCTTTTTTTTTTTTTTTTTAAGCCATCTTTTCTCACTTCTATCTGAATTCCATCTTTCATCCTTTTTAACAGTTCTATATGACCGTGTATGTGTTACTTAAATGTAGTATACCTAATTTCATGGAAAAAAATTATTTTAAAATAATTAACTCAATGTGGCAGTCACACATAATCCAAAGGAAAAGTAGATACAGACAAGTACTGTAGTCTAATAAGTTTGATCTCTCTCATGTGATACAGGTATGCACTCTCCAATGGGATCTGCCAGCAACACCAGCAACAGCACTTTCTCTAGCAGTTCTCTTAGTGCTCTTCAAGCCATTAGTGAGGGTGTTGGAACTTCCCTTTTATCAACACTTTCTTCACCGGGTCCAAAATTGGATAATTCCCCAAACATGAGCATAGCTCAGCAAAGTAAAACGAGTACCCAGGACTCCAAAAGCCCTTCTGGTTTGTATTGTGAACAAAACCAAGTGGAAAGTTCCATCTGCCAGTCAAACAGCAGGGATCTCCTTAGTGAAAAAGATAGTAAAGAGGGAAATCTGGAGGCATCTGAAAGTCAGAGAGCACCATCTGAAAGCAAAGGGCATAAAAAACTGCTTCAGCTACTCACATGCTCCTCCGATGAAAGGGGACATTCTACAGCATCAAACTCACCTTTAGACTCAAATTGTAAAGAATCTTCTACCAATGTTACCAGTCCTTCAGGAGTTTCTTCATCAACATCTGGAGGGGTATCTTCTTCCTCCAACATGCATGGGTCACTCCTGCAAGAGAAGCATAGGATTTTACATAAATTGTTGCAGAATGGTAATTCTCCTGCAGAGGTAGCCAAGATCACAGCTGAAGCTACTGGTAAAGACACGTATCATGATGCTAGTAATACAACGCCCTGTGTAGAAGGCAATGTCAAACAGGAACAACTGAGCCCAAAGAAGAAGGAAAACAATGCTTTACTAAGATACCTGTTAGATAAAGATGATGTTAAGGACCCGCTGTCCAAAGAGCTGAAGCCTAAAGTAGAAAGTGTGGATAGTAAAATGGGACAGTGCAGTAGTTCTACAATTCCTACTTCTAGTCAAGAAAAAGAGATGAAAATAAAAACGGAACCAGCAGAAGAGGTACAGTATAATGTAAAATGATGGTAGTGAACAAACCAATGATTTCTTATTACAGTGAATGGCTAAATATAGAACAGTCCTTTTAGTATGCATGTGTAAACATTTCTAAGAAAGCTCTGTGCAAATGGTGTGAAACTATATGCTCAAGTATTATTGTAACTGAAAAAGCACAAACAAAGAGAACTACAGGATATGTATATAACCAAATGTGCTGTACTGAAGTCTTGGACTAATGTTAACTTTAAGGTATGGTATGATTAAGGTAGCGCATATTTACGAATTATTCCTTCAAATCAGATCTTTAACATCTGCTATTTCACATAGCATATGTTTATTTTTATGGCTTACTAGGAAGTGGAGCTGTAACTGCCTCTGTAATAAGTTGGCAATACAATAGCAAAAGGTAAAACATGATTTCATTTTGAAAATATAAACAATACACAAAAATGTGTAATACTTAAAATAGCTATAGATTGGTTTCATTTCATTCATTGGTTTTCGCACTCTTTTTTTTCCTTCAATGAGGGAAAATGTTGTTCCAAATACATATATATTCAGCATTCAAATAAATATATGTATATTTATTTGTTTCACTGTTTCTAGAGTTGAAATTCCAAGAAATGTCACAATATAGCAAACTATATCACCATGGAACAACTCTCCTGAAAGCAGCAGTAGATAATATTCCTTTTGTATTTAGTTCCTAAGTCACATTTGGAACTGCTTCAAAGTAAATAATACTGGTCAGTATGGCAGAGTTTACTGAAACCATGTTGATGTCTTAGAACTTGGATTTCCCAAGTCAGTAATAACTATGTAAATAAAAAAATTGCTGCACAATTTTTATATTTGCTAACGGCAGACTATAAATGAAACACCTTGTAATATTTTTTTGAGTACCACTTACAGAAAAGTCACTAAAACTGTGTAATAGTACCCAATGTGTTGTTTCAGTACTTGCTTCTGAGATCTAATTAACATAATCGGAGATATGAATTCACTATATATGCAATTCTTTTTCTGTTAAAACTGCATCTGATTTAAAGACACCTTTTTAAAGAAGGTTAGGGCTCTAATTGACCAGAAAAATCTGTGGATGCTTTACATGGATTGTTGTGTTTACCAGTGATCAAATTAGGCATTTCATGTATGACACATTATTTATCACTGAATGGTACACATTCTTGACATTGTTTGCTCTCATTAGTGTGTTTATCTTTGTGATGACTGAAATGTTTATATTCAAAGGTGCTTTTCGTTTTATTTATGTGTACTTCCAGTTTCTCCTAATCCTCAAAATTAGCCAAGCAAAATACTCTAAAAAAATGTAGCTAAACGATATCTGAAGTTCTTCGGAAATTGAGAGATAGCCCAAGGTACTGTCAGTGAACTAAAACATTTGTCTCCCAATTATATCTTTTAAGATTAGCAAGGAGCTAAATGAAAGCTGAAGGATAGCGATATGACAGTAAATAACCTTGGTATTTTACTGCATCTTTTTCAGATGAGTGGAGACTTGGATAATTTGGATGCAATTCTAGGAGATCTGAGTAGTTCAGAGTTTTACAATAATGCTATGTCTGCAAATGGAAATAACCTTGGAACAAAGCAAGCATTATTTCAAGGAAACGCCCTATTGGGTAAGGAATTTCATCTAATATCACTTTGGTTTTAAAACTAGGTTTTTATTCTTACCTGATGTAAACATAATGCATCCTCAAATCCTTGGAGAATACTTTCTTTACCTCCTATATCTTCAAGGACAAATGTGATGCAAAATGGCTAATTATGCTTTCATAGACTATTATGTACACTATTAGCTGTTTTGACAGCACTCATCTACTGCATACACAATGAATAACGTCAACTTCAGTTCCTTGTTTTATGGTTTCTTCTGGATTTGCCTAACGCAGATTTCTCAGAGACAAGACATCAGGAAAAATGTTTTGTAAGTTGTAAATTAAAATGGACAATTTTTGTTCCTTACAGATGACTAGGGAAATAATATGGGATCGGTGACAAGCTTTTGATTTCTCACTTATTCTATGCAAAAACATCTTGTGGCCTGCAAATTCTAATCAGTACTCCTCCTCAACATTGGAAGGAATGCCCTTCCTTAGTAGGAAGCTGAGTAGGAGGGAAAGATAACCTTGCTAATAGACCAGCATCATTGCACTTGTCACTTCCTTTTATAACATTGGTCATCTCTTGATTATATAGGGCAATAGATTGCTGAGGTAACCTAAGGAGGTGACACGTGGATCATGAAAAATGTAAAAACAGGTACAAGAACATGTAAGGCCACTGACACTATTGGCTGTGGAGCACAGTGATTTCTGGTTAATTAGTCCATGCAGTACACTGTGCTCAGGAGCACCCTGTGTCTGGATTTAACCTGTTCCAAACAGAACCATTTGACTTGTTTCTGTCTCCATGTCAGAGTTATCCAAAGGCTGGGCAGTCTACTCGCATAAATCAAGGAGTCTGTAATACTAGTGTGTTTCAAAATGCTAGAAACATAGTTCATTACAGAACTTAAATTAAAATGAACCTTTTTATGTCTAGGGCCAAAGGGAACTGCATTTGGCTTTTCCTGTAAAAGGTCTCCTAACTATGTACTCAAAATGGGATTTGTGTAGTGAGAACACAAGCAAAATAACTGTTCTTGGCTTGTTTAAGGCCAAGTGTATGTGCCCATAAATAGATCAGACTTACTTATTTAAGTCATTAATGGTACTTTCTATGTAAAACGTACAGTTGTATGCATCTTTTAATTCTTTAACAGGTATGAGGAGTCCCCAGTCTGTGCAGACTACCCGCCCACCTTTTAACAGAGCCATGTCTTTAGACAGCCCTGTGGGCTCAAGTGCTCCAGTGAGGAATGTCAATGCGTTCTCCATGTTACAAAAGCAAAACTTGATGGGTGGAAGTCCAAGAATGCTTGAAAACCAGGAAAATTTTGGAGCAAATCTGGGTTTGTTGATTGTGTACAAATAGATCTCACTGTAAAAGAAAAAGATTTTATGTAAAAGAGGTTGCAAGCTTATAGTATGAATTTTGTTTAGACGAAACCTTAGCATTAATGAATATTAATTTTACCATCAGCATATAAATACTTTTAAATTATTATCCCTAGCTAAAATTACTAGAACATAACTGTTTACTGTCTGTGTATTATTACCAGTACTTTACTTTTGTTTAGTAATTGAGTTATTTTTTACTGTTTCAAGTTTTGAATTTAACATATGTTTTTGATATACAGAAGCAAGAACAGGTCATGATGGCAGTCAGTCATTAATATTTTTAAATATATTTAGATTAATATAGTTGTTTGATGATTTAGACCTTGGCATGGTAAGCTTTAGATGCTTTTGGAGGAGTTCAGTGAATTGCTCTGTCTTTGGCAGGTGTCCTTGTTGGTAAAAACAAACCAAACCCCATAAGAATAATTCTAAAACCAAAATATGTGATGTATTCTAAATGAAAAATTACTGTATTTTCTGCTCTTCATCATAGCAAGTGCTCCCAACAGAAATGTCGCGATGAATCAGCATCAGTCAGGAGACTGGGGTTTGCCAAACTCGAAGGTGAATAGGTTGGAACCTCCAAGTTCTGCTTCAATGTTGAGAGCAGGACCTGAGTTTAGTGCGTCCCTTCCCAGACCCACGGTGGGTGGCTCTATGTCTGGGCTTCCTGTTCGCTCTAATAGCATACCTGGTACAAGACCAATGCTACAACAGCAAATGATGCACATGAGTAAGTTCTTTACTTTTTATTGTCCTACTTAGCACAATCTCACTAGTTTCTTTGTAAGCATTCATCATCAGGATCTTTTCAGTTTTGGTAGAATACTAGCTTTTCATCCAAAAGCTTTTTGAGGTAAAGACTGTTATTGTTCCCTGACTGGGACATTTGATGACTTTTTGGTGCTCTTTTTGTTTTCTTCTGGTGATATCTGTGTGTTTCATACACAGATAATTCATACTGAGTCTCCAGAGTTTTGGGGGATAATTTCTGTGTATTTCTTTAGTGCAGTACTTTTCTGCTAAATTCCAGGACTAAATGCCTTCTGTGATTATATTTGAAGATATTAGTATTCTGATTAATTTAATTCATGGTACTTGACATAGATGGGGTTTTTTGCTGTTAACTTCTTGGTAATAAGGGTTTTTTAAAGTTTTTCATTAAGTATTTAAAAATTCTTCTCACATGGAGTATCCAAATTTCATATAAAACCACGTTGCAAATACAGGTTCTCTTTTAAGTATTCGTGTTTGCATGGGAGAAAATAACCTGCATATCTAAAATATGAAGAGAGTGTTAAAGCCTGTGGGTTTTTTCTGTTCTATATCTCTAACAAAGGTTTAGCCTAGAGCTGAAATTGTCCTGTCTAATGTGCCAATGCTGGCATGCCCAGAAAGGGCCGAAAGAGACAGTGGCATTCCTTTTTTATCATGGAAGGCTACCAACGCTGTTACCAGTTCTCTTTGACAGACTTACTGTTTCCATGTGGCATGTGGATATAAGGCTAAATCAGGAAGAAATTTGTGCAGTCCTGACTGAGAATTCCTCAGCTTAGCTTCCTAGAAATCATTATTGCTAGGTAATTCCTACAAATAGTGGGAAATAATGGGATGACACAAACTCTCCTATGTAGTGCTGTATGTCTCTTAATAGGTAGAAGGAAGGCCATACTGCCAAAGAGCAAAATGCTAGTATGTACGTTCTGTATCTTTTGATTTTCACCTGTTTTGGAATTTAAAATGCCAAATGTTGTTGATATCACTATGACAATGTGTATTGCTAGTACCCAGATTTCATTGGCCAGAAGACTCCCTTGTTTTGGATGTAAAGTTGCTGTATCTGTCAAGTTCCTATTTTAGGGGCTTAAGGATTAGAAATAGCAATTCTGCTCTAAGAGGGTAGCGGCTTTAGATCACTCTCATTTAAATCTGTGGTCTGTTATATTTCTGAAATTATCTTGAGTGTGAGTTTATGTACGTGTACACTTTAAAACATGCTAATGGAAAGCTCAGGAAGCTGCTTGACAATTTGTGTGATCATCCACAATGCTTTATGTGAACACTCGGAGAGCAAGATGACATCTTTTGTTTTTAAAAAAACCACACAAATGTTTTACCTCGCAGGGCCAAATGAGATAAACATTGGAATGGGGGGGAATCCGTATGGACAGCCAGGACCATCTAATCAACCAGGATCGTGGCCTGACAACATGCTATCCATGGAGCAAGCATCGCGGGGTTCACAAAACAGGTAGAATTGGGGAAGGTTTTAAGATAAGTTTAAATACAACTGTTCACTGTTTGTCAGAAGAATTTAAGACCTGGAAAAAAATTAATGTAGCATATACAGTGGGGATAACAGATTGGAGTCAAAATCTATTTCCATTTCTGCTGCTGTTTTCTCACGGTATGACACTGGGTGTCTTTTAACCCAGCTCCACAAAAGCCATTGCAAACAAAATCAATCCTTGAACTGGGAGGCATAGAGAAAAGAGGTGGGAAAATCTGAAATCATGTCTCTGTGGCACATGCAGAAACCAGGAGAAAACAGAATTTATGTGTGTTTAAGGATAAACGGCAGTTGACTGGACATTTTAGGACCTAAATTTGGGACTTAAGAACTTAACTACTTCAGTCTTCTAGGTGATTATTGTACCTAATCATCTCCAGGTCAATATATTATATAAAAACTATGCATATGCCTTCATAGTCCATAGTTGTTGTAATGTTTTTATATTTATAGACAATTAGTTAGAAACTCTTTGGATGACCTCTTATGTCCGGCACCAAATATGGAAGGCCAGAATGATGAAAGGGCACTTTTGGATCAGCTGCACACACTGCTGAGTAATACAGATGTCACAGGTCTGGAAGAAATTGACAGAGCATTAGGAATTCCTGATCTTGTAAACCAAGTAAGTAAACAGAGATTTTGGCCATTTATTTTCCAAAAACCTGTATTATTTTGTTACTTGAAAAGAAAGTGAAGAGGGCCTCCTCACTCACTGTGTCTCCTCAATTCCTTGTCTTCATTTTCCTACATCTGCCTTTGGAAGCATCTACAGCGAGTAGTGATTTTCATTGGAGAAGCTCAGTATTGATTAAAGTTCTTGTGCATTACAAAAATATAAAATGGCATCTTCTTATCTAAGTGTATTGTAATATGCCTTGGTATATGGGGAGGGGGGAGTCTTGGGTGTAAATCATTATGCTTCTATAAGCAGAGAATTGTGGTGGGTTTCTTTAGTATAACTATTGTCAGCTGAGCTTGGCTTGTGAAATATTTGGCTGGCAGTGACGTGTTAGTGAGTAGGACATTTCCATCTCCTCCAGTTCCGGGCTGAGTTTGCATGCTAGCGAATAGGAAAAAGAAAATCTATGAATAATTTAGAACTTGCTAAAAACCACAAAATCACACTATCATTTGTACAAATAGCAGTTTAAAAGTGTGGAAGGGCTTGAATAAAGATACTGGTCTGCCTATGTAAGCAGTGTGCAGCAGAAGTGATTTAAAAAAAAAAAATTATTAATAGTAACTTTTGCTGTTTCATTTGTCCGGAGACCAAACTAATAGTAATCTGTCCATGCTATGTTCTACCCAAGAAACTATTGGTTGTTGTATGCTGTGTTAGCTTTATTGTTTCTTTAGAAATGCCTACTTAAAGAATATACTGCTAGTGAAAACACTTTTGTATCTGTTGAAGGGACAAGCTTTGGAACCCAAACAAGATTCATTTCAAGGTCAGGAATCTTCCGTTATGATTGACCAGAAGCCTTCATTATATGGTCAGCCCTATCAAGGGCAAGGGGCAGCAATGCCAGGAGGTTTTAGTAACATTCAGGGACAACAGCCATCCTTTAATTCAGTGATGAATCAGATGAGCCAACAGAGCAATTTTCCACTTCAAAGTATGCATCCTAGAGCAAATGTGATGAGACCTCGAACCAATACACCAAAGCAGCTCCGCATGCAGCTCCAGCAGAGGCTTCAGGGGCAGCAGGTAATCTTTTGCTCCTGTGTTTACACTTTCTTCTTATTTTGGAATGGAATAAGGTGCACACTGAATTGTGTTGCTTCACGAATATGAAAATGGACATACAGCAGATGTTTGAAAGGACGGGTCTTTTGTTTTGACAGTGCTTTTCACACTGAGAACTTAATGGCTGTAGGAGTGAAACAACCTTTATTAGGACAAATGTTTCTCCTTCATCAGCCTCCTTAGCTACAGATTGGATTGGTTCCTGCAGCACACAACATTATTGCTACTTAAAACAGTACTCTTGTACTATGTAGCTCTGGACGATCTCTTTATCCCTGTTAAGATCTAGTATTTTTTCTGAATCTCACTGATACCATTAAATGGGCAGCTGCATTTCTCCTGAAAATCAAATGTTACTTCTTTTTGACTGTGTTTTCTAACTAACCATTTGGGCTTACTGAAATACGGGTTTGCTTTCCATTTATTGATTTGATGTCATTTGAGGTATTTTCTTAGGATGAAATGTGAGAGAGTAAATAACAGCCATGTAGATCTTGACACTGGGTTGAAAGCACTGCTTAAAGAATTGCTGCATGATTTCAGCTTTGAATTCCCCATATGAAAATGCTGTCCTGATATCAAATACAATGTACAAATAAAACTCAGAAAACTGAGATAGTGCTGAGTGACATGGAATGGTGAAGTTTAATCCTTAGGAAATACTGTGTTCTCTCTTGGTTGTTCTGTATGCCTTTGGGGTTTTGTGTTGGAGAAGGAAGGAGACAGAATTTTATCATTTTAAGCAAAGCTAATGGTTATACTCTTCTGCCCAAACATGATTTGGAACAAACATGTAGTCTGCTATGTATTTATTCTTAAGAACCGCTAATTTCGGGGGAAGATTAAAAAAAAAAAAAAGGCCAGTTAGCATTACATTGTTTGGAGGGTTTTTCTTTTTGTGTTTGTTCAAGCTGCTTAACCAAATAGTTTGGTACTTTCAGGTACATGGAACCCATTGCACTTTATGGATTCAGAAGGTTTGTAAGGAATGTTTTTTGGAGGAGTTGCCATTACTTTGTTCAGATACTGGTATTTTCAAGCTAATAGTGCTAAAATGTCTTTTTCCAAGTTTATGAATCAGACCCGTCAAGCGCTTGAAATGAAAATGGAAAATCCAGTCAGTGGTAACACCTCAGTGATGAGACCAGTTATGCAGCCACAGGTGGGATCACAGGTAAGTAATTATTACACTAGCCATCTGAAACAGTAATTTCTAAATACACACATCTTTTACACATCTGTTCAGAATTTGGACCTTCTTTCATGGTTCTACAGCATTCCTTTTTGTCTTGTTTCTTCCCCCGTACAATTAAAATATGTGGGTTTTTTACCTCTCTTATAAGTAAGATTTCAGAAGGATCTGTTCGTTAGGACATGCTATCAATACAGTGTGCCAATAGTCTTTCCCATGTAGGATATGATAGATAATCTACTTTATCATTTGTTTAGCACTAATGACAACTTAATGAAAACCTTTGTCTGATATTTTGACGATTTTTGTACTGGCTGTGGGTTTTCTTAATTTTCTGTTCTGGTAATGGATATGGTGGGTCTTAAAGAGTGTAGGTGGTTTGATTGACATGATTTCATTTGGAAAAATGTTTTCTAATATGATTTTTCTTTTCCTTGGGGGATAGCAGCAAGGTTTTCTTAATGCTCAAATGGTGGCTCAGCGTAACAGGGAGCTAATAAGTCATCATTTTAGACAACAGAGGATGGCAATGATGATGCAGCAGCAACAGCAACCTCAGGCCTTCAGTCCACCACCAAATGTGACTGCCTCAGGAAGCATGGATAGTGCTTTGACAGGCCCTCCAATGGCTCAAGTTCCTCCACAGCAATTTCCCTATCCACCTAATTATGGTACTAGTACTAACTTTTTTTTTTGTCTGTCTGGTGTTCTTTTCCCTTTCTTCATTTATTATTAAACCAAACTACCTAAATACCAATCATTCTGAAAAATACTGCTAGAAAAAAGGATGACTTTTTCCCTTCCCATCATTGCAAGAAGATAAACTAAAAGTCCTAGGTGATGATAACTGAAGTATATTGTCTGTCCTTTGTCTTTTAAGGAATAAGCCAACAAGCTGATCCTGCATTTAGCAGAGTGTCAAGCCCTCCCAACCCAATGATGTCATCAAGAATTGGACCCTCGCAGAATCCTATGATGCAGCATCCTCAGACAGCAACAATGTACCAGTCCCCCGAGATGAAGGGCTGGCCGTCGGGAAGCATGGCCAGGAGCAGGTGAACTTCTCAGTTATAATCTGTAGCTCAAAAATTGTCTTTCATTTTGTCAAAAGCAGAAGCTATGTTAAATAGCTTGTAGTAGGCAGATTTAGAAGAGGGAAAAATAATTATATTTCTAGTGTATGTATTGTCCTTGATCCTGCTCTGGTTTAGGAAATAGACTGATTAAATGTATCTTACGCTTAGCTCCGTTCATTCATATTGGACCTCTGCAATCTTTGTAACTGGAAGCAACATTCAGTCTTTGAATATTGAAAAAATAACCTGGGGGGAAATACAAAAATTCAGAATAGTATTAAAATGTACAGCCCTAACAGAAGCCTCCAAAAAGGACAACAGGAAATGCATACGCATAGTTCTGTGTGTATCTATAAATTCAAAATTCCTTTTGGGAGGGAAATTTCTGTTTCTACATTAAACAGATATTAGGTAGAAACAAGTAAATGTAAAAATAGTTTTATGCTTCTGGTGACTATGTAGTTCTTCTCTTTAATGTGTTGACAGCTGGTGCAGAGAAGGCAATATATGAATGTGTAAATTCCTTGGAAGGTAATTTTATTTGTCCTTTTGTGCTTCAGTTCTTTCCCACAGCAGCAGTTCAGCCATCAAGGTAATCCAGCAGCATACAGTATGATGCACATGAATGGCAGCAGTGGCCATATTGGACAGATGAATATTAATACAATGCCTATGTCAGGGATGCCTATGGGTCCAGACCAGGTAAGTTGTACATAAAGACTGATGAAAAGATCTGTTGACACTTTTCCCATTGAGTACAATTTGCTTCAAGCCCTTCTTCTGGCACAATCCTGTTCTCGGTTATACTGTTTTGTTTGTATTTACATCTGTGGACATACCATTTGCATGTGCCAAGAGTTACCTTATTTTTGATGATACTTAAATCAAATCCATGATGAACCTAAGCCGTATGCTGTGATTAGCTGTTGACTTTGAAGTATCGTAGGTAGGATCAAGGCTTAAACTGCACAAAGGTTGCTTAAATACTTCTGAGCCTTGAGAAACCCCAGAGAGCAAAACATGGAGATTGTGAAAAGCATTTTCAGCAGACGTAAAAGATTATATATAGTAGCTCTCATGAGTCGGACCAAGAATCCTGGTAGCACAGTATCCTTCTGGCAGAAGCTGCTGATGATACTTACCATTATAGTACTTTAGAATAGTTTGTGTATGCGTAGCAAGAAACTATGGAAAATTAGGCCCCTTATTTAAGGGAAGAGTGAGCTAATAACAGGCACTGCACAGAAGGCTGAAATACTAAATGTATTTTTGCTGTAATCTTTCCATAAAATACCAAGGGATGGGCAATGTAATATTGAGATAAGCTAAATTTATTCAAGTAGAAAGTACCTAACGAAATTTTGTTTAAGGTACCTAAGGAAGCAGTCAAAATAATCTGAGGACTTCTGGGGCATAAAGTAAGGTATCGAAGGACCTTGATATAACAAGTACCTTTTATAAAGAGAGGAAAATGAAGGTCAAAGGTCCGATTTTCCAAACCCACACATCATACAGTGAAGATACCCAAATAACGTGTTTAGGAAATTCTGGGACAGCATTTCTTTTCTACAAATTTATCTTCAAAGCAGAGCACTAAAATGCTATTCTTCTGCTTAGAAATTGAGAAATTGACTGTCAGTACTTACCTCTTCAAAATGCAGTATGTTGACCACTTTTTTCAGCAAAGGTATTTTTTATTTTCTCTGATGATTTTTTCTGCTTTTCTTTAACAGAAATACTGCTGATGCCTAGAACCACATCTTCAAACAAGAATGTGCTGTATTAATGGTGCACTAGTATTATAAAGGAAAGCTACGCATTCTTCATGGCAACTAGTACTGGCCTTATGGAAATAACTGATTTTTCCTGTTAATCACCATACTGTCCTACGTTACTTCATTCAGAGGAAAAAAAAAGAACAAACAAACAAAACCCCATAACAAACAAAAATACATTTTAGCAGAAGCAGTCTCTGTATAACTGTATATTGTGGTGTACAGAAAAGGCCATAAATATTTTTGGCGCTCTGCCTCTAGAAATGTGAATTTGGCAATGGCATTTTAGTAGGTATGATGGGTAGACTCCTGGTATACCTTATCTATTTACTGTAGCTATCCAAAGCCCTTGAACTACAGGCAGACAAAAGTGCCTGGAGAAGTCATGGTGGTAAGAATTTTCTGATTTCTCTAGTAACAATATCTGACAGAGAATGTAGTTCCTAGCCTTGACTCTTTTATATTAATTCCTGAATATAAATGCTGCTTTTAATCTCTTACCCCCAGAGTCAGGATTTCCCAAGCAAAGTAGCAGTGCAAAATGAATTGGCACATACTAGTCCAAAATCCTGTCCATTGAAGCCAAGGGGTAAAAAGAGAGGATAATAAATTTAAATTATTTAAACACAATTGTGACTAATATTTACATATTGATGTGCAGCTGAGTGCACTTTATAAAAGACTATATAATGGATTAATGCAATATCTTTGATAAAGACTTAATATGAAGGTAGGGTGTACTCATGTTCCTTCTCAAACACAATCTCTTAAGAATTATTTGAAAAGACTGCATAATGTAATATTTTCTGTGTATGGAAATTAGAGCAATAATCTTTCACCTTTTTGAAAATAACTTCAGAAAACTCAAGGCAAGGCACTGCAGTCTGAATCAGAATTTTGCAGTCTTTTTGTGAATAAATTTTGTAAATATGATCTTTAAGATAATGTATTATATATATGACTTTTGTAGGTCACTAACTCATTTTTGCAGAGTTTGTGAAGCTAAATATTTAACAAAATTGATTTCTGTAAACTCAGTGTAGTTGAGGTCCAAATAGAATTTTTTTTTTAATTAACTTTAATGACTTTGAAGCTGGGTGACTTTGGCCCACATCTTTCTCTTCTTTGGTCTTCAACACATCCTTTATTTTTACATCTTTAACATATAGCTTTTTATAAAAGACCAGTTGTTAAATGCTTTCTCCACCTGTGAGCACTTTGTTACATTTCTTTTTACATAAGGCAATTTGACAAAAAGGCTCTGCATTGTAAGATGTTATGACTTGTCATGATGGTCATGTCTTTCTATAATATGTTGCCTTTTCAGTTGATGAATCTGGATTGTGTCTTTTTTGGTCAGTTTTAATGAATTCTAAATGTTCTTCAAAAAAGTTTGTCTGTTGCAAAATACTTGTTGTTACATGACATCCAGAAACCTTTAAGGATATTAAGCCACACTTTAACCAAATGTCTGCACCTCATTGGATTGTTCTAATAGAAATGAATGTATTTTCTAAGCAGGTTTCTCTCATATCAGTATTTAAGTCTGGTTACAAATTCATTCATATTATTTGTTGATAGGGTTGTTGGTTCCCCCCCCCCACCCCCCCCCCCCCCCCCCCGGGTTCCTTGAAATGAAAAGCCCTTTGCAATTTTTCCAGTTTCAGGCAGTTACAATGAGTCAAACCTTTAAACTTCCATAAGGGATGACCCAGGAATGCTTAAGATGTGTGGTGCTTTTGTTCTGTTGTTCACTGTGTAATGGAAAACTGACTTCTCCAAGTGAGTAAAAAAAACCCAAACTATCTGTGTTCTTGATTGCTTCTTCTTGGTACTGTAAGCAAGAGCTGGTTTTTTTGTTCAGAATATTCAGTGATCTTCCATTTTAATAGAAATATTCTCCAAAAGTTCATCCTTAGCATACAGCCAGTTGTGTTCCAAAGGGAATGTAGATTCAATCAATCTACTTTATGCAATCCTGTCTCTGCAATTAATACTAAGTATATAGTGGTAGTATTTATTTGAAACCTTCAGTCCAATTCATGTGTGTTTTTTAATGCAAAACTTTTAAAAGCCTAAGGAACTTTTATCTTCTCTTTTATTTCTTAGAACATATCTATTTGTTGAGTAAGTGGTGCCTACTGAAGTTGAAAGGCAACAATCCCTTGCTTTTTATATCAAATCAGAGTAGAACAATCTTTATATTTTGTAGTTGTTCATTATATTGATGGAAACTACAAACCCTGATTGCTTTCATTAGGTGAGCTCTTAGACTATATACTACTTTATACATTGTGCCCTTTTAATTTTTTTTTTAAATGAGTGATTCTATTTATACATCTATGTATAACTGGTACCTGACTGATGTTATAAAGGATCATCATTTTCTCATCCGTGTTTAGAATGTTGGAGCTTTCCAGTACCTACTTTTTTGCTGAATCCAAAGATTTTTAGTTTACACTTGATTAAGGGGGGGAGGGGGGGGGCATTTTTAAAATGCATTGATGACATCTTTCTTGGCAGCACTGATCGTAAATACTACATCCAGTTTGAAAATCTTACCTACTGCAGTAAATAAAACTGATCTTGAAATTTGTTGACATTTAATATCTCCACCAATTCTGTTTTGATTCTATAGCAGCAGATTTTTCTGAATGTTTGTAAAAACAGTGTGTAACATTTTTCAACAGTAAGAGAAAAATTAGCTAGTATAACCACCTCTGATCACTGCTGCATAATGAGCGTCGTTTTACTACATGTCTCTCGCTCTTTTGATCACAGAAACCATGTTGTTATAAAATTCACATGTAGTATTTTTTTCCAATCTTGGCCTAAAATACTGCTTTTAAAATTAGAAAATCAGGACTATTTTTCAGTCATAAGACAAAAACTATTTGAATGTTGTACCAATTAGCACACATTTTATTTTAGAATTTATGTGCAGACTACCAGATGACAGAATGATACAGCAAGTATGAAACCATGTAATTCTGAGAGCAATATTTTAAAAAATTCTCAGGAGAAGGCATACAGTATTGAGAATTGCAGTTAAGTTTAGTTTACATTGTAAGTATTGCTTGAAATATCTGTATCTTTATTTTGCAAAACAGAAAAATCATGGGGACTGATTTATAAAAGAGTTGGTTGTAAGGTATTACTGCTCTTCTGATTTTTGTGTTTGGATGTTAATAATAATGTAAATAAAGGTTTCTATTTAAAATCAGAACTTGGTGACACAGTGTATTAGCTGTCTAATACCTTAAGGCTGACAACTGTATCCTGGAAAGGTCAGAGAAAAATCCAGTGCTATTATTGAGGAAAGCTATATCTAGCAACTGATTTAAATTTTTTCCTAGTTGGCCATAAAAGCTAAGGGAGTA
Source organism: Buteo buteo (assembly GCF_964188355.1). NCBI lineage: Eukaryota > Metazoa > Chordata > Aves > Accipitriformes > Accipitridae > Buteo > Buteo buteo. The sequence continues at coordinate 69,716,636 of NC_134172.1, forward strand.
ACAACTTAGACCTTCCACCTATGAGACCCATTTATCAACTAAAGTTGCATTAACATCAAGTGGCATTTATGTCTTTTTAAACTTAAAATAGCAGGTTTTAGTAGAGCTGAAAGGAGAAGAGGTGATAGCTTTCCTCATAACTTGGCAACGACCTACCTTTCATAAAATAACAGCTGCTTCTTGTGTCACATACAAGTCCCACAGCTCAATATTTTGTATAAAGGGACATGGTATCTTTTCAAGCTTCCGACTGGTATGCAACAGGACCAGTAGCACTGGCCATGCAGGATTTTGACAGTCACACCCTCATCTTGTCAAAGACTATAACAGGCTGAACACAAAAAAAAAGTAAGTGCAGATTTTTTTTAATCTAACCTAGTATTCTTTCTGCATACTCACTGGGAATGGTAGACAGCTAACACTTTTCTCTGGAAAGCAGCAAAAAATGTGTTTCTACTGGTGAGTTTAAATTCAGTATTTTTTACTTATTTGTATTGATCCAGGATCTCATCATCTAGCAGATGTTTCTGATAATCCATGAAATCTGTAACAGGTTATAAACAAAATCTATGACTAGATTAAGACAGACAATCATATATTACTTCCATAAACTCGCAAGAAAATTTTGGGAAGTGTATTTGACCCACGTGTGATAAAAATACAAGCTCAAGCCTCGTTTTACTACGTAGCACATACAATGAACAACCCCACTGCCACTATTTGAGTGGGGTTTTTTTTTTCCCTTGGTTCTTAAATTCAGGTATATTTTTTGAGTATGGGGGTGTGGTACCAGAGATCTGTATCACTTGTGAAGTAATTCCACTTGAATTTCCTAATGTGCAAAACCAGGAAGGTTATCAAAATTATTTCCATGATGTATTTTTACACTGTGTTTCTAGAAGTGCAAGTTAGGCTTGTGTTTTGAAAAGAAGTACCTCTTGTTAAGAGTGAAGGCCACAGTTGGTTGAGTCTGTCACATGAGCTCCTTCCTGCATGTGCCTTTAAAACAGGTAGCAGATTAACATGAAAAAAATTTTAAGTACAAATATCACTGCTAGTGCCTGTACTACAATGTATTTAATAACGTCTTTATGAAAATACTCAAATAGACTCTGTACACTGTGCTTCCTTAGTAAAATGACGGTTTTTCCCTTTAAAAGCCTTTAAACAGTAACTGTCATTCAGAACATCTACTTTTGCGTAGACTAAACTATAACTAGTTTATTCTTTATTGGCTACAAGTATTGAACTTCTTGCCTTTTTTTAAAATAAATGTAAAAGTTACACTACTAAGCAAGTGCTGCTTTCTCAAAGGAATTGTTTTGGTTTTGAACATACAATATAATATTACCACATAAAAAAACTTCATACAAATCTGATTTCATTAAAATTTAAGATGTACATTTACTGAAATTTTTCAGTACTTGTAAAAATGGATAGATTCTGAAATGTACTATGCAACATTAAGTAACATTTTGAGAAATGGTGTGTGGGCATTCCACTCTTTTTATTAACAAAATTCTTCACAACCTGAAGGAATTTATTTTTGAACAGTATATTGATCAATATTTACACAACCCCTCCAAAAATCTGGCGTCCTGTTAGTCAAGATTTTCTCTAATTTTCCTAGAGGTCTCAATAGGATGGACAAGTAGACATAGAACTAAAACGTATCCTCAGAGGAAGTTTCAGAAATATGATGGTGTTGAGAATACTCAATGCTGTTCAGTTCCTAAATCTCTTAGAAGTTCTTTTCCACCATTACCTTTACCCTGTTAGAAGCAAAAGCGTCCATGTTTTCTAAATCTTGCTTTAGAGTTACACTTGGCTTTGAAGTTTTTCTCATGACAACTGAAGATACAGTTGAACTGAAAAATGCTTTAAGTTTACTTCTGCTGTCTTTGTGTACACTTTGCCCCCAGGATGGCAATCCTCTTTGGGATGCGGCTGTATTTCCTCTTCTGTCAATTCCTGGATCAGCATTAGTGGTGTCTTCTTGAAGTAAAATGCCTTGTGAAGCAGGTGAGGTATAATCCAAAGCAAAAAGCAGGTACAACAGTGGATTTGAGAGACCTGTATTTCTGACAGCGTTTCCCATAATTTCACTGCATCTATTTAATTCACTCACCAGTGCAAACATTCTAGCTATTTCAGCCTCAAAGTTTATCCAGTCCTCCAGGCTAACATAATCCTTTCTGAAGTCATACAACATTTTCATTTAGTCTGTACATGAATTCAAGTTCTGGCCAGTTTGTATCCTCATGGAGGTGCAGCGGTTGGGGGAGATTAGCCCTCCCATCCTTCCCATAGTTGTCCTCTTTAAAATAAAACAAACATGATTTAGTGTATAACATTCTAGTAGGAAGTAATTAGATATTTTTAATGGTTCCATGCAGGAAAAAACAATTTAAACACTGTGGACTACCTATAAAAATATAGCAGGTATATCACAGAAACAATCCAACTACATTTGAAACTTCAACCTGTCCAAAACTTGTATCTCATTAATTCTAGCTTCATTTTGGTTCTAAAGCCAGTCGGGGATCAATTCAACTGCAAATCCTCTTGGGTGAGTTGAGAATGCTAGACTGTGCCTGTTAAGGTACTTGTACATTTTTTTTCACTGCACAATTTGAGACCGCCTTATGATTTTTAATGAGCTGAAGTCCCAACCTTTTTAAGGGGAGATTCAGAGACAGTAAATGGCATGGCAAAGGTAACTATTTTTCATGTCTCTAAATTTGTATCTCACCTTTGGGCTCTGGCAAGTTGAGAACTGAATATCATCTTCAAGTTTTAAAGGGCAGTTAAGTAAGCAAAAAGCAGTTTTGGATTTTAGTATGTCAGAATAAAACAAAATGTACAGATCTCTCTTGCAGTCTACTCTGTGTTCTAACGTGCTTTTTTTGCTCACAACACGTGAGGCTGCGGTTGGATAAGTAGCCAGAAAATACACGATACTCTCTCTACTCTGAGAAATTACAATCAGTTTTGTTCTTTCTGGATGGTGTGAGAGACCACTAGGTAGCTGCTACAAGTTTAGATTTAGACAAAACCAACATAATGGTCTCTAATTTTTAATGACAGTTAACCTTAACAGGTTTCTTCAACTGAGCATCCACCTTTGCTTGAGTTTGAAATTGCCTTGACCTTAATGTGCTTAGATTCCCAGAAGACATTTACCAAGAGGTTTTGTACAGCAGTAGTTCCCTGTAATGATGGCAGTATCACATTTCTTGCATAATTTAGAGGACTTCCCACTCAAGCATTCCATGAGACTAGATGATGATGTTAAAAAAGGTGCTGCATGCAAAAGGAGAAGTGAAGGAAAGAAAGGTAAGTAAAAGCTAATGCTTTTTGTAAACTGCTCCCAACTCACAGTGACTTGGCAGATGATGGTCTCTTCACATCTGGCCACTTTCGACGCTGAAACTGCCTAATTTTCAAGCAGCAAAAGGAGAAAAAAGTTAACCATCACCAAGAAAACCACCAGCACTACAGTCTGAAAGATGAGGAAGAAGAAGAGTTTCGCCTGAATTTTGACTACAAAGATTAGAAAATGCTGTAACGTTGAAATAGAAATAGCTCCAGTGTTTCAAAGTAACTGGGGTGGAAAGATCTTGCAAACGCCATTCCAGGCAGCGTCTGTCCACGTGGCTTCCCAATCCCACACTAACTCCTTTAGCATGAAGCTAGTACTTAAGAATAATAATTTAAGTTTTTTTAAATGTACCTGTACTGCTCGTAGCTTCCATCTTTAAGTCCTAGATGAAGAAAAATTAACAATGTTACTAACCATTGCCTGCAACAGAATAAGGTATCAGGTAAGGCACAATTTTAAAAAAGACCTAAGAATATTAACAGATTAACATGTATTGCCACAATAAATATTACCATACATGTTAACTGGAGCTGTTATTTTTGTATTTAATCCCTTATTCTAGGTAAAATAGATTGTAAATTGGGATATATATCTTTGAAACTTTTCTGTAAATGTCCTTCAGTGGTGTATTTAAATGCCGAAACCTGTTGATTTCAAAATGTACAGCTCTGTGTGGTGCATATAAGACCCAAAATAATATTTTGGGCTTTGGTGGACTCAGGTAGGTAACAGTATTTTTGGGGTGGGCATCTTCAAGCTCTGAAGGCTATACATTTTTTAAAATAGCATTTCTTATGTCAACTTAATTGTACTAAGGGATATAAGAAATACAAGTAACTGTACCTTTTGGTTTGCTATCATCATTAACCATAAAAAAGAAAAAAAAAATCACAAGCACTATAAAAACCAGATCCACTGAGTAGACCTGGAGAATATTTAGGGCATAGGAAATGATGAAACTAACCTAGAACCAGAGTAAAGGCCCATTTTGCTTTTTGGAATTTAAATCCATAGTTACAAGAGCACATCTTTTGGTAGCATAATGCAACCCCTTAGATGTGCTGTTATTTCACAACTACCTTGCACTAACACAGGGAAAGCTGATCAGCTTTAACTTCAAAAAGGAGGCTAGTGCTTAAGTTGTTTTTAAGCCAGTTTACCACAAGGTTGCATGGACTGCACTGTCTCTCTGAAGAAATGTTGCTAAAAATCGGGCATTCAGTTGGAATGCTGAAACTCAACTGCCAAACTGGTTGCCCACAGAGGTTGTGCAGTCTCCATACTTTGAGGTTTTCAGGATGGAACTGGATAAAGCCCTGAGTAACCTGGTCTGACCTCAGAGCTGACCCTGCATTGAGCAGAAATCTGGACTAGATCCAGAAGTCCCTTCCAACTTGAATTGTTCTATAAGCTTGGTAGTGGCTATTAGAGTATTCTTTCCCTCTTTCACCACTTTTGTTCTGTCCTCATCTCCTTCCCCTGCATCTCAGCAATACTCATCAGTATACTATTTAAGTATCATTCTTCATTTAAGAAACACTATATAACACAAATTGAACAAAGACAAAAATTTGAGCATGCAGCCATCAGTGTCAGCAGGACATTACTAGTGTAAATAAATACTAAAATCCTTTTGACTGATAAAAGTTTCCTAACGGTAAGAGCCCCATTTCTTTTGGGGAGTTTTTGAGTGTAATAAATAGGAGAGGCACTTACCCAGATCCATGTTCCTAGTTCTTGGATTGCATTGTTTATACCCTTTGCAGCTTCTTAGTTCCATGAGCTGGACATGCAGTTGATTGAGAATGTCTCTATCTAGCGTATTCACTGCATTAATTAGCTGCAATAAACAGGGGTTCTTGTTAGTAGCTACTGCTCTGTAGTTTGGTATTTTTCATATATGGAATACATGTGGTTTATTTATAACAGGAAAGAAGCCAAATCATATTATGTTAAATGATTTAGGCCTTATCTACATCCTGCACGAATACTGCACTATTTCAAATTATCATCAATAAGGAACAATGATGTATTTCTAGAGCTGTTCTATGATCAGGTACCTGATATGGATCAGTATTGAGATCAAAATACTCCAAAAATCCAGTAGCAAATTCACAAAACAGGAAGTTGTGGGTCTCGTTGATTGTCCTCAAACACCAGTATGTGTTGTTGTTGGCACTGGTACAGGCACAGAAAGGGCCCACTGCAAATTGAAGCATTATAAAAACATAAAGCTACGTGCTGCTGTCTTTAGCACTGTTTATTACTTTCTGTTTATGGTATTACTTTATTCATAGACAGTTATTCTCTCTTTCACTTCTGAGCTCTAAAGCAGAGAATGCCTTCCAGCATCAGCTTCTTGTTCTATGCATACCTAACCCACATGACATGGCTAATTTAAGCAACATCTTGGCTAGTTGCTTTCCCTGTCTTCTCTGGTTGGGAAACACTCCAGACAATGAGATACTACACATAGCTGTACTGTATACAATATTCGTAGGTTTTTATTTGCAGGTTTTTTTGGGTTTGTTTTGTTTTTTTTAACTCCCTTGCCTTTTTTGTCAACACTGAACTGGAGATTATTTAGTATGAGGAAGACTGTGTGGCTTTGGCTACATTGCTAATGATATCGATAACTTCTAATAACCCAGCATCCTTAGCCCAGCCTAGCCAGTATTCGCCTACCTATTACTTAGTTTAAAGTATCCTTACGTGTCCACAGGGGAGCAGTTTGCCAGTGTTGGTTGTCATGGGTGAAGCAGGTCAGACCAGGCATGCTGCATGTGTCATTATTTTTTATTCTCTTAAGCAGTTTGCGCAGTTTCTTCTTTCGTCTTTGCTCTCTAAGCAGCCACAGCCTGTCTTTCTCCTGTAGGGCTTTCCTGCACACATGAAACATTAGGGTCATGCAGACTCTGTTATACTTGAACACACCTAAAAAAATGAGGCAGCTAATAAAATAAGCTGCTTTGAGGGAAAGAAAGAACCGGTATTTTTTAATTAAATGACTTCTCTTCCATATGGCTCTGGACAGACTCTGCAATTCAATGACACTGGAAAAAAAAATTGAAGCCAAAGGCGCTTGCAGGCTTGCCTGAAGTCTGTGACATGACATTTCCCAAACCAGGAACCTTATCTCAGAATTTAGAAGCATTTCAACATGAGCTTAGTTAGTTCCTTGCCCAGATGTCTGTGTATTTAATCGTTTTAATACAGGATAAATTAAATTGTACTAGTTTTACTTAGTTTGTAACTGGTCTGCAGGGACCAAATGTTAATGTCTTTGCATTTCCTCTATCAAAGGAACAGGCCTTCACTTACTTGAAAGGATGAAGACTAGATCCCTTGTGCCTCAGTTTGCTTTTGTGTTTTGAATGGTAACTGAAAAATAAAAACAGCATTGTTGATGAACAACAGAAAGACAATTGCTCCTTGTTCATACCACACTATCTTACTGGATTTGAAGCAGATTCAATCCAGTGTCACTTCTCCCTTCAATTTATTCATTCAGGGTATGTAGCGAATACAACGCAGCCTGGCTAGACTGGATTAGGCACTTCTGAGCCTTCTTGTGCCTCTTTCTTTCCTTAGATCGTTTGTGCATATTGACATCTGGTGCCCAAATACGGTATTGCAATATGTATCCACAGATTATTCCAGCTACAATTTTCAATTCTAGTTGTCATTGGTTCTTGTTTCCCTACACGGGGCAGATAAAACCAATGGATTTATAATTCAATTACAACATTTCTTCAACTGACTATTCACTAATTTGTTCACATGACAAGCTCATACCACCTTCCTGCTATTTTCCTTCTGAAAGAATAGTACCAGTTGTACTTCGTAGGGTTGGGGTTTTTTCTTCATTGTTACTAGCTAGAAGTTCCAGGAAAACTTTTAACAAGATGCATGGAACTGTCCCAGCAATAGCAGTGTCTAATAGATTTTGAGATATGGAGGGTGTAAGCAGACATACACATTCTAGCTGGGTGGCTCTACTGTTTTGGCTCTGCCTCCAGAAACTCTTATAAGATTTTGCAGAAATTTCCTTTCTGTGTAGTTTGCAAAGTTAAAAAAAGATAAAACAGCCTTAGTCAATGGCAGTATTTTCTGACTGATAAAGTTCATTATACTACCCACACAAATCAGCAAAGACAAACTAAGTTCATTAAATGTTATTTTTTAAACAGTACAACAGAGTTAAGTTAGTTAGTTGTGAGACTAAAATTCCCTTCAAAACAAAAGAGATCTTTAAATTATTAATGGTACTGGGAGCTTTAATAATTTAATCCTTATAGCAAATTAACAAAATAAGATTATTAAAGAACTACCTATCTTCAGTCAATTCTTTTATCTTACACAGACACTGGCTATTTCATTAACTAATTGTAAATGCTAAATCCTAATTCAATGTAATTCTGCAAACACTTAAACATATATAATTCAGATGAGTAACTTCATTGATTTCAGTGGGATTATTCATCTGAATAATGCTATGCACAAATACAAGTGCTTCCTATACTGGGCCTGAAAAATACAACATTCTTTACACTTACTATAAAACATTCACTAATAAAAATAACATTGTTACAGTATATATTAAATAAAGTCAGTTGTTAACATCAGTTTTGGAAGTGGTGGATTATAAATCAATATAAACTTTCGGGGGATTTGTCATTCAGAATGATACCGATTTCTTTTTAAACACTTTTTGCCATGGGTTCCTTGTATGGGTTGACATAACCCAAGAAACTGATGTTCTCTGTATTTTTTGCTATGTTGCAGAATCCACATGGGCCACAACTATGTACCTCATGTCTGTAAAGCAGAGTATGCTGCGCCTCCAAGGATTTAAGTGTTACGCTCAGAAACTCATTCCCATTACACCAATGAGACACAGAAATATCGTCCATACCCTCTCATAGAGGCTACTTAGTTAAAGCTGCTTTAGACACAGATAATAGCATGGCTGCCTTGTGTTTTCGAGTACATTCAAGTATGGCTTTTTTTGTGATACTCATGCTGTGGCTACTGTACTCCTGGTGACATCTGGCTCACAGCAGCCTCAGAGATTGCTCTGTGATCACTACGATCAGGAGAAGCTGCTCCTGGTTATTTTCTGAGCAGCCTTCTCAAAAGCAAATTCTGTTTGGGTTAACATTTGATTTTGAAACATTTTCTGCTGTGCTTAGCCGCAGAGCAAGAGCTGGCTTGCTCCCCCTCTTGCTTGAACCTTCTTTCCATGGACTGATCCTACAGCCATTTTGCAAATATTTGGCTATATGAGAAACCAACTATGCAGAGGCCTTAATGCACAACCACTAATTTAGTATTGCCTGTTGCACTTAAAATTTGCAAATCATCTGCACCAGGGAAAAAAAGATCTTGTGCAGTAAGTCAGTGGTGGTTACTAAAATACAGTTACTCTGCACCAACTGATAAATTCCTGCTTCTCCCACCTCGCATAGCTGCTAAATATTGCAATGACTGCATTCTATGAGATAATACATCCAGCCTTGAAAAAATTGAATGGGAAGAGATTCTCTCATCTCCCCACCCTATTATTCCATATGCTTTACACAATATTCTTTTTAAAATAGATTTGTGTAACACTGCACCATATTGACAATTTGCCCTTGTGGAAAGCAAATTTTCAGAAAAAAGCCTTCAGCTTAAAATACTGATCTCTGGTACCTAATAGCAGCAATTTCAGTACAAGAGCATAACTGGTTTATAAGCCATGTCACACATCCTGTTACATCACCACTTGACACAGAGACAATTAAACTCCTGCCTGGCAGAAGGTGGGCCTTGTACTTCTGCAGTAGTCCAGCTCCTCCAGAAAGCATTATACAAGAGTGTAGTAAGTAGGCAACCAGTTAACAGATTCTGATCTTTCCTGTGAAGACATAAATCAGCTACAGTTGCACACTACAAATAATTACTCTGAAGTACACAAGAAATACCTTATCTTGTTACAATCACACTCTTCAGGTCGCTTCTTCTTCAGATGACCTCTCACTTCCCTCAGGTTTTTTATTTTATTCTGCAAAGTTTCAATCTAAAAAAAGTAAAGATACAGGTTAAAAAAAATACGGTGGGAGTTAGTCTTATTCTAGCTTTCTCAAACACATTCTATTGTCACCAAGTGCTTCACCATGTCCCCTCACTCCCACCACTAACAAGCATTTTCAGATTATCCACCTTTCCAAAAGGAAACTACAGCAGGAGGAAACCTTGTTGGTAAATTTGCCTGCTTTGATTACTGAAAGTGGAATGTGGCACTGGGGGAATGGGAGGGCACACAGCCTCAGGGTAGATAACCACTCCTGGTTCCATTGTGATTTTTCCTCTTGCTCTAAAGCACATTTGCAACGGGAGAAAGGTTACTCAAAGGAAAATGAAGCTCTTCTTAAATTTCAGCCTGTTATGAACCTGAGAAGGGAATGGGGAAGGACTGCTCTGAAGTCCCCTCTTCAGAGCTTCTGAAAAGAAAAGCAGCAGTTGGCATGGCATGGCATGGCATTTTGCATGGCAGTCTTTATCAACGTCTGGCCACATGGGATAGCAGTTAATTGCACCATCCACACAGTTTATTCGTAACTGCCTATTTTTTTCAGTACATGAAACTCCTGCTTTCATTCAGTCTAGCTCACACACAGCACGGCCCATTTCCACTCAGATGGCTATTACAGGCTTCTACCTCTTTTCTTTACACAGCAGAAAAAACAAAGTAATCCAGTGTGAACAACAAAAAGTCACTGCAAAACTACCATTTGACATCAGTGACCATAAGTCTAGCAGAAGCACATGGCTGCCGAAGCACAGACAGGACAGAGTGTTCAAGAAAAATACACAAAGAATCCAGCCCTGTGACGCTAAATCAGGAACACAACAGGACAGAAGTGAGCTCTCATTTTCTTTGGCACTCCATATAGTCTACATTTTCTGAAGTAAAAAAAAAATTAGAAGAGTATGGCAATATTGAAATTGCCCTTTTTAAATCCTAGCAGAGCTATTAAGTTTTGCATTATCTACCCGCCTTGGTACATGCCAATCTGTACCATAAAAGGGGCCCAACAAGGTCTTACATAGGACTTTGCTGTGAATTCAGGGAATTTGGTAAGAGGTTGCAGGAGGTCCTTTCTTTATGCATTCCACCATTATCTGGTCCTTAGAAGACTGCCTCTTTCATACACAAGTGTGAAGGGTTTTAGCTTATATTCTTCAACATTAGTGACAAAAAATGTCAGATGAAGATTTACAGGCAAATTTCATAGGGCAAATTATCTCCAGGTTCTTCACATACACAAGCCTAAGAAAAACCAATTCAATTCCAAAGCGCAAGGGTTAAGAAAAACACAAGCAAGCAAAATAAATAATTCTAGAAGCACTAAAACTAATGAAGCTCACTTTTCCTTGGGCTTATATTTGACAGTTGAAGGCCTCTTTTTTAGAGGTACACTGGGGAGCAGGGCTAATAAGATATGAAGAAAATCCAGGTGAAATTTTTCCCAGAATGGGGACACTTACAAGTCTCTCATTTATCTCATAAGGCTTATGACATTTCTCAGCTGTCCCTTCAGTTGCAGTTCTCTCCTCCACTCAGCATCTTGTCTTCACAAACTTGTAATAACTTAATTATCACTGAAATATCTACTCTGAAATCAGCCAGCAAGTTCAAAAGGTTCCAGGGAGGGACAAAGACACCCAGAGGCAGACGGACACAAACACAGTTAGCATGATCCTATCAGTGCACAGAAAACCATGCTAAAAACACACACTGCAAATGCATGACTGATAACATCACTGACCTCATGGTCAATATGAAGTTTATGGTCCTTCCAAGCTTGCAGTGACCTATACAGATCTGTGTCACACTGAACAGTATCATTCTCCAGGATATAGCACCTTGGCATGGAAAAGCAAACAATGGTTATTATAGTGGATACACACATACACAGCAATGCAAACAGCTGGTTTTAATAACACACCTCCAGGACAGACAAGAAGCCAGACTGGAAATGACATGCAGAATTAAAAAAAACCAATGTTCATTCAAGAGAGTAAGACTGTGCTATGAGCCAGGAAAAAACTTTGGGTTTGAGTTGCCATGGAAATTTTTCAGAAGTAGAAAAATTCAAGGAGAATATTCCTATCAAGCAGAACCTGTTGACTGCTTCATTTCTATATGTAAATTGTGCTGCATAGAGTTCTTGCTTATTCATTAGGCTGTCTACATAAATAATATCTACTAACTACCAAGCACTGAAAGCATTACTGAGAAGCAATTTCCCAATGCATAATTAAGTGATACAGGGGTAGGGGCAAGGATAAAGTACTTCTTTATAAGATGTATTACTACACCATAAAGAAAAAGGGGAAAAAAAACCCCAAGAAATTTTGCTGTTTTCTACAAAAGGGATAAAATTTTTCAAAGATATCTCCCTGACTTCAAAGAGAGATACCCTCTGACAATTTTAAGTGCTTATGTTTCACTAACTTCTAATGCAATCCAGGTTTCAAAATTCTTTCAAAAACAAACAAACAAACAAACACCCGCTTGACAGATGTACCTAAGAAGTTTATTAGGGGTCCAAAAATACAACGTAGTCATCTTTGAATACTTGTTTAAATTAAAGCTGAGTATTTTCAATACTCCTTTATTTTCTTTAAACCTCCTCATGCATGTTGTCCCACTGCCTTCTTTTCTGCAGGTGTTCCTGGGGACTCCTCACAAATTATGCATAACCTTTCTAACAGTTCCTTGTATGGATCTGGAATTCACCCAGTAAGGCAGCAAAAATAAATTTGACTTGTTCCAGAAGCACAAATAGTGATTTATGGGTCCTGAACATTCATGAGAGCTGGGGTAAGAGAGCACAATTCTCTGATGTCAACCTAGCTACGTTTCTTCCTATTAGCGAGCCTTTAACCCTGTAAACAGAAGTCAAATGGAAACCACAGATTTCAACAGCAGCTAAGTGGCTCACGCATGTTTACATAAGCTAGCCATTAAACATTTAATGCACATAATCAGTAATGATTGGTGGATTTCCTAATAATTCACAAGTGGAAATGGTGACTAAACTAATTAAGTACAGTTGAAGATATACCATCAGTCCCTAGACCTGCACACTGAGGAAAAGATTTTTAGCTATTAGAGTGCCCAGACAATTCCCTCACCTCTCTCTCAATATGTTCCATTTCCCAGTGCTCCTGGTCCATCCAACTTCATTCATAATACAGATTTTCCTTTCCTAGCACTGGCTACAGAAAGCTCTGAGAGGCTGCTTCCTCCCTTAGGACTGATTTGGGTTTGAAATACAAAGTAACCAATGATGTGAAACTAGGTCATACTCCAATTAGAGCCTTTGGTCTTCAGACAGGACAGGTTACCCACTGCACACTGAGATTTCCTTAGGTAGAGGCTCTCCTGGTTTCACACAGGTGTACACACAACTGTTGCACACCGTTTTGCTTGTCCTCACTGGAAACATGCACTGATCAGTGATTACTGTCTCTGAAGTGCAGAAGACATGAAAGCACTGTTGTAGTTCTTCAGTAGCTTTGTGCCCCTCTGTACATCACAAAACTAAAACAAAACCAAAAGCTGTTGTATGGATGAGAATAAGAATTTTAGTGAAGCTAGACTGGGTATCCAAAAGGGACACAACATACTTATCACAAGTTAACACACCCATTTACGTAAAGCAGCCACTTATGCAGCAAAAGCTTTTAGAAATATGCCACATGCACTCACCTGTGAGTCACTTTTATTAGGTTAGGGGCTGTATACTCTGCAATACCACCAGTGCCACTGTATTCCCCCACGTCTTTATCTTCCTCCTCACGAAGAATAGCCCTCTGCATCTTGTGCCGCTTGGTGATGTTTCTTGGTAAGACAGGTTGGTATCCATCCTCTAAACCCAAGTTATAAACTGCTCCATCCAGTTCAACAGATACAGAACGGATTGAGCGATTCCGGACATAGCTTGGTTTGTATTCTGCATGGAAAAGAAATTGAAAGGGTTAAGAGGGGGAGAAACAGCCTTTTACAATTTGGTCCTCTTTGTGGTTCTTGGGAGAAAAAAACCAGCCCATACTGTGACATTTAGAATTAACTGGATGACAAAGGGTGTTTGTTGCAGCTGTTCTCTAAGCTGCTGCCTCATTACCTTTTCCATGAAGAGATGATACCTTAGGGCGCAAGAGAGAGGGCAGATATAATGCAAATGCACAAGGATGGCAGAGGGGAAAGAAAGTGTACTTGTCCAATATCACGTTTAGAGCAAACAGCTTTCAAAGAGACTCTGCTCTTCCCCCAAGAGTCACTAGATGGCAGTAAGTCCCTAAAAAACCTAACCATGACAGTTCACGACAGCGAGTTCTCTATTGTTTTCTACTGTCCACCGTACAATGCTCCACTGCTAGGATTCCTGCAACGCTTCCCTGAAGTGGTCCCAATTATTCCCAGGATTCAACCTGAGCCTTTTGTCAATTCTATGCTCATTCTTCAAGGTAAGATGCTTGATTTTTTCAGGAGGGGTTAATATCTGAATATTACTTTTATCCATGGCTAATTTTTTTCTTTGCAATTATTTTCCTGATGTGCACTCCCTCAGACTTTGCTTCTGCAGCCCAAAGGCAAAACTAAACATTTGCTATGAATTGTCCTGGCCCAAATCCCCAGAGCTCCTCTTTCGTTTCATCTGGAATAGCGCAAATATATCGTAGTTGTAGAGTCTAAATTCGTATCTAAACTTCCCTACTGTATGATGGGGTCCATCTCTGACCATATTTCCTGCTCACTGTCAACGACTGCTGAGAGTCACTCATTACACTAAGAAGCATAATCATCTCATTCCTTGAGAAAAAAGCACAACTTAAGTACCAGAGCCTCTTTTCTCCTCCCTGCCCAGTTCCTGAGTCTTTGCTCTGCATATGTGGTTTGGAATCATCTAAGACATTACTGGAAACAATTGAGTCCCTTGGCTCCCCCAGTCACCTCTCCTTTACACAGAGCTGAAACACACAGCACATCTCACAAGAATGGGACTTCTTTCTGCAAACTGGTAAGGGAAAAACTTGACCAATGTGCCAAATGAGAAGACCAATCTTTCTTGCAATCCCAAGCTCCCCAGAAAAGCCAACTTTCTCTATGGGATAATCTCCCCAGCAAAACAAGGAGGGGTAAGAAAAAAAGGAACGGGAGGTACAACAACAAAAATTGACAAAATAAATATTCATGTCAATTGGCATGCTTTGGCATTAACACAGAGTGACTTTTTTCAAGAAGACTTACATTAATTCCAAATGGATCGCAAGGTCTCAAAAGCCATTTTGCAGACTGGGAAGAGAAATAAACATCTCCTCCCACCTGAAACTGGTCCAAGCACTATATTCTTGTCAGCGCCACACACAGAAAGTAGAATACCAGCTGGATTGTCTGGCTTTGCACATTTTCCACCTGTGGTTCAAAGTTTATTGCTGATACTAAGCCAGGTGAGTCACTGCTAAAGGGAAAAAAAACCCCAAAAGACCAACCCTATTTCAGGCACCCATTCAGGAAATGTTTGACTAAATGAGAAGGAAAACTCCCATCTTTTCAGAAGTAGGAGGCAGTTCCAAAAAACTACACCCTAACAATTATATTCAAAGTATAAACTCCCATTTCTTTAATTGTTCCCTCATTTCATCTTGTTAAGCTCAGCCAACTAACAATTTACCTTCCTTACAAGTCTAATATGCCAATCCAGCATGTTGGACCTCAGCAGATAGCTTCAGGGAACTGTCGTCTACACACGTTCCTGAAGAATTAGAAGCCAGGAGTTACTCCTCCCTTGCAGCCAAACTAACCCAGCCTTACAACGAACAAATTGGTCTGGATTGAGACAGCTCATGAAGGACTTGTTGTATTGCTTTACCACAACATGCTATCCACAGTGCTGACTCAGCACTGTGATTAGTACCAAACTCCATTATTTTCAGAGGAAGTGGTTAAAATAGTTAATAAGATCAATATTCATCTGTGCTGTGCTCTCCCACCTGCGAAGTGCACTGCAGGCATAAATACCAATGCCTAATTACTTATTAGTCGATCCTCCTACAGGTTTAAGTTTTACTCTCCAATTCATTTACCTCTGTACACAACATACAAACAAAGTAGATTTAGGGCTGTTAAGTATTTGGTCCCAAACACCTATCCCACCTTTTCCAAGTTATTAAAGTCTGGCTTTGGTAAGCTCTATGAGTCCCAATGCTTCTCTTCCTCTGGTCTTACGGCAGCCAGCTGTCTTATAGATGGTACTGCTAAAAAGTTGCATTCTCAGAACTGAGACTGGAAATGGAGTCCGGAGAAATTTAAGCCTAAGAAAGCTACATTTCAGTGCCCCACTCATCCAGCTGTGTCCTCTTGGACAACTTGACAAGCATGCTTGTCTTCATTGGAGCCTGAAAGGAAGTACGCTGTTCTGGTCCAGATTTCCCCAGACAGTCTAGAGACTCAAACACACCTGATTTTTTACAACTCTTTTTTGGTAGCATCTCAAGTTTCTGTCTCGCAAAAGCATGAACTGCAGGACCCAAAGTTATTATTCAACTGAATAAAGCAAGGACAATGTTGTATTATAAAACCATAAACTTCATATCTGACACAACCATGCCCAGCCTTTGGTTTATATTTAATTCTCCTCACATCCTCATCACTCAAGCCTTATTACTTACTTTGCAGCCACCAAATTCACGATTTAACACCGAGATAATTTTGAAATAATAGTTCTCTCAGGGATAACCGAGAAGACTGTAAGCAACTATAACTACTATATGGCATTTTCCCCAAAGCAGGGGCATGACTGCTCAGTGGGAACACTGCAGAAGACAGAGAATTCTTGGTCTTCCCTGTTGACACTTACTCTACGTAGGTATTTTGGATCTGATGCATTTTCCAGCATCACAATGAAGATAGAATAAGCCAATATGCAAGGATTCTGCTTCTACGCATGCCATGAGGAAATATCCACCAATAGCCTCATGAATTCCTGCTAGATATTTCCCAGTAATGTCTATATATTTTCCAGAATTTTGTAGAGAAGCAGCATTTTATTCTATAACACCAAAGTAAAATTAGGCACTTTGAAGTCAAATTTTTGAAAATATCTCAAGTGTCTAGAAATATGGATAAAGGTTTAGAGGTGTTTTTTTCTTGGGCATTATGTACCTAGGGATTTTTAGGAATCTTAT
Organism: Buteo buteo; assembly: GCF_964188355.1. NCBI lineage: Eukaryota > Metazoa > Chordata > Aves > Accipitriformes > Accipitridae > Buteo > Buteo buteo. The sequence goes on from NC_134172.1 coordinate 69,733,260, forward strand.
TTTGAATCTGTGTCCTTAAGATACTTCAAAGAGGAAAAAAAACCCCAACCCCAAAAACTTTCTTACATCCAATTTCTCACAACTGCCATTGAAAACTATTCATCAAGTGCATTATCTTTAAAGCAAATGATGTTCAGGTTTTGGGGGTTTGGTTTTATTTTTGTTTTTTTAACAACAAAGAAGGCAATTTTGCTCCAGCATTGAGACTACCTCAAAAGAAAAATGAATGACATGAAAATTGGAATAAAAATGCACTAGCCCCTTTGTACACACTTCTGTTTGTTGTTTGCAGATCTGTGTGGTCTATCATCATTTCTCTACATGCAGCTTAATAACTCCTTTAATCACATGCACTTGTTCATCACAGGAGGAGGAGATCAAATCCACAGCAAGAAAAACATAATAGACCACAACACAGCCGAAGATTTTAAGAGCTCACTATTACTCTAAACTTTCTTCCTACTGCAAAGCTTTGTTTCATCTTTCTTATAAAAGAAAAACATACTGAAGAAAATAAAGAGGACACAGAAATGCAAACATTCCTGACACCCAAACCCATATATACCAAATATTAATGCTCATGTGTTTCTAGCGTGTAAAAGCTTTGCAAGCGAGTTGTGTATTTGTACATGGCCCAAATGGGACATACATGACATGACCCTGTTTTGCAACTGACTTTACTCAATTTAGAAAATATTTTTGCCTGCTAAATGTCCTGGTGCACCTGACCATGCCTACGTTATAAAGTAATTATTTTATCAAAACATTTGGTGCTCCAGCCCTTCTCTATCAGCAATTTAGTCTGGTCTTTTAGACCACACGTTCTCACTACACGTGACTGGTTTTAGTCTTTCTGAAAGACCAATCCTCATACCCCCATCAGGGTTTGCAACACACTTTATGCACCCTAGAAGCAGGGCATCCAATTTAGTTTTCTGCAAATGACTGTATATTAGAATCCATCAAAACCGCTCTCTGCAAATCCATCTCTATTATGCATGACAGAAGGGAGCGATCAGGGTGTTCCCTTCAAAACTACACTATTGCTTTTAACTAAAGCAGCATTAATGTGGATGTGACCCTAGTCCAGTTTGGAACTTCTGTTTTCTATTTAGCTATTGTTCAATCTGATGAATAGCATTTACTGGCATTCAACTAGGGCTGCAGTATGATCCCATGCACTCATCAAATTCTGAGAGGCAGACCCCAAAGATGTCCTCAGAACTATGCAACCCAGCACAGACTGCACTTTATCCCAAGTCTCATGAAACAGGTCATAAAAGTCCAAATACACATAATGAGTACCCAGTTCACCCTCTTACCACTCACAATTCAGTGACCCAGCTTTCTAGGTAAGCTGTTCAGAAAAACCTTGGTATGTTACCTTGACTTGTATTGCTTTGTGCTCATTTGCATTCAGTGTGTGATTTATTAGATAAGTGCATGTAAAAGGACAGCCAACATCAAATTGAAGAGTCTATGTCAATAGGTCCAAGCTAACATCTTCCACTGTATGACACACCCTGGATGCGAGCAGAGGGAAAAACAAAGCATCTGTGGAGTCAATTATTTTATGCAAGACACAAGCAGCAGGAACATGATTGTCAAGATCCTATCTTATGCTGCTAAAGTTTATGCCTTATGGTTCAATGACGCAAGTGAGCTGAAGGGTATAGTATAAACTCTGCCTCTTCTGAGCAGAACAAAGGGAAAAAACCGACCATTCTGATTCCTCTGCTAGAGGGAGCAACCTTCACATTTTTTACCTCAACTTCCTTCATACATAAACTGAAGGTAATTATACACTTAACCACCTCCTCTGGATGTTGTGAAAATTAGTTAATGTTTAGGAAGCACTGATGAAAAGTACTTAAGTAAGTGTTAAGTATTATCAGATAGCATTATGTTGCCCTCACTTAAATTGTTTTCCTCTTCTCATTTAAGTACCTTCAATCTACTTCTGTTATTTGTCACCCCATGACTGAACTTTCTTCTCTGTGACTTCAAAAAGTTAATTGAATTGCAAGTTCTAGTGTTATTTAAAGATTATCTGCTGTGCCACATATTTAAACAGCAAGTATAGTTGAGTAATTTCATCCTGGAACCAATAATTTTTTTCAACTAAAAATTAGCTTAGTAGGTACTAATCAGCTTGCAAGGCAAATATAATGGGGGAAAATCAATTTAAACTCTCTGTTTGAAGCTTGTGCCAGGTCATTATACAGAAAGACTAATCTGCTAAATAATTAAGGCTCTGTATTTGTGGAGTGAGACGAAAGAAACATTACAAGTGAATAATAATTCTGTGCTGCCGTTTGCCTCTTTAATCTATAATTAGACTATGTACTTCAAATATAGATGTTAGTCTGACTAAGGTTTAACACAGAGCCAGTGAAATAGGGTTTCTGAAAAAGCACCTGATCTGTGCCAAGGAAACTAGAAACAGAGTCATCCCCTTTGGACGTGATCTGTGGTTAAAAGTCAGCCTTGTCTCTGCTGACTGAGCACAAGGAAAGGATGTTAGAAACAAGCAGCTTCTGTAACAAAGCACACGCATCCTTATTAAAAATAAATTACTGCAGTAACGGCTCCGAGCATTGCAGTACCTACTGAAAACTGGAGTATTTGCTGTAAAACACTGTTCATGTTTCATGGCCTGTGTAACGATGTGCTACTTGCCACTTCAGTGTTTGTACTGCATTTCCCAGTTTTGAAAGACATAAATATAGGACCCTATTTTGGATCAAGACACTCCTCTTCCTACAGAGAGAGATATTTTCAAATCTGATTGTCCAATATGAGGCACATTGTTTCATAGCTAGATACACAGTAAATATGCTGATAGAATTCAATGCCCATAAAAATCAGGACAATTATGTGTGTTAGGGAACAAAATCGTAACGGTTTTCTAAGGCAGAGACAGAAGATACAGCAGGTTCACTTACTTTTCTTAGAGAAGAGTTTCTTTCTCCGTCCAACATGGCTCAGCTTGTATTCGTTCTCTTCACAATTGCAGTCTTCACTATTCCTATTGTAATACTTGGGCAAAATATTGGAAGTGCCTTTGCTGTTGCCTGCAGCTGCCAAGTTTGCCATTCCCTTGCACTTGTGTAGCTTGAGCTTTCCACTGGCATCTTCCACACACTGCCATTTCTGGAAGAAATATTTGGTCATTAAAACTCTGTTCCAACTGTGCTTTGTCTAATGGCCATCTCCAGCAATCTATCAGAGATTCCTTGTTGTAGTAAGCTGGGGCTCATCTATCACCTACTACCAAAACAGACTTTTTGTAATCTTCCATTTTCAGACAAAACAGGAACTCTTTGGAACACTCTTGCATCTGTTTCTGATTTTGTTTCTTGGAGGCAGAACAATGGGAATTTAACAAAATCAATACTACAGCTAAAAATATGGACGTGACAAGTGACAACTTTCAGAAGCATAACTGTGGCATAAACCAAGGACATTCAAGCCTTGTCCACAGGTTTGAAAAGAATCCTTGCCTACCAGCAAGTGTGTTTGTCAGGCTGGCAGGTATCTATGCCACTATTATGCCACTAAAACAGCACCAAGCTCCAGGCCTGCATATAATCACAGCCCATCCCATATTCTACAAGGGAGAAAACTTCTTGAAGGAGTCTCCTTCTCTTTAATAGTTCAAATGCCTGATGGTGGGATGATTTTATCCAAGTTGTGGGTTCCTTTACTGTAAAGATCTGGTCTGAGCTGGTTATCTAGACTCATTCTACAGTCAAAGAAGAGGAAAAGTCACATCAGGGTATAATTCACTTCATCCTAAGGCGGCCATATAAAAGAAATAAGAAAAAGGACTGCCCTGCAGAAGTGCCTGGTTCTCTTCACTGACCTTGAAAAGGGTTGGTATGACTGGATCAGCTATGGAAATCTGTAGTTAGATGAGTTTATCTCCATCTTCAGTGTTTCTCTTAATAGCTTTTCCCATTCAACACCCTTGGGCTTGACTAGCAATGGTGAGCTGCACTGGATGCCTGCAAAGTGAGAATCTCCTCCCTCTTCCACTCAAACTAAAGATCTCATCTCTAACCTCCAACTCCTTCTGTTAGTCAAAACCTGAAGTAATTTGCTTACAGCTCCCTTCGTGCTGCTGTCAGAGCTGTGCCAAGGGCAAGGGAGTTTAGCCACCTTCAATCTGGCAGAGAAGTTCTACCCACTTCCAGACACATCACAAAATAATTCCACCTACTCCTTTATTTACCAACACACTACTAGCTACAGAGCTAGGCTTTGAGATACATAAAACAACCTCACAGTAGCAGTTGCTACTGCTTTAAATAGAGACTCTCGGAAACACTTCAGCTTTTTGCTGAGTCTTGAGAGGCGTTCCTTTTTTTCCCTGTTACAAAACCCTAAGTCTGTGCTCCAGGACTCACTGGAATATTGAGAATTTTCCAAATAAAAGAAGAGAAGGAAAACCAGCAACAGCTCCCAAGTGAGATGATGTTTTACAGCAGCCTGCCGCTCTACAAGGGAGATTCAGGCACTTCACCTCCCATAGAGAGGTGGGCCCAGGCTAGGACAACAAAGCCTACATTCTCGATTGAAATTCACTCCATTGCTTGCATGACAGCAAAGTAAGAAAACAGTATCACTGTGCTTTTATAATACAGAATTTAACAGGAGTCTGAAGTAAACTGGCAAGTTACAGTGGATTTATCTATGTCCACGGGAGATTCCCTCATTTAAAATGATCAGAGTTTTATGGTGTGTCCACTTATTTCTTCAGACAATTGGATGGCAAGTCTCCTGAGCTGTAATTACTTCTTAGGTGCAGACATTGTGTCCAGCCTCCTGTACAATCCAAGCCTTGCACTGATGCAGATAAACACAGCTTAACTTTCAGCACAAGGAATCATAGCAAATCAATGAGAGATACTGACATAATAAGACATTTGAATCAGTATCTTTGTATGACTGTCTTCATCTGTAAAGCAGGACACATTTACTTAGATGAAGTGTAGAACAAAAATAACCTTTGAAGAATCAATTGCTGAGTTTTAATTTTATTATTATAATATTGATTGATACAGACTGAGGTTTGAAGCAAAAGTTATTTTACTAGAATAAGCAACGGTTTCTTTCACAGTGAAAAAAAGATGTAAAAATGTTTGTTGCTGTTTCCCATTCCAATTCATCTGAATCTTATTTTTGAAAATATATGAACAAACTGCTTTTTCTGCTCAGTAGAGCTCTATGCTGTAGGTGTCTGATACATGAAAAATGAAGATTAAACAGAGGGCAAGTTAAATGCCATGATGAGAACTACTGTAAATAAGTGCTCTGATGTATCGCCCCAAATATGTTTTCTCTATTTCTTTCATCTTCTGTCAAGAAAGTGATGCTCATTTTTCCCCTCCAGGTGAACTGGAAAAAATCCTTTAATTTTTGGTGCAGTTTAAATCTTTCCAAGGCAGCTGTATGCTACAGTGAAAACATCTTAAAGGCTTTGCTAGAAGGGCACATTGTATGCATTAACAGGCCCACTGCTGAACAACTGCAGTGCAGAACTACCTAAATTACTTTAGAAGCAAACATTGAACACATGGGGGTGGAAGGCGGGGAAGGAAAGTCTCAAGCTTCTACTTTTTTCCCCAAACCAGATATGGACATGTGTGAACGTGTCTGGGATTCAACAACTTACCCTTCGTCTGCTTATAGGCACAAATGCCAATTCCCTAGGTCAATATCACAGCTATATCAGTTGCAGTCATTTCCAAAGGATGCTTTCAATCTTAAGGAAAAAGGGTAGTAATTACAAGGGAACTATGCATCCTCTGCCTGACAGTCAAGAAGCTTTAAACATTGTGAATTCTGGCATTTTAAATTGTTTTCTAGTGCACAGCATACCATCATGCAGAAACTTGTGTCAAATCCTGGAAGCAACTAAAGTATTTTATAAGAAGTAATCACTTAAATAATTAAATACCTATATGAAGAACTCCAGAGTGCCCCAGAGATACTTTGGCTCACAGGTACAAATGATAACCATCTGGCAGCAAAACTTAATTACATATAAACAGTGGATTAACTCAACCAGTAAAGAAAACAAAATGCCCTTAGTTCCCCACTTGCCCCCAACTTTTCAGGTCTTTTCTTCATTAGGCCAAAATATGTGTTCCTAATTCAAGTTCTATAGCTTATAACATCTCACAAGAGCTATGTCCTGAAAAGGAGGGCAGTTTAACACAAACTAGAAGTCAACGGAAAACCAGACTCCCCCACAATCTTCATCCCAGCTCATATCAAAACTCCAAAGGAAGAACTTTTCTTTCCTCCTGCAAAGCCTTGCAGAACAGCTACTCAAGCCATCAAATAAATGGCTTTTGCAATAAGTCCTGAAGCCCATCAAGCTCGGGTTGTGCAAAACTTTCCAGACACCTCATTTAATCATTAAAGCTGTTCCAGCTGGAGATTTCCCACCATCTTAAGGCAGGCCAAGTTAGCTGCTGCACTTGTGCTTTCTGCCACCTACTGTGCTGGGCTTGTTCTAACACTTCTACTCCATCCTCTACCTTACCTCCCACTGCACAACACATGCTACTCAGTTATTTATGTGCAAAGCAGAAGAGTCTGCGCTTTAGTTTAATGGAGAAATCAGTGCTACTGAACAGAAGTCTTGTTCAAAGATACACTGCAAAGGCAAAAAAAAGACTGTTTGTAACACACATTCTTCCCTCCAGCCCAAACTACCTGCTATATATATATATATCAACAAGAGTAAAGCAGGACTTCAATATCTATGAAACATGAATCGTAACAGCAGCAGTTGTAGACTGAACAGATGCCCTGTTTCCCCCCAGTAACACTATTTACCTTGAACATGCAAATAACCCCTTAGCAGAAAAAGACATGTTGTATTTTTCTGTGTTAAACCCCCATTATTTCCTTCACAGCCCCCATCACCATGAAGTGGTTTTTGCATTATTGTGCATCAATGTCTTCTTACCGCTACAGCAATCACAGATGTTAATTCAAAGTCATTACTTGAGGCCCCAATCAGAAACAAATGGCCATGACCTTCCCTGTAGGATTTTTTCCTACAATTCACTCATTTCCCTCAGTGAATCTCTCTCAATTGACATTGTTTTCTTTGGGGGAAAAGGGCTTATCACACAAGCCTTGCTAAGAAAAGATTCCAGTTGAAACATACAGCTTTCAGAGCTGAGCCCTAAATCATCATGCTGTGTCTCATCAGCTCCTCTTTTTGTTAAGCGAAAGAGATTCCATTCCCTTTTACAGAGAAGTGAAAAGTGAAACTGTCTGATCAGTTAAGCTGCCAGCAAGGCTCCCGCCCTAACAGTTTTAGGAATATAAGCTCTAGGAATCAAAGTTTCTGCAGGATAATTAAGTCCTCTGTCCCTGCCAGCAACCTGACAAAAACACTTCAGTAATATATGTCATCTTTAGTTTATGTGTATGCTTCCTGAACCCCATCCTTGCTGCCACATTGGATGGTTGAGCTAGAAACAAACTGCTTTAATGGCTAGAAATATTCTAACTTCCAGTCTAAACTGATTTATGAGTAGTCAAGATACATTTTTTTCTTTTATGAAACAGTACAGTTATAGTTCAGTTAGTATGAAATAGTTGAAGTTAGTTTAGCTAGCTCTTCTCTGCTGTGGTTTGTTCCTTCTGTTATATTTTATTGAGCTAATGAGGACAAAACAGCAAAATCCAGAGAGAGATGCAAGCCCCTTCTCTACTGCTTTTGCTGGCAGCTTGTCCTACTGCTCAACCTGTAAGGTTTCAGGAAATAGTCAACTTGATTTTCCCATTGTTTGTCTCATACACATTGCTACTACTCTGTTCTTGTTGACTGAAAATAGTTGGCTCATGTATTCTGTATAACACCTCTTAAGATTCATGCAGACAGATTCCTCAGCTATTTTTTTGACTGAATATGCTCAGTTCCTTAGCTCTTCCCAGCAGGTATTATTTTCTTAATCTTTTAACATTTTTGTTGGGTTGTTCCCCCCCTGCCCCGTACCTTCTTCCAATTCTATCCATTGGCAAAGGATGAGTTTGGTTTCCTCTATTTCATGTCATCAGTACATAAACAGCACTACCTGTTCTTCATTCCAACTGGACATTATTTCATTATACTGACTCATGATTTTTGGAGATTTGGACCTCTGGAGTCTCAGCTCAATTTCAGTTGTCACATACTATATATCACTCAAACCTTAAAATTGTGAGATGGATGAACAATTTATTGACGAAAAATTTGGAGTGCTTTTTAGTGCCACAAACTGCAGCTGAAATGACGCAGGTGGGACAATCAACTAGCATGCAGATGAAAAATCAGGTATTCAACTAAATTTAAGATTACAATTATATAAGTCATTTATTATTAATATAATAATTGGATTGTGGTATCAAATGGTCCCAGCTGCTGTGTTAGGTACTGCAGAAGCTAAGGAGTGAGTGCAGCCTAAGCAGAAATTACATTAGCGGTGGAAGAAAAAAACAGTAGCACCAAAAGGGGAATCGATTTGTCTGAGGTCCTACATCAAGTCCGTAACAGTTCTGAGACTGAAGCCAGTCTCCCGACCTCCAGTTCGTTGTCTTTTGAACTAAACTACACGGCTACTCCTATCAGGATATTTGAAAAAAATTTGGGTTTTTTTATTAAATGTTGGTATTGATTTTGGCAAGCTACTTGCAACTACTGTAATGACAAGGAGTTTAAAAATCTCAGTTAACAAGAGATGCAAATTTCTTGGTTTTCTGAAGCAACAACAAGCAAAACAACCCATAAGTAAAGTAGCCTCTGGAAATCATTATAGGCTATTTCTGGCTAAAGGAGGAAAACAGTTTTATTAATTATAATTCCTGATAAGGAATACAATCCTTGAATAAGACCCTTAATAAATCATCATGATTTTAATTTTCATGGTTTGTTGCTTCCTAATTTTATCAGTTTGAAGGCTGATAAAATTTTTAATGTATGAAGTTATCAACAAGTCATTTCTTGTTCCAGTCACAGATTAAGAACCAGGTCCTGAAAGTTGCTAAGCATGTGCAACTGGCACTGGAATTCAGGAACTCCAAAGATCCGCCTAAAGAGCTATTAAAATTATCTGGACTCTAGCTGGCTTGATATGCTTCACTTATCAACAGAACCTAAATTCTTTAGTAACCTTGGGATATCTCTGCTAGGTACAAAAGAACCGGACAACTACCAAGGATACACAGATCAAAAACTTTCTTCCAAGTTTTTAAAAAAATTCCTTATAAAACCTAACTTAGTTTCCCAGGTCTGACTAACATAAGTTCAAGCTACAGCGCCCTCAGGAAAAGGAGAAAATGTAAGTAATTTTTTCTACTGCTCCACCCTTGGCACTAACCAATGGCTAATGATGATTATGGTGGCAGGAATATGAACTGCTGCAGGAAAGCACACATTGAGCAGAACAGCTTTCATCACTGCTATGCCATGCTATGTCAGAGAATTGGGGGCACCAATTGAGTAAATGACATGCTTTTACTTATGGTATCTTCATGCCTGTTACAAAAGAGAATATCCCTTCATGATCCTGGTTCAGCACAAAGCAATCAGAGGAAAGACTGTGTATCAAATCTTTCATTTGCAGAACATCTGAAGGAGACAAAGTGCAAATTTTTGCATTTTGAATGTTCTCCTGAGAAAACTGTCACATATGATTATATTTTTAATGCTATTTAAAGGCAAATTCTATTTGTATCAGACTTGCACATAAACAGAGCTTTGAAAATAAAAAGTATTTGAAGAGGAAATAACATGAATTCAGACAACTATTTTTCTTCATGAGTTAACAATATTATTGTACTATGCCATGTCCTGCTAAAGACAAAAGTAGTATTTTTTTTAAATTTCTTTTTTTACATGTACAGCATAGATTCCCTATAGCATTCAGTAGTGCTGCAGGTATTACACGTTTAACAAATGTGCACAAAGTTGGCAAATGACTTAGAGGGAGATTCTGTGCAGCTGTTGTTATGATACTGTGGAGTTGCTGGGAATACTCTACAGAGCAATGCTGATATCATAATTGGCTTCCACAAAAGCACATTAATGCAGGCCGCCAGATAAAAGTGGGTCAGCTTCCACTTACCAGCCAGTTTAGAATGAAAGGCCGAACTACAATGAAGAGAAAAAATTTGTGTGGAAGCCATTAGGTACTAGGATAAATGTTTTTTATTTCATGTGGGAAGAAAGAGCTCATCTCTTAAATCCTTGAATATAAATGCTGAGCTGCTCTTTCATCTGAGCCTACAGTCACCCTTTGTTGGATGCAAATAACTAACACAGACCAAACCCTACTAACCGAAAAAGAAAACATGGCAACACAGAGATTCCCATTGCACTCAGAAGAATTTACATATATTAGTGTTGCCAAAAAAATCCCACATAATGGACTCTGAAACAAGGTTTTAAACAGCATGAATAGCCTCATCTCCATGATCCTGGTGCGTTGTTATCAAAACGATTATAGGTCAAGGAGGGTGACAGAGATTTGCAAAGGAAGAACATTTTGTGGTGATAGAACTGTATTCACAAACTTGCATGCTCACAAAGCAGAATTTCAAAATCTCCATCTCACATTCAAACCTTTCTTTACCTCTCCTTTACTCTAAGCTCTGTCCTTGTCTCTTCTCATTCACTCCCCTTCTGAGTCTTTGTCCTCCATTTGTGCTTCTTGTCTCCTGTTCACACTTCATATTCCCTGACACTGCTCATACTTTTCTGTGCATGGAAGAGCAGGTCCCCAAAACTCATTTAAGTCAAAAAGAAAGAGTCCCAATGACTTTAGCAAGCTTTCACCTAATTCTGACCCAGACTTCTCATCACATTTGCATCAGGATGTGAAAATTCACCTTTTGCACTGAACACTCCAGATACTGTTAAATGCACAATAATAAAGTGTCCTGCAGGCTCAGGAGAAATTTGCTAAATAACCACTGTATCTGTACACCATAAACCCGCCCAAGGCAGTGGTATATTATTCATTTGGGCTCATTCTACTTACTATGCAGAACTGTGAACAGCACCAGCAAACAGACAACACCCATTTGTCATTTGAGAAGTTAGTCTTGCTTCACTCTGAAAAGACTTTTGGGTGCACCCATATTTAGACACAATTTATCCCCAAATAAGCGCATTCATCTCTCACTATTCCTGCTGTCTAGACAGACTACTAGGACATATTCTCTAGAGCAGGGGTTAGATGGATTGAGATTCCCTTGAGAGCCCTTCCCAGACTCTAATTGACTTGATTGTTAGGCAATTTTTCCTGATGTCCAACTTAAATTTCTTTTTTGCTCAATTTCATCCTATCACTTCCAATTACGTCTGACTGAACTGCTCAAAACAATTCTTCTTCTCTCTGTCTCCTGACAATGAGGATGCAGCACACACATCTCTTATTAGCACACCTTCACTTTGGAATTTATTGGCAATTCTGAGTACATAGTTGACATTCTATGCCCGCTTCTTACAGATGTCAAAGATATTTTATTATCCATGGAAGCAAACATAAACCTGTGAATGTGTGTAGATGATACAGGGCCTTCCCCCTTCCTTCCATAACTGAGACACAGTAATTACAGTAAGAAAACCTGAATGTAGCTAAGTTACCTTATGCAAAGAGACAGCTTCAGTGACAACATGGACTTGGAAAGTCTCTCTTCCCCTCTGTTCTTACAATAATGTTCAAAATAATTGGGAAGATAAAGACAAAAGGAAGAAGTTGAAAGATCTCTCAAAGGGAAAATACTGATGGAAAAAGAAAAGCTGTATTTCCCCAAACTACTTACTGGATGATGATGTAGCAGAAGTAGTGACTTTTTCCCCAGTTTCTCAAAGAACGATGCAAATTCAAAAAACAATGGCTTGCTCCCACCCATCTAAAATTTCAGCTCAAGACATCTGACAACAATGAACTACTACACAAAATACTTAAGTTCAGTATTTTTAGGAAGAACAGGACATTATAATCTCTCTGTATACTAAATCTGACAAGCTACAGGAAAAGAGCATCTCGAAAATGCTTATACATACAAATTGGATCCAATCACCTAAGGAACAATGGACTCATTTCACAGGTGCACTGAACTACATGATCAGTACAGCCAGAAGCAGGGAGTCTGGCCTCTGACAGTAGAAAATGAACTACATAGCCTAAGTAGCCCATTACTATAGCCTTGGTAAGCCATTCAGATCATGTCTGCAGGAATGGTTATATTCCACAGACTGACTCATTCTGACAGCCCTCTGAGCTGCCAGGATATGAGGTAATGCCAGCCTCATAACAGACACATTAGCATGTGGTCCCATCTACCTTCACCCCTTTGCCCACATATCCATGGGCAGAATGCGTTACAGTCCTCGGAATGGGGTACTCTGACCTGTACCTGGATGTCGTGGTTTAACCCCAGCCAGCAACTAAGCACCACGCAGTCGCTCACTCACTCCCCCCCCACCCAGTGGGATGGGGGAGAAAATCAGGAAAAGAAGTAAAACTCCTGGGTTGAGATAAGAACGGTTTAATAGAACAGAAAAGAAGAAACTAATAATGATAATGATAACACTAACAAAATGACAGCAGTAGTAATAAAAGGATTGAAATGTACAAATGATGCGCAGGGCAATTGCTCACCACCCGCCGACCGACACCCAGCCCGTCCCCGAGCGGCCAAAATCCCTGCCCCCCCCTTCCTAGTTCCTAAACTAGATGGGACGTCCCATGGTATGGAATACACTGTTGGCCAGTTTGGGTCAGGTGTCCTGGCTGGGCATGAGAAGCTGAAAAATCCTTGACTATAGTCTAAACACTACTGAGCAACAACTGAAAACATCAGTGTTATCAGCATTCTTCACATACTGAACTCAAAACATAGCACTGTACCAGCTACTAGGAAGACAGTTAATTCTATCCCAGCTGAAACCAGGACACTGGATGAGAAAGCAACGGCACAGAGTCAATTTTGCCATGTTTCCAGAGGATGAGAATTCCCCCAAGAGTGGAGAAATCTCTCCAAGAGTGGAGCTGCTGGAGCTAGCTTTGCTGCGCCTTTGCACTGCTTTGGTAAATTTGCAAAACCTTCTCCTGCACTGAGACCATGTACTGGTACTACTCTAAATTCTTCTTCCTGAATTTCTTCTACATAACTTGGATTTAAAGTGAACATATTTTCATATCTGCCCAGAACAGTTATGTAACAACAAGAGAAATGACACACAATCAATGAGCTTTGTGCTCATATACACACAGACTGCCTGCAGTCATAATTGCATGTGTGTTTTTACAGTATATTTTTGTTAAGAGGAAGGATATATTGAGTTCACAGAATGTTAGTTTCCATTATATGTAATTCCAATAACAACAAAATGAGTTAAATTAAGAATTCAAAGCGAAGTGAGCCGTATGTATTTGGAGGAGGCCAATCTGTTAGGTTCATTGTAGCTTCTCGTCACTAATGAATCCCAAAACACATTCTATTTGGGGAATAAAATGTTAAAACAGCCTAGGCAGTTCTCTTAACAGTAGTCAGGAATCAATACAGAGGCACTCGAATCAGCAGTTTCCTGATGGACAGTCAATCTCATAAATGCTGTAATATGGTTTTGAGCAAAGGCCACAGAATGAGTCATTTGATGTATAAGCTGGCATTGATGACAAGGTGAAGGACATTCTCACAGTTAAGGTGTTAGGCTTAGCCCAACTACAACTGCTTACTTTCAGTTGGGGGTACAATGCCCTACCTGGCCAAGCTGTTCACAAGCTGTCTGATACTCAGCTCGCTGACAGAGGTCTTTCACACGCTGGTATTTGGGTAGAAAGTTTTCTTCTTGGGCATCCACCTTCTCACTCTCCCTCTTATGCAGTAGTTTACTGCAGAAAAAAAAAAAGGTTTATTTTTGCATTAATATTCATTCCAAATATATGTACAGTTTTCTGAAAAGGCTCAGAGGAGTAGGTTATCTGCCAAGTCCATAGCATCACTGGTGGCCAAAACTTAATAGTCCAGCAGAAACTAGCACTTATCATCATCTCTGATAACACACAAGTTATTCATATCATGCCCTCAGGGAGCGTACAAAAACATGCAAAACCAAGACAGTGTGTTTCGTGTCTGATTGGCAGGCAGTAACAACAGTTGGTATAAAGAGAACATATCCTCCTCACGCTACAGGGCTGCACTTTGCAAACTCTTCATGCCCCGTGTACGTATTAAGTCAAGAGGCATAGAGAGAATGGCCAGCAGATGAACACGCAGAGAGGAAAGGTTGTTCATACTCCCATGATACAAGCAGGAGGGTCAGGGGGCAGCAGCTGAAAGAAAAACGGGATGCCTTTCCATCTCTCAATCCGAGTAAAACTCTCCTTCCCCCACCCCAACAGCACATTTATGCAGGCTGTGGGCAAAGGCCATATATTCCCTCCTATCACACAATCACTGCCATTAGGCATACTGCAGCCGCGTCTCTGCTGGCACAGCTAAACCGCTTTAGGTCTGTGGCAAAGTGCTGCTTTGGCTTTAGCTGTTCAGTATCCTTCTATTTAAAAAGACTGGGTTTTGTGATTAACACTTTCCTTACCCTCTTTCCACTAGGAATGAGTCTCTCCACACCTTCATCTTTTTCTTTAAATGGAACCTAAGAGGAAATGAGGAGAGGAAGAAGCAATTCCCACAAAACCAGTAATCAAGTCATGCCCCAGTTTTCTTTCCCACCCCCAATTCAGATGAGAAACTTTACATATAACTGCACAGGGGAACATCCAGCTTTATGAAGAAGGCACATACACCTCTCCAGTGCAAATCATGAACAAACAGGACAGATTTGTTCCCACAGGGACAAAACCCACAACAGATTCACACAGTACAACTATTTCAACATGAGCACGTTTAAGGCACAGGGGATTAACTGACTTGTCCTTGATCACAAAGGATCGCAAATTAAATCATGATTTCCTGACTCCAGTTTGGGCTCTTAACCCGCACACTACCCACGAAGTATCTTATTCTAAAGCAGCTGCTCCTTTCCCCCTCTCCTTCCACCCAACTGCTTTGTAAAGCTGATCTCCTCCCTCCCTCTTTCTGCTGATTTCCTCTAGCAAGCATCCAGACTAATTCTCTTCCTCAGTCTTTTTCCAATGAAAGTATTGATGGAAGGTCTCAAATAATAACTGTGCAATTCTGAGTGCTAGCCTGTCTTTATATTATAGTCTGATACACAACCAACCCTTTCAACTCAATTATTCTACAGTTTATTCAATATGAAATGCTTTGCTACAAATGAGGCCACAGAGACATTTAAAATCTATAACTCATATAGCTAAAGACCTCCATGTGTAGCCCTCTCACTGCTACACAGATTACATTTAGTATATCCAGATGCCATAGATGCCATACGGCTAGTAGACGAACCTGACAAAATGAAAATAAATAACTTAGGTTAGTCACATATTGACAAATAGGTCTTTAGATTTTCCGGTAAATGATGTACTCATGTAGATGGTAGTTTTATTATATTTTCCTTTAAATGTGCTGCATGTTGCTGAATACTTGCTCAGTCTCCTGTACAAACACATGCATGTTTCCATGCACACTTCCATTTCTTACCTATTTACTGGTCTCTCAGAATCCAGAAGCTTTAGAATGGATTTACCATCCATATCAGAAGGAATATCCAATCCAGCAATATCTAGAATTGTAGGTGCAAGATCAATATTCAACACAATGTGAGGATTCCTGAAAAAACATATATGAGAACCTGGTTTAAAGTCTATGCAATGATACCAAGCAACTCCAGCTCTTCCACAGAGACCAAGGATCTGAAATGTCTTATTTTGTGACATCTGCAAAGAAGAAAAGAGGACACAATCCAATTCCTTTCCATGAAGGGAATGAAAATGTAAAATGTAGGCAAGTTGCATAACCTCAAGAGGGACTAATATGAAGATTTAAAACTTTAGCAGAGAGCATTTTTGAGAAAGCAATGTAGTTCATAAGGCAAAGTTAGTTAATTATTGCAAAAGAGAGTTCAAAAGTCTTCAAAACATGAGAAGGCATTGGAAAAACTCCTTGGGTGTCTTAGAGAATCAAAGTGTCTGCCAAACATGCTGATGACTTTATTAAAAAGTAGATTTGGCAGGTAGCACATGCTTTATCTGTTTCAAAATATGGTATAGAAATAAGTACCTCAGCTCATAACAAAGCAAGCATGTTCTGAAGAGAATGTGAAGAGAAATATATTGCTAGACACTACAGTAAATAACTAAAAGCTGCTGTTAAGGTAGAGTGTGAGACAAAAAAAGGATAGGGATCAGGAAAGAAAAAGCAGAGAGGAAGCAGTTATGGAACAAAAAAAAGAAAAAAAAAAAGAGAGAAAATAAAAGAACAGCTTTAATTGAAATAATATCAATCTTCCCAAGTGCACAATTATCCACTCTGAAAACACTTAGAAACAAACATGCCCTGTTACTTAGTTGAGTATGGCATATGCTCCTCAGCCACCACAGTTAACAGGGACAATATTTGAACAAAAACTGACTTCAAATTTGGTTAAAATATTGGCATCAACTCCCAAGTAGTACAGACAGCTCCTAGCCCCAGATCCCTTGAACTGCCACAACTAAATATGAGTGACTTCATGGATCAGAGCATCTAGTTGCACAGAGCTCAGCATTCAATAGCTAAACAAATGCCCAAATTTCTAATTGTGCAACTTGGTTTTACTATGGGTCTGTTTTTGCAGAAGTGTTTTCAGTTTATGTTGAACCTTACAAACCTAATTTAAATATGTCTGCGACACTGTTGCATAATTACTCACAATATTACATATATGCATACTGTTTATCATCTGTGTACTATTTCTTTTCCTTATTTCTTTAAAAAAGAAAAATATGAAAGAAGGCACTCAATTTCTTAAAAGTGGGGGAAAAAAAAAAAAAGGAAAGTGAGCATACTGCTATACAGATAGTCTTCTACAACACTGAACATAAAGAACCACTGTGCTATGATTTGCAGGCACAAAGGAAGGATGGGACCAGATGGGCTGCTATACATGTCAGTGCAGAATTCTAGCTCAAAATACAGGACAGAAGAAAGCTGCTAAATTCACACTAATTAATGAGGCACCATTTAAAAATTACTACATTTTTGAGTGAGCGAGCAAACAGGCACTGACAAGAGCATGGATGATGAATTAAATTGATGTACCTAATTTGATTTTAATTACTAATAATTGTGGTGTAGCATATTTGGTAATAGAAATGAGAGCTTAGTAATGACTTGCTACAGTGACTGCTATTAAATCTTCATTGGTATCAAAAGGGAGTCATGACAATTACTCTGCAGGAAAAACATAAGGTTCACACAAAACATTGATGATTGAAGTTCTAACATTTAAAGAAAATCAGGCTGAAAGGGAGGATCAATTTATTATCTGATATATTACCCTTCCAGGTTATTTTATCTTGTTCTTCCTATTTGTTATACTATGATGGGTTCTGTTCTGTCTGGCAGGCTGACTCCTCTGATTCTAACAGAAATATTTTTTCATCTTCAGAAGCCACTGAAAAATAACATTCAGTGGGAAGGTTTCACAGCTTTTACATATGTCTGGGTGTAAAGATCCTTGAACCAGAGGAGACATGAGGTGGCTGGTCTCTAGCATTGCATGTTGCAGAAAAACTAGCTCAGTCCACTTGAGCCATATTAGCATTGCCTCTCCAGTAAGACCAAAAACTGCAGTTGAAGGGAAAGAGAGCATGCTCTTAGAAGGCTAATCCAGCTCACTTGAAATTCTGTGCTGCTGCAGACAAACTTCTTTCAGTGCTGAGGTAATACGTTTAATTCCACCTGAGGAATCCCTCCCTGCTCTTTAGAGAAGTAATATTGTTTATTTCACACGCATAACTGCTGTAAGTAAATTAGACACAAAGCGCAATATCTACAGAATTTAACATTTTTGTGCCTACTGATAATATGAATCAGTGAATTTAACCAGCAAATGGAATGAGATTTTCTTATAACTATTTGCTACTGTATTACACACTAGACCTGTTCCTCTGCGGTAAAGAAACGACTTGTGTGTGGAAGACTTTGTGTGTGTTAATTATGATAAAACATGCACACTGATACAAATAAAAGGCAGCAAATTATGGCACTCTGTCCAAAATCATTACTTACATGCAAATATTTGCTATTGAAATAATTGCTTAGAAAGTGTATTTACATAATTTCTTAGCTGATCAAAGCTACCATTTTAATTAACAGTCATATTCTGCATGCTTGTATGCATCCGACAAACAGCCCTAACCATGTAATCTGAAAGGATGAACACAAAAAGAATGTTTTGTGGATGATTATATATGAACCATACATACATTTGTCTTCATAAACTGAAACAAGTGACTCCACTTTAATGTTCAGCAATCATTATCTACTGTGGCAGTGAACATTATACAATATTTTTTTTACCTTGAAAATGTCATAGTTATGTGTATTATTTGCACCCCTCAAAAGGAGGCAAATAAGCATTTCCTAGATAGGACATATTTCAAAATGGCTTCTTCAACTTCATCCACAAAAGTGTAGTGGCTTATGCTGCACACCTACGCAAGCAAAAAAGGCAACGACATAAAACCTTGACTATATTATACCAGCCCATGCTATCAGTTCTGCTTTCTGAGTAGACATATTTTTCTGCCAAAGATGAGCAGGAAGTCAGTCAGGATGGGCAGAACTTTGTGCCTCCATTTGGATGCCAGGACAATACAACTAGAAATGTGAACATAAAGGATTTTTCTGGTTGCTACATAGACATACACACACAATAGCCAAGAACTTACAAGGACCCAGCTTCCACATTTGGACCTCGGACATAGAAAGGAACTCTGATATCAAACTCGTATGGCATGGACTTTCCTTTCACCAGCCCAAACTGCCCAATATGATAACCATGGTCTGCTGTGTATATTATATACGTATTGTCCAGTTCACCTGTTTCAACCAACGTATTGTAAATCTGAAAAAAAGCAAAAAAAAAATATAATTCATTCCACTGAATAGTAGTGCATGTAGAATACTGGATATAATTTTCTGCCTATATGTAATATACAAATAAATAACAGCTCAGGATGGCACTGAGTTGTCACAATGAACCATCCTTAACAATCCATAATCACACCATAATTTCACTAACTGAATATTGTGGCTATTACAAGGCAAACTTCTGTTTTCTGTTTTAAGGTAAACACATTAACAAGCCACATTTTCAAAAGCGTTTGGGTTCAGTATTTTGCATGAGAGCTGTCAAGACAGTACTAAATAAAGTAACAGAGATAAAAGTTTCAAGTTGATAAGCACCTTTGAAATTTTCTCTCCACCTTTAACTTTTTCCTGCAGCAAACAATTTGAATAAAATGACAGCATTTTGAATCTCACACTTATTTAAGCAACACTCAACGATCTTGCCTTCAGACAAATGAGTCCCCATTATGCAGAATATTTGCAAAATCTCTTCCAGATGAATATCACTCAGTCATACTCTCTCACTATGGAGAATTAAAAGGAGCTTTAACTCTGTTTGTGGTTGCTTCTATAGATTTACACGAGAATCTTCGTGTGAAATGGAACAACTTGAGCACCAAAGATCAATTTTTATGTGACATTTTCACTTGCAAAGGTACAGAGGTGGTGGGGCACCACCGAAGTGGTGCCTCACACAGATCCAGAACACATCAGCACAGAAGAAAACAAACTCTGTTGTTGCTGTTTTCGTTTGTTGGTGTGTGTGTGGGGGGGTTCTGTTCTTTTTGGGGTTGTTTTGGTTGGTTCGTTGGTTTGGGATTTTTTAATTTATTTTGAAAGACTATTAGATGCATATAATTCAGTAGAAAAGATCAGGCTAACTTGGCGATTACAACTAAAAAACAACCCAACTGATTTTGCCTGCAGTAAATCACCCAAAGTGAAACCATTTTACTAAATAGAAAATCAAAATAGTGTAGTAAAATAGCTGATCTCCCCTAATGCTGCTATCTGATTCATCTAAACAGGTTCATTAATATGAAGTAGAGATCAGACTTGCCTGAATCAGTAATTATAAGACATTACTAACAAGTTGATGCAATGCCATCCAGATAATCTCATCTTTGCCTTACCCGACTCCTCTTATTTTATGTTCTACCTTTTTTGAATAAGAATGCCAAGAGATAAGCAGTAAATTGCGACACCTTTAAATCTGCCTTCTTACAACTGGAAACGCATTCTTTTTCAGACTAGCTTTTAGCTAATTCAGATGTTTCTGTTCAAGACACCCAGCTTGCACTAAGAGATTTCACTGTTACATAATGTAGACTTAATTTAAAAAAAAACAAAACCACCTATATATTTATTTACTTATAACATTTAACATCCTGGGCCTGGTTTACCGTGGGATTATTCCAGTTAGGACTCCTGTAGCAACACCTGCTGCTGCTGTTGTTCTCTCAGAAACTCAGCGTTACAGGATCAAAATAGGCCCACAGTTTGGTAGTTATTTCCAACAGGTTGTAGGGTGCCTCTTCACTATCAGATGATACATTTTTAGAATTTATGATGTACATTTTTTGAGGTGATCCCTCCCTCTTCCCCTTAATCAGTAGTGGCTCTGTGGCAACAAATCAGCTTACTTCCACCACCCATCTTTAGAAGATGAAGATCCTTACACATTGAATGGAGAGACAAAATCCTCAGAGGTGAAAGGATTACACACTATTAAAAAATCGATGCAGTCCTCCTCCTCCTTCCTTTCTGCTTATCTTCACATACAGCACAGCTTGGAGCTCAAGAAAAAAGCACCTGTTTAGCCCCCCAAAAGTGACTACTAATCTTACCATTTCCATAGAGTCATCCACAGACATGAGTGTTTGAAGGCGCTTTCTCTGTAGCATGTTAGTGAACTCCATGTGTATAGGTTTCATGGGACCTGTATACCTCATTATCCAGTGCTTGTCTGGGTTTGGAGCATAGTTATAACTGGGAGTGCTAAGGAACAGAGAGAAAACCAGAATGTTTTAGCAGTGTAGAAAAAAGCCATAGTAATGTACAACAATAATTTCTATTTGATCAACACTACAGGACTTACTCTCCGAGGTGCACAAGAAAATATGAGATTTACTTGGGAAAAGTCTTATACTTTTATGTTCTAGATGAAAGATTGGAGAATGAAAACAACTCTGTGGGGAATAAAGTCTATTGAAAGAGTAAATATACATTGTTTTTGCAGTGTCTTCAGACTAACATGGATACATTTCAAGGCCAAGAGATTAGCCTCAGAAGTCTAACTCCACAAGTATGATCTGGATGAAGCATGTACTATACAGTTCCTGGTCATGTAATTGCTTTGCTTTCACTCTGCCTACATTAGCACCAAGTATTATGACTTGTGCAAGTTGTTTAACAATAACTATAGAACCTGCTGAAAAGGTTCTACTATATTCTTTAACAGCTTTTTTTAATTCAACACAACTGGCTACTTGAATACTTTCACACTCATGTACCCAGAGGAGCACAGGCACCCTACCTAGTGGTATCAAACTGCATGTGAGCTCATGGCATGGAGTGGATACATAGCCGGATTTCAAAGACCTGCCGAGAAGAGCAGGGGTGAAGGGAAACAGGACTGTATTTTGCAGACACCTTCCAGCCACCAACTCCTTTGTGATGATCAGAAACTTTAATTAAAAGTCCCCGCAAAATCCCAAGAGCTGGATTCAATGTCCTCCTGGAATCTTGCTGCCCCTCCAAGTTCTCATGATCCTGGGACACCACTAAAGTGATGAGGAGAATTATCACTGATTGTTCATAATTTCATGTTGATGGCAGTTCCAGAGACTGCTTTTCTGTGCATAATTATATTGCTCTAGGTTAGCTGGATCTAAACAAAAGTTTTATTCTGATATATCATTACCATGAGGTTGACTCTCTGCAACACCAACTCACTAGAAGGCTATGTTATAGCTTACATTTGCAAGAAATATTATTTTTTAACTACTATATCTATTCCTAAAATGTTTGTTATTAAGATTGAGAACCACCGTTATCAATTTCTTCATACTCTGGCTCAAACACATCACCTGCAGGGTCTAAAATATTAAAAATTACTTTTCCCAAGTGATTTGTTGAGGCTTCCTTTTTTCATTCGCAGCAATAAACTCAGTCTATGCAAATGTGCAAGCCAAGAGGGTGACACAGTAACACAGGAAAAAATAGCAAACATTCAGTTATTTTCTTCTTCCCAACACACAATTTCCTGATAAATTCAGCTCCTATTTGGCAAATATCTACTGTTGTTTTTGTGTATGCAACAGAGCAGCAGGGTAAGTTATTAAGATAAACAATAGTAATATAAGTTGAAACTTCTCCTCAAAATACCATGTATCTAATGTATCTTTGAATATGACAGGTAGTCTTAAGACTTTTAATATAAATATGAAATTAATAATCTGACAGTGCAATGTTTTATGCCAAAAGCCTCTCTCAGATGCTATCTGAAAAATGTGTGTAGGCGGCAAATGGAGGCTTCTTCATATAGGGAGGAAAGGGCTGGTGTTTATTCTCTCTGTATTGTTAATAGCCTCTTGAATTTCAGAATGTTATTGTGGCTGAAATAATGACATTGCTCCTTTGAAAATGCTGACAGTTATGGAAACTGTTGCTATGTGATGCCCAGAATGAATAAAAAATGCTTGGCAAACTCCTTTTCAGCTTACTTTGTGATTTCCTGGCTGATTTGAAACCTCCCGCTGTTTAATCCAACCAAAGCCCGTGATTTTCTTTGATTACTACAAATGTAACCCTCTTACACTTAACAGATTTGTCTGTCTTATGGGAAAAATACACAAATATAACATTCCTAGAAGTTGCTTAAGATAACCTCTTCAAATGTACTCAGAAGATAAGTCCTAGTCTGATTGCATTTGACCTTGGAAAACATGGGTGGTAAAATGTGCCTTCTATAGAAATAACATTTCTGATCACTGTTAGACTGCCCAGCTGTTGCATTCTCTGCAGCTATCAGTATAGGCAGTAAAAAAGGAAAACCAACCATGTAGCCTAGGGATTTGCTATGTGAATGCTGGTTGATGTGAATGATTTTCAAACACGAAAAGACTGTCGATGCACACAAAAAGGAGGTCTATAGAATGAGATGGAGAGAGACTGCAGTATAGGGTGGAATGGTCCTACCAGCTAGTATATGTAACAACAGAAGCAAGACAACAGCATAAATTAGCAACAGAAGTACATACGAGAGTTCCCAAGCAAAGAAGTACTCTGATTGTCAGTCTACGCTAAAATCCATACCACTAACTTTTAGATATTAGCAATGCTACACAACACAGCATGTATGTCGACCAGTGTAAGCATTACAGTCATATCTTCACTTTGCTTTGTGGATGTCGCTCAATAATCTGCTTGAAGACTTTGTCAGCGCTGCCACAAGAAGAGGTACAGAGACATGCCACGTGGTGCACTGCCTTCTGATTCTGGGACTAGGCAGAGTTTGTTCACAGTTATTGTTTACTGCTTTAGGGCAATTCATAAGAAGTGTTCTACCTGTGTTCTGATCCTTCCCTACCATATCCACATGACAACAAAACAGTGAGGACTGCCTACACCCCTTTATCATTGACAGATTTATCTGTCACTGAGGGATTCCCTGGAATGTGGCAACAAGGGAAAAAATGGAAACTAAAGAACTAATTTGTACACACAGTGATGGAATACATTAATCTTAAACCCAGGCCAATGAAAACCCTTACAGATTACTATTATGTAGTGCCAGGAAAATTGTTTAGAAGAAGACTGGCAGTTTCTTTGCACAAGATGTACAAAAAATCCCATTTTATGTTCATATCCAAACCTAAACCACAGTTCCTTAATCTGCTAAGATAATTTGTTTCTTTACAAGCAAAACTTCTTTCCACAAAGTGACACTTCTTGAGTAATTGTTATCACTGTAAGAATAGTCACCTACAATTAAAAATAGTTTTGTGTAGCTACTTTATAATCGGGAAGATAAACCTAGTTTGTGTGAAAAATAAAATTTAAACTATGAGCAAAAGAAAAATAGATGTTGTTTATATTTTTCTTTGCTGGCCTTCCTCAAATCCTTCTACTCTTTTTCCTTGAACTAGCATAATTAAATTGCTACAGAATGTTGCTTGATGAA
The DNA here is from genome assembly GCF_964188355.1 of Buteo buteo. Taxonomy (NCBI): domain Eukaryota; kingdom Metazoa; phylum Chordata; class Aves; order Accipitriformes; family Accipitridae; genus Buteo; species Buteo buteo. The sequence continues at coordinate 69,757,501 of NC_134172.1, forward strand.
TGATTATCATCTCTGAGATGCGAATGCTTTCCAAAAGAACTTTGAATAAGACTGAGGTCAATACAGGGTATAAGCTATGAGAAGTTGCTCATTTGGCATTTCTGTAATTTTCATTTCAAAGAAAATAAATGAGCATAAGATAGCAAACAAACACAAAATACTGCATTGCTGTAGATCTAGGACACAGATTCTCTTTGGTAGCACAGCACAAAATAATGAAATATATAATTCTAAGTTACGCAATACCTAGACAATAGAACAAAGGAAGCTTTTTCTGTCAGACTCTATTTTAAATAAAGTGAAAAGCTCCAGTGGATTTCACTGGATTTTGGACTAGTCCTGAGCAGCTTTGGCTACCAATTAATTATTACTTCCATCAGTTCCCAGTTCCTTCACAAACCCCAAATAAAACAGAATTCCCCTTAAAAATAAAAGGGGGGAGGGGAGGCGGGGCATGTAGGAAGAAAGTTACAAATCTTGAACATCAGTGAAGGCATGAAACCAGTAAGAAGAGAAATATTGGAATGTTTTCAATTGTGCCAAAAGGTGATTTGGGAGAACGTTCATTTTATCAGCATGAGAGGAGATGCCCATAATGGAGCATTACGGAGCTGTACCTGTAAAATGTCTCTGTGTTATAAACAAGAACCATCTCATCATGGAGCTTATGAACACGCTAAACTCAGGAACTGGGTGATACTGCTTTTGGGACCCATTCAAGACATTGTACTGGGTCATGTATACACATACCAGCTCATTCAGAAATAGCTTATCTAATTTGGTGCTGTGGGCCTGTATTTCCTTTCTTTCCATATGTGAAAACAGGAGTAATAAGTATTGCATCCAATGTGATTTTTGGTAATACTGGTAATGTAGTTTATACGTAAGGACAGGGAGATAGAGTTTCTTCCCCTGAAGAGATTACAGCCCAAGAACCAGATTTTGATCCCCCTGCTCAAAATAAAACAGTGCTTTACTTGCCAAATAGGTTCCAACAATGTCTAATGAATTCAACATGAATCTTGCCATTTATCTTGGTGAGCTACAATTCTGAGTTCTAGATGCAGTAGCCATTCTCAAGATACTTGTACTAGTCTGAAGAGGTAAAAAAAAAAAAAGAAAAAAATCTCAAAACTCCTCTTATACATTTGTGACAAACTTGTGCCAAGAGTAATTATGAAGTAAACATTGTTTCCCCAGAGGTACCCAGGACTTCTATACTCCTGAACCTGGAAATGAAAGGGGTTTTATTTCTCCTTACATGTGTTGTGAGGCATTAGGAAAGAGATGTGAGTACTGAGGGGCTGAATCTTCAGGGCCGTGAGGAGCAGCATGGCTTATAACCATCAGTACAGGCCTGTGAGGATACATCTTCTTTGAGATTCTGAAGAAGGTAATACTGTCATTGGTAATCAGATCAGTTAGGTAATCCTGTGAATAGAAGTAAAAATATAATGAGATACTTGAAAAATAATTTCCAGTTGGGGGTTGAGATGGGAAGGGGAGGTCTGAGGTATTGTAAGAAATGGGAAAAAAGAAGCTATTTCACTCAGAATGGGAGGAGGAGGGAGTAAGTTACAGATCTTAAAACTTCAAAAACTAAACCCAAATCGTTCTTTCTTCACTGCCTAGAAATATGAAAAGCAACAGCTTCTTCTCAGAAATGAATGACATTAAAGAAGATCAAATAGGACTCTCTCTTCCCAGAGTAAGTACTTTATGAAGATCACAATACTAAATACAATGACCAGGTATTAATAAAAAAAAATAAAATAGAAAATGACAGGTCAATTTCTTTGCTTTTTGGTGTCATTATCTTCAAGGTGTATAGTCTGACCTTACTTCATAAAAGTGCTTTGAAAATCCAAATGGCTTGATGTTCACTTTTCTTAACCTCCCTCTGAACCAGAAGTCACTGAAGCTAGAGGATGCTGGGCTATTTGGACCAAAAATTTAATTCTATATTCCAGACACAGTGACAATCCAGTAGAGATATAGCTCTATCAAATAAATTGCTGAGAATTTAGAAAACTTCCTTTGGAAGATATGGATTATCATTCTGTTTTCTAAGAAGTATCATTACCATTCTTTTGACATCTGCTGGAGCTATATGGATCGAAGACAGTATTTTTAATGACAAGTCATGTTCTCTCTTAGGCTGCATCACAGCAAATGCTGCAAATACGAGTAGGATATGAAACTGCAGCTTTAAAAAACCAAAATAATAACTGTCATGTCACAGCTCAATGTAAAATCAGACTAACATCTGTCTCTGGTCAAGTGAACAAGTACAAGGTGTGGTACATATTGGAATGCATCTCCTTTTAAGTACAGCTTTCTGTCCATGGTTCAGACACTTACTCCTCTTTACTACTGCCAATGTCCTTGATCTGAGAAGTCAGCTTATCATTCATCAAAGGAAGCCTTTTTCATTGACTGTATTTAATTTCCACAAGTTATTTCCTGTGTATCCCAGAACAAGGCTGGCAAAGTCTCCATTTATAATTTTACACATTGGTCCCAACATGAGACATGTCTGTTATGAAACTACCATGATTATGACTGTTATTGATAGATATTTTCATTCGTGAAAGCAGCTGTAAATAAGCATAATTCCATCAAAGTTAACTGAATGACCACCATTCATAAGCATATGCAGGGGAAGGGAGAACGTACAATAAGCCAGAACAAAGCAAAACTGACTTCTGAACATACTTTCAATACCTGAGACCATACTCATAGCTAAGAGAGAATACTGGAGTGCTCTCAAAAATGCACTGACCTTCATCTAAAATGTGCCTGTTCTTTAAGCTGGTTGGTCACTTTCTTAAGTGTGTAACTCATCTTTGATTTAGTCATTACAAGAGCCTAGTTTCCAAACTTCATTTTGAAGATGAAGGTTTTCATCTGGTCAAAGTGAAAATCGCTCAAATTCAATGTTGCAAAGCCAGTGTCTACCAGGCCAAAAGACCAAACAGAAACGTTTCCCTTAATTGACTTCTTTTTTTTAAAAAGCTCCAGATTGTAGAGGTTGTAGTAGACTGTGGGAAAGCATACAAAACAAAAAATTCATCTAAAAAAGTCGACAGAAACTGAAAAAGAAAAATTAAAGTAGAATGTATCCTGTTAGAAAATCTGAAAGAATTTGCAAAGATTTGATTTTCAGAGGGTGAGTGCTTAGCAGATGCTTTGGAGGACAGAATCAGTAATGGTTTCTTCTAGTTTTCCACTGGCACAGAATGAACATTAACGATGTCAAGTAGATAGGGCTAAAAAAATAATTAATTATACTGTCCATTGCTGGAAAAGTAAGTATCCAGCAACCGAAATGGCAGGAAAGACAGAGAAGCAGTCTTGTATTTCAGCTTCTGTTTGTTCATTTGAACTCCAGTGTTAACATCAACAAGCGCTGCTGCTCTGCACACTATCATCTGTTTATTACCATAGCTGTGTATTATGCAAGAATATGAAGATTATCAAAACATTTATATTTTCATCAGACTTCTTTTATTTATTTATTACCAAATTCAGTAAGAAAAACTAAACCAAATGAAAACCTAAACATTTTCAAGGATTGCATACACAAAACAGAGCTGAGGATATTGGAACATAAAGTTCTCTGTTGGCTCCTTGGTACAATGGGGAACAGTGCCCTATGAAATCACTTGCCTGACATTGTTCCATGTAAGATATTTTTACATCATAACATTTTTGGTACATGGCTGTAAAGATTAGCTCTCTCATTCTTCATAGATCAGAAGGGAAATAAAAACCAAATAATTCTGTACATCAGTTGCTCCTTCCCCTTAGAAGCTGGTGATAGAAAAGGAAACCCTAGAAGCCTGTTAAGTTTTATCTTTCAACATGAAGTATATTCAATTAAAAATGGCAAATAGGGGAGGGGAAGGGGAAAAAAATGACATAGACATCAACCTTTTAAAAGAAAAACTGACTGTGAGCACGCTGCTAATGAAACACAAATGTGGAGGCAGGATTTGTGCTCAGTAAAAGAAAGCAAACCATATCCCTGTTAAGCAAATACACCTTACAAATTAGTATCACTCCAGAGGGAGTCAACTTCCTGTTATACACTACTTAAACTGCAGCAGTTTATGGATAAATTTATTTATCATCATACTTCAGAGACAATTCAGGGCATTTTAGGAATTCAGAAAAGCTGGTTCCTTTGGAAAGGTAACCCTTTTGGCTGAAATAAACATACTCCCGACTGCAAACAGGTAACTGTTTCAGCTATAACATGTGCTAGATGAGGAAAAAACCAATGCTACCACATTTGACAATGATTATCAAGCATTTTAGTAAGTTTGGCCAGGGCTTAACATCCTTGCAAGGATATTAGGAAACATATGCGCCTGTAACATTGCATGGAGATATAAATTTAATAGTTAAATTCTCCACTCATTCAGAATTATCATAAGATATACCAAGCTATTATGAATTCTCCATCATATTATGGCTGTGAAAAACGTTCCTTAAACTAACATAAAAAGATGGGTCTAGCTGGAGGGAACTGGATTCTTATCTCATTTACGCTTGTGTAACTATACTGGAGTCAGTTCTATACCAGGGGAATAGATGAGAATCAGACTCAGCACACAATAATTAAAGTACAAAGCACAGAAATAGTTATCATGCAGCATTTAAATCCATTTTCACATCTTCAGCTCATAATACATAACACAGTCTCGGGACATTTTGTTTGTTTCCATTGCTGCTAACAACGTTTTCAGTAACATGACCCTCTCGGAATGGAAGATAACAAAAAGTCCAAATACAACACCTATTGGGTTGTAGCTAACGTTACAGACAGCAGCTTTCAAGTAAGAAAAAAATTCTTGAGTTAGACTGAAACCATAAAGTGCAGCTTTCTTGCAGTCATGTCCAAATGTTAAAAAAACAGAAATAAATCAGTAAGACCTACCCTCGAGTAGTCATATCCATGCTTCTCCTTCACTCCATTTCTACAGAGTGTGTAATTGTAAAATCGAGAGTTTTTAAGTAATCCAACCCATTCTTTCCAACCAGGAGGCACATAGGACCCATTGTATTCATTAAGGTACTTTCCAAAGAAAGCTAGGGGTAAAGAAAGCAGAAGCATAGTAAGAAGGTATAACAGAAACACTTCAAAGACACCATATTTAACCATATTCTTTCCATTCTGTCTGAGAGGAATTTTGTTTTCTTCTTTCTGATACATTTAAGATAAGAGCTAAGTTCTAAGTTTGCATGTGTTTGTTTATTTCAGAGCTCCATATTGCAGATCTTTTGATTTATAACCTGACTATATATGAGAGAAACTGGACCACAATTACCATTATATTTTCTTTAGTGCCTGATACATTCGGAGTCAAACGAACAAAACAGAGAATGCTTAAAATAGTGCCAGTTGCCACATTATCTCATCCTACTCTGAATCACCCAATTTAGCTACATTTTTCATTTTGGTTACACCCACTTAAGCCACCTCCACCTAAGGAACTGGCAGAAGCAGTGAAGTCACTAATAGGAGGCTGGCTTGGGAGAAATGATGACAAATGAGGACCATAAATATGATGAGATTTTAAACTTGCTGCATAGAAGAAATGAAGCAGCAGCCTGTTTGGCAGAACAAGTGCAGAATGAGTACAAGGATTCTTACAGAACACAGCAGACATTTGAGCCATCCTCCCAGAAAGGCTATGTATATGCTAGCCTTGCTCTGTAAGACACAAGTGTACAGACACAACTTATCTTCCAGAAAATGGTTAAGGAAAATGAAAAGCGTTAAATATCTATGAGAAGAACACAAATTCTCTAAAGTACATGATGTACCCACTGATGCTTTCACACTGTTCCAGTAAGAAAATACATAATTTAAAGGAACATATTTTTCAGTATTAGTTTATATGTTATATCATCACTATGCAATTACAGGATAAATTATACTGGAAGACTCCATTCATCTAGCTAGTTTTTTTAATGCTTGAAGGCGAAATTCTGCTTTTGGGTTTGCAGACTGCACCACGATTCAGCATCTGACTTTTCGTGATCAGAACTCAGATCTCAATTTTTGAATGGTCTAGCAATACAAGTTAGCATTACCATAGTGACTAGCACAAAGATCTCTACACTTGTTCCACTTCTCATTACAAATATTTTTAATCCACAGGCACATAGTGTCTGCAGCATCTCACACTGGCCATCTACCAGTGAACATCTGTGCTTCTGTAAGGACAACAGAGTATCCAAGATTCTGTTCTTAGACTTAGATTAAACCTCACCACATAATCTATGGGATCTGAGCACACAATTCACAGTTTCCAGGTTCTTAAAGATCTTTTTTTAAGCTTGTAGCCTATACTGTCTGATGCTGCACCTTCTTGTACTTATATAAATGCAAGGAGTAATACTGTGGATAGAGTAGGACGGGTTTCCAGCCAGTGTAAAAAGGGCCAGCCTCACTGAAGTCAATGGATTTATGTCTATTTGTAGTAGGCTGAATATCTGTCCAAAAGATAGACACAGTGAGAAACAGTGATACAAAACAGTATGTGAGAGAGCTCCATATCATTACCTCATAGTAATAGTGTTTTCCTTTTCTAAAAGAATGGGAAACATGATATTAGCAACATAATTATATAGTGGAATGGAATTAAATAAATTTACAGGGATTAAGTACATGGTGTACTAAGATCCAACCAAAAGCACTTAGGTAGAATGCAAAAGCATATTTTGAATCATGCTCCTCAACAAATTTCAATGGATTCAATTAAAATGTGACATGAGCCAAGAGAAAGTGAATGTTTGAAATCTTTCAAAGTGTTTGGAAGAGAAGAAAGTGCTGACAAAATTAAGATCTACATGACTGAAGATGAGGACAGCACATCTATCAAGACACAGTTAATAATTTCCTTAAAATTGCACTGTGCTTTCAAAATATTTTGCAAAAGCTGGTAAGGTGTTATGCTATTTTACAAACATGGGCCACTTACAAAAGGGTTAAGTGACTGATAAGCACGCTGCAGAAAAGAATTTGTTTCACTGTCCTAAAGTACCTCGTGACATCTTCTTTAACCAAGCAAAGTAAACTAGCAGCAATGAACAAAGCAAAATCTACTCCACTGTAGATGAAAACTATCACATTACTCAGGGACTGCATTTATACAGTATATACACTTTTTCAAATGTTCATAAAGCAAATGAACAACTTCTAATTTTTAAAGAATGACAGGCAACTCACAGTGGTTATGGGTAATAAAACAATACAGATGCACATTTTTTCTTGTCCTAGTAACAAAGAACACAGGATTGAAACACTGACCACCGTCTACAGTAGCAGGCATGCACAAGGCAGTCCAAAGCCTTTTGTCTCCCATTCAACATATTACATCCAAACAGAAATATATTTGGCATTTCTCCTACGGGAACCAACCCGTTCCTAAAACCTTTGGCTGAGCCAGCTGAAGAACTCAGGAAAGAGGCATTCTGTAAAGAATTACTTCATTGTTATTCTGCAGAGGCATTAAAGGAAAGTCTGGCGGAAGTTCCTTCCAGCACCTTTTGCATACTCCCCATTGTACATTCAGGATGTCTTTATAATCTTTCATGGATGTCAGAGTGCTTTAAATAATTTTCTCTACTGTTTCCAATCTTCCATTTCACATCTTTTTCCTTTCTCCCTCCTTCTCAGCCATTTAAAGGCTAGTTATTCAAAAACTTTTAAATGCCACTCCTCTGCAGTACAAAATATTGGGTTACAATAAAACTTTCTTGATGTTGGTGAAAGATTTTGATTTTGTGTTGTAAAGATTCTCTCCAACACAATTTTTCCCCTCATCAGATCAGTTCACCACCAGAGACAGCTGCTCACTAGAGTACACATGCCTTTGGTACATCCAATTTCAAACCGCTCCAAGATTTCATTAATATTCACAGAGGCTGCTGTTTGATATGCGCAGCCACATTCCTATATCCAGTCTATGAAATGATCATTAAAAAACATCCAAGTGGCTGTTTTTAATAAATGTGTTAAGAATGTGATTTTTCCTTTGCTTTAAACACTATTCAGCATAGTTTCTCCAAAGACTACATAAAACAGGATATGCAAGAATTGAGTCCTTTGTATACTGTTACCACTTCCACAGGGGTTCATAACCTTCTAAGGTTCTTTTGTCAGAGTCTCACCCTTCGATGATAAGCACCTGGAAAATTCTTTGGTATAGAGTGGAATTTTTACAAGAGGTTTTGTTTTTTAAACTCTTCCTGTAAGGAAAAAAAATTGCACACACAAGAATTTTTTCTGTGCTATCAGTTAATACAAAGGTCTGCTCTGAATGTAACACAACCACAGATACATCAAGGCCACAGCTCATTGCTTAAAAAGCAGATCTAGCATATTGTCAAATGTAGTGTAAAAGCACGATCAAAAGAATAGACATGAAGGTATCATTTACCACCACTGGAAATGTTCAAGCTAGTTCTATCATTTATCTGTATCTTTTACCAAAATCTACAAGTTTGTTGGGGGTTTTTTTCCCCTTTTTTTAAACACTGATTTTTTTCCTAATACCTACCTGAAAACACTTAACAGAACTAAAATGCATCTACAAAGGATATTCACAAAACTTTCCATTAAATTGAAAACTAAGATAATTCAGGATGCATCAATAAAATGATACAGGGGATCATTCATCCATTTTTATTCCATACGGACTGCCCACCATTGGGAGTGGGATATAACATACCTTCTTCAGTTCTCAAACTAGAAACAGGAATGCAGTGGAAGTCAACAGTGTAAAACTGCCAGATCAGATTTAGACACAGAATTTCAGTCTTTCATTCAATTTCCTTGATTTGGCAGCTCTGATTCTGACCATAGTTAGTCGTCTGTTTAGACACAGTTTTGTTAACTACTGGCCAAGATCACTTATCCATTCCACTAATAACCTGTTTAACAGTATGATCATAGTGTTTATCTCCATTTTAAATAAAGAAGGAAATCAAGAAAGGAATGCATGAGAGGAGTACTGGTAATAACTTCCTGACAGTGATATGTTACATTCTGTTGGGAAGCAGTGAAAGATAAAGCTCTTGCTATACATAAAGCCAAGTCAGGGTATGCACCAGGAAAATATACTCCATGGAGCAATATTAGCCTGGCTTCAGGGGGACCTAATACCCTTTTCCCCTACAAGGAGATTATTGAGAAGACAAAGCCAGGCTCTTCATGGCGGTGCATGGTGAGAGGACAAGAAAGAACCAGCAGAAATTGAAAGAAGTGAGGTTCAGCCTGGATTGTAAAAAAAAAAATTCACAAAGAGAAGGGTCGAAGAGTGAAAGAGGTTGCTCAGAAACACTGTGCGATTCCAATCCTCGGTGTTTTTCAAGACTAGACTGGATAAAGCCCTCAGCAACATGGCCTGGGGCAGGCTTTGAGCAGGTGGTGGAAGAGAGACCTCCCGAGGTCCTTTCCAATCTGAATCAGCCTGTGATCCTATGATGGACTAGGTGACGTATGAGGCCCATCTTCAGTTGAATATACATGATTCCAGGATTTCAGAATTTAGGAATATATTTGCAAATACTCATGCTTTCATAATAGATCCTGAAGCTAAGAAAACGTAAAATTCAGCTTTTATGTTATTCCTGGCCAGTAAGCTCAGTATTTATACCACACATCCCTCCTCCTGGAGTCTTCTCTGCATATCCTTCATGCTACTTAGCTGTATCCACCTATTAGCACCCCATTAAATTGCACTTACCACCAAGACTGTGAAGTTAAACTCATGCTTTAAGCTATTAACCCTCTACATTTAAATATGAATGTTGTGCATTAAGTACTTTCTTTAAAGATGTATTTAAAGCACTGTTTTTCCTGACATATTTCAACAGGCAACTTTCAAGGTATTGACTTACGTTTTGAGCTGCGAGTCAGCTGCTCATAGGGGTTTGTTTACACCTCTAAAATCTTTGACTCCTATATCTGATACCAGTTTTCCCCAGCTCAAAGTTGAACACATTTGAGCAATCCCTTAGTTTTGGATTGCAGGAAGGTGAGGGCATTTCTGATCTTATTTCTGCTGTGTATGTAGCAAAAATTGCTTTCAGTATTTTTTGTCTTCTAAGAGACAATCGGAGGAAAGCAGATGAGAAAGCACTCTCAGCATAGCTAAGTACACATGTTACAAGCAGTAAGCACAAAGGTCAAGCCAGCTTTGCATTCACATCATGGTCAAATAGACTCTTAAACTGACAAGGTACAATGGAATAAACTACAGCGGAAGTATGGGGGTTCTGAGAAAAAATCCTGCAATTTAGCATTGACTTTGGTTCCATGGGAAAGATTTTCCAAGAGACATCAGTTCTCATTAGGTATCAAAATAACTGACCAGATTTTCCAAAAATCAGTAACTCCTAAGTGCTGATGTCACTTGAACAAAACGGTCCCAACTGGCGCCTTCAGTGACAACAGGAAATATGACACTATCACAAAGATATGGCCTTAGTATTAATTCCTCGGTAACTGCAGTAAACTTAATGGGTTGCATAAAACATACAGTGAGTTCCAGGAAAAGAGGGGCTTAAGACCACATTTTGTTCTCAGATCCCTTTGGTTCCATCAGTTTCAGGATGCTAAGGAAGACTGGGGTCCGAGTACTTTTTGCTATTTCTTTTCCTTTGTATGTCTGCAACAGTCCTTGAAATGAATTCACTGAAGTACTTAACCAGTTAGGCTAAGGAGAGAAGTACAGATGTATACACACACACATTTTATTTTAGTCTATTGCACACGATGCCCAATTTTTCCCTAACCTATAATACACTGATAGCACAAAATTTTCTTCAAGATCACATGCTCCAAGCACCATCACAGGAACATAAAAAGAGTAGTACTAGAGGCAAGAGCCTTTACATGCACAGCTCTTCTCTGTAACTGGAATAAAAATTATCATTACAATTCATGAAACATAATAGTTGTAAAAACCACGTTGTACAGTGACTGGTAACCACTGCAGTTAGAATAGCCTACAGGCTTTCTTGTTTTGTCAGGGGACTAGTCTGATATCTAGCAGGACAAAGGCAATGCACTGTAATCTTTATGACACCTTTGTTCCTCTTCCTGAATTTGCATTGCACATTCCTCAGTTGTGGCCAAGGATCAGTGCCAAGATCTATTTAATGAATCAGGGGAATTGGCTGAAGGGGAGCAGATGAAGCCAAATAAAACAAAAGGGCTCAAACCAAATATTTTGAAATGGTCAACAAGGAATCGAACTGAAGAATGCTGATGGTAAGCCAAGTCTTCCTTGTCCTCAGGTAAGCAAATTCCCAATGGATTTGGGGCCAAAGCCCCCTTTCACTAATGCCTATGGCACAGGTTACAAAAGTTGAAACACAACTAGAATTGTAAGGCATAAATATCTTTCTGAACATCCTTCGCACACACACCCTCTGAAAGTTAAAAGGAAAAAAAATCTAGAAATGGCAATCTTCATGTCATCAATCTTACAATTCAGGACAAGATGACTTAGTGTATCAAAACAGCATAATTTCCTATACTGGCCAGTGCAAGAGAAAGCAAGAGTGCTGGCTGGCTGTGTGGATTAAAGCACTACTGCACAACACAGCTCACTATCACCAGTCAGTCTGCTCATATTCCTTCATGGCTAATCCTGACCACTCAGATTTTCCACGAAACATTTCCCAATGTCAAACCCACGACAACAATGATACATTTTATTAAAAATTTACCATGGGTATCATTCCCCCCTTTTACGTATCATGGTCACAGAAGAATCTTAACCTTTGCATTTATCCTCCTCTCATCACATGCAACAGTTCCTCCTCCACACATAAAAACCCAAAACCTCCCCAACAGAGGGTTGTCAGACCTATTTTAACAACAAACAGTCTAAGAAAAAGCTTATCTAGCGTAACGCTGAATCTTTACTAAAGTACCAAAGTCTGCACCACACTACTTGGGCCAACTCCAAAAGAATTTCATTTAGAGCCATTTTGTGTATAGGATTTGAAGAAAACCCGATTGCCAAGTTTCAGGGAGCTACTGAGATATGCTGTGCAAGAAGAAATATTTGCTGTATTTTAACAAAGCTGGTTTTTTCCACCTAGCAGTAAACTTGGAAGAACACTACTAAAAGCATTAGTTCATAAATAAAAACAATAAAGTTTTACTGAATCCAATTAGGAGAAAAGTCCAACCCTGATTCAATATAGCCATAGAATTCCTTTCAACAAGATATTCACTGAAAGAGAAGAAATCTAGGTTCTACAGTAGTTTGTCTGTACATTTATCTTCTACTTCTGACCAAAAAAAACATATCTGACTTTTTTTTTTAAATAACCAGTCACCTCATAGTCCTGAAATGCATTCATCTCAAAAACATATATAGTCCTCCCATGCATAACATATATGCAAGGATGGGAAGTGCTATTATCTCTAACTTGGAAGACAAAACAAAGGTGTCAGGGCAGTACTCATGCTACTAAAACATATGAAAAGACATGAGGATGTTCCAATGCAAAGAAATTGGAATTTAACTTCCAGAAACTGGAATTAGAATCTATCTGCAAAGTTTTTATTGTAGGCACTGGTAAGTCTTTGAAATCATCATTGTTCTCCTAAGCACTTTATTAAAAGATGGCATACAGCTTATTATTCTATCTATTCTTCTATTATTATTATTCTGTCTTTGAACTGCTGTATTACTAAGCTTTTCCAGTGCCCACTAAATTATAACCATGTGGGCCACATAGAACACTCACACCTTTGGGCATATAGGAAAGACAACTTAGGAAAACTGTATTCAGTAAATTACATTACTAAACTAAATTTGATGATTTTGAAAGACATCTGCAAAAAACCCCAGCATTCTAGAAAAGCAAAGAAAAAATAATGCAAGAAGATACCTGAAGGACTTAAATTGCTAGCTGGATAAAACAGAAGATCTTAAATTGGATTGAGGAGGGAATCTCTTCTCATTTCTGGCTGATAAGCTACTTGATATTGAACACAAATGGCACTGGAAGATGAAAAACTTCACAAGCCAATAGGTTCCTTTATTTTGCAAGTACTGCCATCCTAAAAGATCTAAACTCACAAAGATTTAAAAAATATTTTCATGATGTGAAAATATTCTGTTTAACTTTTAGCTGTTTTGAATGCTAGGAAATGATAATCCTATTTTTGAAGAAATACCAAGCTATTAATTACTTCCTGCTTGAAACGATAAGTCAATATGACAAACCCATTACACTTTCAATGCTAGAATTGGCATGGCATCCTATCAAAAGAGTACATTATAGTAGGGGGAAAGAAAAAGATGACGTGTTTCTTACAATCTACAACATTCTATGTTGAAAACAGATTTAGGGGAAGAAATAAGAGAGAGGGTAAGAAGGAAACAAAATATGACTGGAAATAAGGGAGCCACAGACATTGGCTTATTTCTGTAGTTGTGGATGCCTTCAGCTCAGACTCCTGGGAAAGTTTTATTAGCTTGCAGGCTATCTTGTGGATTTTACACAGTGAGTTATTCACAGAAGTGTTTATATTACTCTCTTCAGGACAGTTAAAATGTGCATTAAATAACATAAAGCTACATGCAGAAGACAGGTGATGAAACAGTAGCTGTATAGATGAGTTTCACTTCTACAACCTCTGCATAATCCTCAGGAGACCACAGCTCTACTTAATGTGTTCTCATTTTAAGTTATCATACATTATAACACGTTTGAAGTGAAATTACTGACGCTTAGGACTCAATTCATAGAAACAGAGGGAAAGATACATGCATGTTTGACTTGAAACCAACTTATAGTATAGAGCTGAAGTTAGAGCTCTGAGGGGAAAAAAAAAAAAAAGAAAAGTCTTTAACACACATGAGGCAGGAAATCCAGATCTGTCTTTTGTTTGAAAATGTCACTCATCAGAACATTTGCAAGATATTCCAGCTCAATAACTCACTGCGATGGGCCAAGCCTGCCATAAGTAGTAACATGGACAGAGTCAGTGGATTTGGACTACACATCAGGACTCTTCTTGCATCCTTTCCAGCATAGATCCTTAGTTTCCTTTCGCAGTAACAGCTATCACAATATAGCCACTATGCTGAATCTTTCTTTCACACCATTTTCAAATCTAACTGTCTCAAACCATCTAACAGATGTCATTTGACAGACCTTGCTATGATAATATTTCTATAGAGAGAGCAAAAGATCTAAGGAAACTAATTTACCTTCAAAATAAATAATTCAGAAACCTGATATCCAGTTTTGAAGAGTCACCTAGATGTCTTGGAGGTGAATATCATAACACTTCAGTTCCTAATCATGCAAATCACTTCTAAAAATTAAGTTTGACTCTTAAATCACCTGGTTATTATGTTCAAAAATGTCCTTCAGTTCTTCATCAGCTGCAAAACCTACCTGTCCTACATATAGGATATTACTTGGACTTGGATAATCTGTTTTCTTTATATGCATGTAACATGACAGAGAAGTGGTGCAGCATGGCATAGTGGCTAGGCACTGGAGTGTGAATGAAAACTTGCATATGACCTTGTAGAAAATACTTCACTATTCTGTCTCTACTTCTGTCTACCCTTTGACTCCTTAGGTCACCAATTATTCCCTACCAAGCAATTATACACAGAGATCAACTTCAGTGAAGTTTTTAAGTATTTTCATAATAAATAATACCCACCAGCAACTATTGTGGAGAGCAAATTCTACAGCAGGGAACTGATAATCTATGAATTTTTCTTCTGGCATGTATCTAGATATTAAAATCTGGTCACATATTATTCAGGTTCATTCCTCCCTTAATAAACATTTACCAATAGCCTTTCTCCTCTTTCTTACAATTTAATGTTAAAATCATTTTAAAATGTCAAAGGCTCAGACAGCGAAGTGGAAAAATAATTATTTGAATGCAGTCAGCCACTGTATCTTCTTAGTCTAATATTAATGGGAGGAAATGGAAGATTGTCACTGAATTTTAATGAATTCATTAGTTAATTATTGTAAAGCCCTGTGAAAGTGCTAAGAATGATTATTACTTTTATTCCCAAGAAATTTTTTATAATGGCAGAGATGGACCTCCCACAATGACTTTTCTCTAGGTTCAAAACACACGACTGGTGCAAAATGGCATTTATTAATTTTTTGCATAATTCAAGTACGGACTTACCATCAGAGTGAGATACTGACATATTTCCATACAAGTAGCAGCTTTTTCCTTTGTTAATAGGTTCATTTAACTGAACAGGGTTAGCTGTACTATAGGCTACTGCTCAACAGGAACAAGGATGGTAACTTAGCCAAAATGTATACTGCATTTGCTGCATACTGAGCCACATTAAGCCCTAACATAAATTAACAGAACTCTCTCAGAAGGTTCACTGAAGCAAAAGTGTCTTTCTGCCAGGCTGAATTTGGCCCACCATCCCTAATTCTGTTGAATTTAATAAGATAAATATGTCTTTTCATTCCCTGACTGCAGATAAGGATGACAAAATATTCTGGAATCAGTCACCAATTTTAAGACCTAATCATTCAGCCAGCCAGGCAAATGGAAAAGAGAAGCTTTTCTCATTAAGTAATGTCTAAGGGAAAGTTTAAATCTGTATTCCAATAAAACATCTTAGTATTTGTTGCTGCAGGACCCAAACATGCAACAATGCATTGTGCATTTTAAAAGCTGCCTCACAGAAAGAGATGTGTATGTTCACAGAAAACTGAACCTTTTTTTCTGTAAATGTTTACACAGGAACCTTTGGCAGCGAAATTCCCTGACATTCAGAAGTGTTTGTAACAGAACGTCTTTTGTTTCTTTTCCATTCTAATAATCTCCTGCTTCAAGTTGAAGTACTAGCATCCACTATTTTAAGTTAGTGACGATTCAGATGTTGCTTACACTGACTTTGCTAAAGATTAATTCATCAATTGACTTGGTTTGTTTACATAAATTGTTCTTCTTGCCTAATTTCCCACAATATGTAGTAGGACAATGATGTGAGCAGCTCTTCAAAATCAGACAGATTGCTTAATATACTGAGATTAGGAACTTGTCTATGTGTCGTGGCTATGTAACGAGAACACAGCCTTTCAGCCGCTGTTCATGACACTGGCATTTTTTAGATTGTGAGACAAGTTAATGCAGAGGAAGACATACTTGTAATATCTACTGCCTCAATGGCTTCCATTGTAGAAGAAAAACCCATCCTTTGCATTATCATGATACTTATTTTAATTGATCCACATGAAGTGACAGTGAGCCCTATGCATGACGGTCAAAATCCTGACTGTTAAAGCCAAAGACAGAAATTGCCTTGAGCTCAGCCTCTTCTTTTCATCTCATGACTAACAAAGTTGGTCAAACTTTTTAAAGTGCCAAAGTGGAAAAATATCAACCTCACAGCCAAGGCTGAAACTGAGAAACAATTATAGGAAAGTCACACCTTTTCCATCTCCTCTCACATTTTTTACTTACAACTTGCGCAAGAGAAACCTGCGCCACACTGCTCCCTCCTGCCTGCATACTACCAGCACATTTCCCAAAGGTGTCAGCAGCAGCACGAGCCTGTATAGATCCAAACCACAAATGCCACTGCCACAGGGGAAATACTACAACACAGAAAGAACTGTCCCCCAGCAGAATCATCTTTTGCAACAGAACAAAATGCAGGGAGATCACACTGAATAGAGAAGAGGGCAAGGAGATGTGAAACAAGCGGCAGAAAGAAAACTGGAGGGAAGGTTAAGTGAAGTAGGAGAGTACAATTTCTTCCTTTGAGTTTAAACAAAAGAGAAAAGAGAAGAGAAAAACACAAGGAGAAGGCCTGGCTTATGAATGAAGAAAAAAACCAAACTCCCTTCCAAAACAGTAACTTTCTTACTCCAAGGTTGTGAACTTAAATATAAAAGCAAGGCTTAAAAGGCTTTATTCCTCATGGCCTCTTTTTCTTCTCCTTCAAGAAAAAGGGAGGGGGGGGAGGAGGAGGAAATCAAGAAGCTAAAGTGTATGTTTGCAGGGCAAACCAGTACTACCATGCAACTCAAAAAAATAATAAAAAAAACCCTACAAATGAACTCCTGTACTTTCCAGATCCTCCTTTGTTCACTGCAGTCATGTTCAAGGAAGACTCCCCATTTCCGAGAAACTGTATTCATAATCTTCAAAATACTCTCCTTAGCAGGTTACTTTTGAAACTTGAGAAACTGAGTGAACAAGGTTCTAAAGCACAATTTCCTGCTGTTTCTGAAGCAGGTTAATTTGATCAGATCTTGGGGGGGGGTGGTAAAAAAAACCACCCTTCTTACTGCCTGATATCATTCATAGTGGGTAACTCAAGACTTTAACCAGAGATCACAAATGAACACCAGCCTCCCATGACAGCAATTTCCATTTAAATTTGTCTAATAACATATCACATTTAACTACATGAATGAGGATCTCATTTATACCTGGAGATTGCTTTGTACTTGTAAAAGTACTATTTCTGTGTGTTCCAATAAATGTAGTTTGCAAAGTAAGAGAGGTAGACTGAAAACGTAATATAGATTCACTAAGATCTTGGGTCTAAATTTAAACATTAAGTTAATGTAAAAATAGAAAACATAGGAATACCAGGACACTTGCAATAGCTATGCAAGTTAGTAGAAATTGCAGGTACTCAACATATATAGTCACTAAATATAAAAATTATTACAACAGACGAACATCAGTAAACACAAAACAAATAATCTATGAAGAATAAAACATTAACCTTGGTGCGGTACTTATGTGATCATTGGTATTAGTGCCAGGAATGATAAATGGAGGGAAACAGCAACCAATTAATAAAGTATGTGCACTTTCCCTAATTTATTTCTTTCCAGGTTAATTCAGGTCTTTATTTTAGACAAAGAAAACAAGGAAATTACCTATTCATTTTAAGTCCAAGACTTTGCAGCAATAACATGTAAAACTCATGTAAATAGTTAGAAAGAAAATAATGATCTTGTTATAGTTATTCAAGATTTATATATACTAGTTTCTGGAAACCTCTAATACTATAAATTCAAAGAAAAAAGAAGTATACTATCAATAACAACTATACTACAATATTATAGTATATATACTATAAATAACACAAATAGAACCAGGTTGATGCCTGTTTCTCATCATGACAAAAGGCATTAGCAAGAGAACTGACAAAACCACTGTAACGGGCAAGGACCTAAATCTCATGTCGAGAATGCAAGAAAGAAATAGGTATGAAACACCTGCTACTTATTTTCTGAAATCCCTTCTACAGGATATTTGTTCCTAAGGAGCACTGCATACAAAGAGGATCATTTGTTTCTCAGGGGTACACGTGATCTTGCCAATTATTCTTCAGTCGTTATTTATCCCAAACACCTTACTGGGAATGGACTGTCTAGAGAAACCAATCCAGCTGACAGCTCTGCCCCAAAGCACAGAAGGAACAGTCCCTTCGCATGTATTCTTAGTTTGATATATCTGTTTTATGAAAAATTCAAATCACTAATTCCTTTCCATAGCATCTTTCTTGTCTGTTCTGTGCACTTCAGATAATTGCTAGGTATATTCTACATGTGCCATGCCTTTGGTTCAAACATGCACACTACTTTATCCTTCCCAGCTTCTGAAAAAAGTCCCCCCCACACGCACTTTTTTTTTTTTAAATTTAATTTCTTCAAGTAAAAGTACAAGGAAGCTAAACCTACATGCAAGACTGAAGCTCTGGCATTCTGCACTGCTGCAGTCCTTTATGAGAACAAATCAAAATATTACATACATTAGCCTCTGTACTAATAAGCCTAAGGAAGCTTTCAGATGGAGCCAGCCTTGATCTTACCTGTCCTGTATCCTGTGTTGTTGAGGTACACTGCAAATGTACGCGTTTCATGCTGAGCTTGCCAGGATGGAGAAGAACAGTTCTCATTGTTAGTGTAAGTGTTGTGGTTGTGGACGTACTTCCCTGTAAGAATAGAGGAGCGAGATGGGCAGCACATGGGTGTTGTCACGAAGGCATTGATGAAATGAGCACCTCCATGTTCCATGATCCGCCTTGTTTTATTCATCACTTGCATAGAACCTGGAAGAAGAAAACCACCTTAGAAAATTTTCTTGTTTCAGTCACAAGAGCTAAGAGCTCACATGTTACATCAGAGACCAGAATGAAGCACAGGTAGTAACAGCACTGTAATCTCGTAGTGAGCCCAAATCTAAAGAGATTACTCTCCCCTCCTCTAGTGAAGTTCTCCCATTGTTTTAAGAAGGACCAAATACTGAAGTTCTAAGTTAAGATTTGACTCAAACCTGTTGACATAGATCATAATGCTTTTTAAATTTCTCTCTCTCTAAGCTCAAGACTTAAAACTGTATCTGCACCCTCTGTGCAGCCTTTCTGGAGCCACTAGTACTGTTCCAGTAGCTGAAGGCAAGAACCAGCATGAATTTTAGGCTGAGACAATGTGGCCTGAGGGTGAAATTCACTTTGTGCAAGCAACCCTGACCAAAGTTTGCATACTCCTTAAGCATTATTTAATCCTCAGTTTCAGAAGATACCGGATGCACTGCCTTTTGTGCCAACCTTCTGCAAAAGGCGGAGGGTTGTAATCATAGAACCACTGAGGTTGGAAGGGATGCCTGGAGAGTATTTAGTCCAATCCCCTGCTCAAGCAGGGTCTGCTAGGAGTTGTTCTCTAGATAACATGTTCTTTTGCCCAACGTGAGGTATTAGTAGGTATTGATTTCTGTAACTTTCAGTGAACCAAAGACAAAGTAAAGCCCTCATAATAATTTCCGTAACCAGCCCACTGAGCTCTATCTATCCACTTGATCCATTTCGATAATTGTGTTACCTAAAACTCTCTAAATTTTCTTAGGTTCGGTTCTGCAGAATCAGATTTTTAGATGACTACTTGGGACAGATAAAACCATGTAGTTTATAAGCATCATCTAAAAACAAGCAAGCAAGTTTAACTGGTAGGGACCTGGATGAATTGGGGTAACGCGAGTAAAAGTCTTTTTGCCAACAATTACTAAAAGCCACACTGCTGCCAAATGGCTGTTCTGTTTCTTGTTTAAGACAAGGCTTTGGACAAAGACTGGATCTTTAACATAGACATCCATCTAGCTAAATCTGGATCCATATCAGAGTTCTTCCTACACGCAGAAACGCCAAGGATCAGAAGAAAAAAAGACATTTGGTTTCCCTCATCTATCTGTGCCTGGTAGTTAAAACTGCATCAGAGTGAGTTACGCTTCATCTAGGAATAATTTCCATTTTCCAAAGAACTTGTAAAGGTACCTGTCATCAGCATGACCTTGCAAAGGAGAGTAAGCCTTTCCATCACCAACCCTCCCTTCTTGTTACAAGCAGGGAAAGTCAACAGACAACATGGAGATGAAGGTATGGGTTCATGCTGGAGTAGGGTTGGGGCTAACTTACCCAAGGTTGAGTTGGATTAATTGTTCAGTTTTAATCAATGCATCCTGCAACCATCTGGCACAAACTGTATGTTGTTTCTGTCAATAATGGGTTTAGGTTTCTTCTAAGCTCTTTAGGCAGGGATTTCATTATGAAATTGCAACAGTAAGTTGATTTGATACAGGGCACATTGATATAACCAGGAGTCAAAACCTAGGGGGAAAATGGTCATAAGCCATATACGAAATCTGACTCTCTGGCACCGTGAAGGAAGGTTAATTGCTACTCTAGGTCATTTCACCTAAAAATTGCCAAGGTATTAGTTTTCTTGAGATCATTTTGTTGGAACGAATATAAAAATGAGTGTTAAAAATCTGTTTGTGCATTTCTCAGGTCAGAGCACCTGTCACACCACTTTGTGACAAGAACCAAGGCAGGTTATTGCTCTCCCCCTTTAGAACTTGCTAAACTTCACATATCAAAAAGAAGTTTCTGAAGAAAGCAAGATTTTTGTTTCCATAACTGTGGGATAAGTGTTAGTGCTCAAAGGCACTAACAGTAAACAATTGTAACAGTCAATTATACATTACGTGAGCCTGAAAACTGTGGATGTTTCCTCTGTGTTGTCTTATGAGCTAGCCCAAGCATAAATAGGCAGACCGAAAGAATGTTTTGTCATCCCAATATTAAAATACAATTTAACAACCCCTTTAAATGACAGAGGCATCTGTGCATAAATAACAGTACATGTTAAGACTCCCCTTGGGGACAGTAACCTCCTTTAATAAAACTGCTGTAATGACAAGGCCCGATATATCAACAGTCTTTAATACAAAAACATATGATCTAATCTGCTTCCCCAGCTTGAGAACTAATACAGAGTGACAGATCAGTGGAAGGTAAAAATCCAGCATACTCTTTTGTACAATCTTAAATAGGCCAGCTTTAAATATTTTAAACAGCATTAGACCAGCCAACCAAAACTTATTTTCTTCAGCTTGCCTCCAATGCAAACATAAAATTGTGAGAAAAAGTAGAAATTGATCCTTCTGTGGCAGAAGATTAGTTATGTGTTAATCAGCAACTGGAACCTCACCAAATCACTTTTTGAGTTCGAAAACCTTCTGGGGTTTCATTAGTGGATGTACCAAGGGAAGTCATCCTTTGAAGTGTCAATACTTAATTCAGAAAGTGTTACCTGTCTAAAACCACTGATGATAAATAAAAATGATTTAGTAGTTAAATGTGAAATTTTTAAGCTATTTAAAAAATATATCCATTGGACTACTGTGAAAATATGAAAGTTTAATCAATTTGACGCATTCAAGCTGCTCAATGAACAAAGTAAAGCAAAACCTAGGCTGAAATTCCACTTGAAATTTGTGCAGTATCCATAACTTTGCTTAGTGTGTCTTCATGGTTCACTTTAGGGATAAGGCTGATATTTTGGCTAATATTAATGGAGAAAATATACCAGTTGTTTGTGAAATAATATTGACTTTCTCATTAGTTGTGTTTTGTTGTCAGAGGTCATAATTTACATGAGTTTTAGGGAGCTCCAGCTGCTGAAGAACTTAGTATTAAGTCCCAAGTGACTTAGTTTACTCTGAAGCACAATTTGAGAAGTGGTATCCATACACAGATAAGTTAACTGAACCCCAGAATGTTAATTAACTGTCCCCTAAAGCCTTCTATTTTTATCCTATTTGACCCTCATTAGACACCCTTTTCACATCTTCATTTCCTTTTTTTCCTTATATTTAATTTTAACGAAGCTCTAAGGCCCTAATCTCCATGTATGATAACTAAGAAAAATTATCTTCCATGTCACTTTTGTAGTTTTTCAGAGGAAGATGTAGGAACATACAAGTCATCTCTCAGATTCCTCTAACGTGGCTGAAATATATTCTAAATAATCAGATCTTTCTCCAGCTATGAGTTAATGAAATAAGCTGGTTTGTTAAACCACAGCAATATGGTAGGCAAACCTAATTAAACAGGAGATGCTGAGTCCATCACACAGGGGACATAAGCATTATACTAACTTGGACTTAAATGGCTCTAATGGGGAAAAAAAATGTCTCTGTTTCTAATTAATTCTTTCTCCTCGTCAGTATATTCCTCTTTATATTCTGCTTGTCAGTACAACTCTTTTGATTAGACAGTCAACTGAGCATGTATGTTTCAGTGGTTCTTGGTGTTCTCATTTGTCTTCTCCCATTTGTATCCATTACAATTTACACTTGTTCTCCTTTGACCTGGAGATTCTGCATCCTTTTCATCAGCCCCTCATCAGTCTTTTCATTTTTTCAATACAAGGCTGAGGTTTGGTTTCCCAAGTAAAGCTCATGATTAACAGTAGCACAAATTAAAAAAAAGTTGTACTCCTTTCCTGAAACGATGACATTCTCTTTCTGGTAAACTCCACCTGCTACTGGTACATTGTTAAATCTATCTTAAATTAAATAAGGGAAAGGCTGTTAAGAGCACTTGAAATTGGGTTGTCTTCCCTTTTGCCTCAAAAGTACCCACAAAAGAACAATGCAAACTGCAACAACCATCAGTTACAGAATAGTCTTAGCAACAGATGAAATCTTAGTTACGCACAGCTTTCTCTGCTACACTTCCATAGCTTCCAAGTTTTCCTTAGCTTTTATTTGTAATTCACATCTTGTTTTCATCTTTCTTAAATGCATTAACCACAATCCCACAAATGGCAATTTTGATTAACTTGGACAGCTCACCAGACAATAGACAAGAATAAAAATTAATTCAAACAAATATTGGGGTCTCACAAAGCCATTAGTGGCAAATGATGAATATCAAATCTCAGCTTCATCAGATGGATTTTCCTTAGTTAGATCCTAATTTGTGTGGACATATGCCCATTATGCTTGAAATTGGAAAGCATCAGATTATCAGAGAAGAGAAATATACTGCCCAAAGGACTTAGACAATTGCATCAGAAACAAGCAGGCTAGCATAAAATAGAAGATGATAAATTTTTTAGGACCACCTTCTGAGTCTGCAAGATAATGTACTTAGGTTCTTTTGGACATACATTATTGAAACTGCTTTATTTGTGATCCAAATAACCATTAAAAAAAAAAAAGTGACAACAACAACAACAAATCTTCTGATCCTACTAATTTGAATTAGATTTGTATTTGGTGGGGTTACTGCCATAGCAGGCTTTCCAACCACCTTTGAGAAGAATGTGACATCTATGGTGCTGCAGACATGCAGTAATACTGATAAAAAGGAATCATCTGTAAGAATACTGCCACATTGCTGTGATTAACTTCTCAACTAGAGGAGTAAGTGTGTAAGTAATAGAAGTTGACTAACTTTACTATTGTGTTCTGTTTCTTCTGTGAGGTCTGTTTTCCAATTTTTCCCATCCATACTAGAAATTTGATGCAGTAACTGTCAAAAAAACCCACCAGACCACACATACACAAGATCTCATGTTTCAGATGATCCAGGCTTTATACTCACTAAAAAGCATATTTCTAATGCAAAATTATTAATCTAAACTAGTCTGTGTTAATCACTTCTCCTAACTACAGACAACATTTGGTAAATATAAGCTTGTTCAGATAACAGAACAAAACCCAAACTCTTGTCAGTTAATTCATTATTCCAGATCATTAGGCAAAGCATGTGTTTTATCTTCATCTCCTTTCTTCAACAATTAACATAGCGTTGAGTAACACAGTAGAACCTTTTCATACAAAGTGATTTTGGTCAGTCATTAACTACACATCTAAATGGACAATACCAAGAATAGTATGACTACGTTAGGTAACATTTAAGTAATTAAAATTAAAATTGTATATGTAATGAATGTCTGCAATTACACAAAAAAATGTGGGTAATTACATGGTGCAATAACCACTCATGAATTTAAACCTACTGCTTTGGCCTGTAGCTTCCCAGGTTGTACTTGCAACTGCCAGGAGCATAGTTTAGGTGTCTAGATGAAGACAGATAAGGAGGAATCTCATATTTCCACAGAAACAGGAAGTTTGACATTCTGAGACTAACATTTGCTGTCCTTGAATTGCATGCAGACAGAAAGTATTTTCTACATAAAGGTAGGTTTAAACTTTTGCTACTTGTTCTTCCTATCATTTTCCACACTGAAAAAAAAAAAAAAAAGGATAATTATTTTGAACGCAATAATCTAGCTTCAAGGAGAAGCAGCGCCATACTTGTTAGCTAAAATTCTCTTTATGTTGGGCTCTTACCAAGTTCTACATCCTGATCATCAGTAAGAACAAGGATGATGTTTGGGCGGATGTTTCTACGGTCTCTTTGAAATCTTCCCTTCAGACGCTGATTTAACAGGAAAGCTGAACTTCCATCCAACAGTGATAAAACAGTCATCATGAATAATCCAAGGACAATACTATGCTGTGCCATATTGTGCTGATTTAGTGTTCTCTCTGAACAAGGTAGGTTAATGGCTTCTATTTCTTTTTTGTTTGCAGGTCTCCTATAAGGGAGAGGGAAACAAGTATTTATTTATACCTTGACCCTTCTGCCCCACCAAGGAACAGCAAGGTTCTCTTCAAAGAAGTAAAAAGCAATATACTTGAAATAATCTAACTCCTAAGAAAAAAACCAACAAAACAACAACAAAGCAACTGAATATTTTTCTAGTGCCAGCTAGAAGCAGAAACTTGAAAAATTCACAGTTCATAAGCCGTTACCAACACAGGCAATGAAGTTTCACTCTGTGCTCAAATTTGGCAGCAAGTTAAGGATTTAGCATGGTATCAAACTCTTACTTTTCCTTTGCTACTTATAAAAAGCAATCTTCTTCCTTAAAGTTCTGGGATGTTTTGAGATGACATTTTTGTTTACTGCATCAAAAATGCAGATGTTGAAGAAAAAAACCCCACATCTACCCATATTTTTAAACAGGACTGTGGTAAAATTTACTGAGTTAACAACACATTTGCGAATTCATACAGGATCCTCAGATAGAAGACTTGTTATACACTGATTTATCTTACAAATTTCATTAGAGAGCAGAGCTGCCCAGATCTTGGAAATATGGTATGATACTGTTTGAAGTCTACTACAGCTTTGATGTTAGTGTGATATCCCTTCAGCATTTCTGTTGGTTTCCAAGATTTTTTTTTTTTTAAAATATCATTATTATTAATGAACACATTTGAAGGCCCGTTACTGCAAACGTTTGGGAATGGATGCACCAGAATAATTTGCACTGCCTATGACTTCTCTCCATCATAAATACAATGCCCTAAAATTGACTTGTTTGCAAAACAGAGCATGTCTAACTGGTACTGCTCCTGTTGATGAGCCAATAAAAAATTCTTAGCAATTCCTACAAAGAGATTCCAAAAAATGAATAAGCACACTGAAGAATTCTTGAAATTATAGTTTTGCTCAGTGATCTTCTGGTATAAAGGGATTTTCTCTTGCTTTTGGAAGTCAAATGAACAGTACAAAACTGTATTGAAAATATCAAGTACTAATTATTTCATCAGATCCAGTGATCAATGAGTCAGTTTTTGATGAATTCCCTGCTTGCTGCCTGCCTTTTCCTGGACTGTTGCCAATGATCTCTTGTAATGCAGTGAAAAATCAATTAAAAATGACACAAGGGAGACTATCTGCTTTTTGTAAAGACCAGAAAAGCCTGAGTAGAAAGAACCTAGCACAGTGTGTTTTTACCCAAAGAAATACATTGGCTATTCTGTCCCTAAAGCCGTTTGGGAAAACAGTTTTTCCTTCAGCAGATTATTTCATAGTCACATTATTACTTCATCTCTGTTAGTGTCTGTTCTTTGAGATAAACTTTGATTAAGAAAGTTCTCATGCAATAGCAAAACCACTGGTCTGAAAAATTATACTCGGCTTCTATGCTTATTTAAGAAATGTGTATTGAATTTTCATATAAGTCAACAGATACATAGCTATAGTATGATGCAATATTTATTAGGGCTGCTTTCCAAAAATGTACACTAATATGGTTTTGAGGAAATGAAAAATCCTTCTTGCTTACTAGTCCCTCCAGTCAGTTTCACAGACAGGTGAAATTAACTTTTTTCATACAAACTAAAAATTGATTTTAAATATCCTAGCACTTGTTCCAATGGGTATGAAAAGAGAAAAGTCTAACTTCCTAAGTTTACAGATACAGCTTTAGTACCTCTGCTGCTGCTCAGAGATTTGGCAGGCTATAGCAGAAGGAACACCGACAAGTCCTATCCATTTTCATTCCTTGTACTCAGAATTCCATCTGCAGCAGTACAACTGGGAAGAATCATGTCAGATTCAATGTGTTGCTACTGTCCAGAGTAGTCAAAAGTAGCTTAAGAGGCAAACCTGGATCTGTTTCAGAAGGGGAGAGGGGGTGTGGAAGTTTAGCAGGCACATATTCCTGGACATCAGCTTTGGGGGGAGGGGGTAAAGAAATGGCTTCTGCTCTTCAGGAATTACTCCACATATACTTCTGTTTAAAAAAAATAAACTGACAACATAGGTGTTTTCATTACACACAAACATTTTTCTGAAGGTCTAAAAGTTAATGTGTTTTTATTTTGCTCTATACTAGCCAATAGCTTCTCGAAATAATAGCATTTACTGACTTTTCTTGCAGCATTTAGAATGCTGTCCATTCTTGTTATATCTGCTCATAACTACATTCACTGTAGAGTATTATGCATATAACAGTCTTCCTTGCGTTTTTTTCACTTCTTTTAAACAAATGTGTGGAAGTAACCTCATGACCTCATTGCCTCTCTCCCCTCAGCCTGTCTTTTCCTCACAGTTTATTGCCCCTCACTCACTGCATTGTATCTAAAAATAGAAGTTGTCCCCAGCTCAGACAGCTGCTTACCTACCCGTCAAATACTTAACACATTTGAGGATGTACATAAACTGCTACTCCACAGCTATTTTATCCACACTTACATATTTATGGTTAAAAGAATTAGTTATCTCTGAGAGGATACTGCGGGTGGAGGAGAGAATTTCATGTCAAGTACAACAGACATCTTCTACCAAACCTGTTACTTCTTTCTCAAGCTCCTCCTCAATGAAGATTTTTCAACTATTCTGATGCGTTATGTTCCTATTATTATCTGGGTAAGTACTGCTGGGAACCAACTCAAAGTATGTAATTATGTGCAAAACTCATACCAATAACTAGGTAAGAAAATTAAGGCAATTTTAGAAAATAACCTATTTCTTGAAGTATGTATTCATAAAAGACAGACATGCCACAACTAACAGCATATATGCAGTAAAATCTAAAAGCCAACTTTAAATAGTTCCCAGAATAGCAGCAGCAGAGTCTCTTGCATGGATTGCCAGTGGTCAAATATAGATAGATTTTTTTTAACCCCTACCCTTTGGTGAACTTCAGGGAAGAAATATGACACGAAGTCTCTCTTAACAGTTCTTTCCCCATTGCTGTCAAGAAGTTTAATCTGCAACTCATAGATAAAGCCAGAAGAGTTCCACAGCAGTGCCCCAATCTGCCTTCACTTTTAATATAGCACCCTCTCCAGTGATGCATTTTCATCTGAGTGGTACAGATGGTCCACTGCTTTATGTGCCTCTGCAGGCCATCCTCCAATATTAAAGACGCTTAATCTGTAGTGGCTCTCACGAGAATTAGGTATGCCTCTTATTTTCTCCCAAATTACACATATGAACTTGACAAGTCTGGTCACTCCTGTTTTATAGGAAAGTGCTATCAGAAATTTATGAAATGTTCTTCAGCTGGGGCATCAAGCTGAGCTTTATTAAGCCTATGAAACCACCTAGCAGGCTGCTTTAGAGAAAGTCTGGTCCTCTTATTTTCTATGGTTTACGGTTGAGTTTAACAAGTCCCTGACTCCCTTCATAGCCTGAATTACATACAGCTGCCTCCTTTTGTTCTTAACTCCTGCTAGTATGGGGAATGAGAATAGAGCCAAACTTAATTCTCCTGTGTGGCAACACAGAACATTACACTAAGTCACATTATAAATGTTGAAGAGATAAAGCCAGACTTCAGTACATTTATTCTATTTATAAAAGAACGGAGCCAGGTTCTGTTCCCAAGTAGCATTTACACTAAGGAAAAACTTATTTTTAATACTGCTGACAGTTATTAATGTCAGTTCTACAGCAGCACAGGGAGGATGTACAGGGATGACCGGTGTCAGTTCTACCCCCGGATGGTATTTTTAATATGCTGTTCATTAGTATTGCTTGACAGAGATTAACAGGCACTCTGTGCAAAACCAGTAACTGACAGTGGCTTGCGCACACTCGCACTCCCAACCTTGCTAATTCAAGTCCTAGCACAACTGTCCCATGCACAGGCCCAGTGCAACTTCACTAAAGTCAAATAATTAAGTTATTCCAATATAATCAAGAGTAGTATCTGACTTTTCCTGTAACAGAAAAGGTACAAACATGTAACAAATTAATTTGTGTATCAAATATGTAAGTTAATCCTGCTTCGAGCCTAATTCTAGAAAGCTGTTTCTAGTTATGTTTACATTAACTGATATTTTTTTTAAAAAAATAAGCATAATGCAAAACACTAAATACATAATTGGTATGGCAAGCTCAACTCGCCCAGCAGCCACCATGGAACAGGGTAACAGCATGTAAGCCACACAGTGGAACTGCACAATAAGGGAAAACTGGTTAGCAAGAAACAGTGCACACCTGCTCTAAATACGGCTGGAGCCAATACCAGGTGTATTATTTAAGCAGACTTAGGTGTGCCATTTGTCCAATGTTTAAATTCATTGAAATACATGGTGCTGGAGCCCTTCCCTAGCAACCAGCCCAATTAAAGCCACTTTGCCAGTTAAATAGATTCAGTAGTGCTGCTGTTCCTTTAACTCTTGAGTCACTCCTATACATTCAGGTTTGGTTATGGTAACTCCTTTTTCACTGAAGCTGCCAACCATCATATTTTGTTCGTAAGAGATAAACACATTTTTATATGTGGATTGGGAAGAATCTTGTTTGCAATCAAACAAGATTCTCAGGGGAAGGCTGGTACAACATTACTGCTGTAATCTAACAACATGCTATGTTTACTTATAGTTTTGTACTTTATGATTTTTTTTTTCCCCAGGCAGTCAAAAACTTACGAGAAAGTACAAAATCAAACCCCCACTGCTAAATGTGATGACTCTCAAAGATTACAGCTGTGCTGATTTACCTGCACAAACTACAGCTAAAGTATTTTTATTTGCAAGTACCTACAATTTCTTCAGAAGTGAGGAACAGAGCTTCCAGACTTATTAGAGCACTGAATTACTATTCAGATGTGTTCTTCTGACTCGCTTTCCTTATGCTGGTGAACTCTATACCAAAGCTAAATATTTATCACAGGGAAGCTTACTTGCATTGCAGAATCTCCTCCCTATTCTATAACTTCATTTTAAATAAAACTGAATTATAAATTAGTTACAAATTTCCCTAGGACTTGATATTTTAAAAAGTGTTTCAAACAGCACAATATTCTTTCCACAAATGCATACTATTATTTCTGTTCACTGCTTGATTGTTATTATTAGAGCTTTCCAGTAATACGCACAAAATTAGTCAGTCCTCAGATAGGTTAAATTGCTGTTTGGATCCCCCAAATCCACAATAATAAACATGCTTTTCTGCACCATGTGCAACGATGACCCAATAACAGCTTGAAAGACATTAAGAACTAGTTCCCCATTATACTTATTATCTTCACATATTTATAAATAATAAAGATACACAGTCTTTGACTTTAAAGATAATTATATTAACTTGTATTAAGTACAGCAATAACCACAGACTTTCACTTCTGAAAATACCAGAAGGGAATGAACGCAAGTGCTTTAAGACAGAAAAAGTAGGCAAGAACAGTTACCATTATACAACTACCTTCTACCAAACAAACAGATTGTTTTGTAGCCCCACGCATCAAAAGACTCACACTGCATACATACATACGCAAACACATACAGGCATCCAGTACACGTATTAGCCGTATACGCACGGTAATTTGCTAAATGAGAAGCTAAGTGCTATGGCATCGGTCGTCTTTGGAAACTCTTTCCCGCACAGCCACAACCGGCTCGACTACCGCTCACCGACCACGGGGATACTTCCAGCGAGAGGCCGGCACGCACACGGCCCCTCCAGCACCCACCGCCGCCAGGACCGTGCCCTCTCCTCCCCGCACAAGGCGGGGCGCGGCCCGATCCCCCCCCCCCAGCAGGGTTAAGAGCTACCGGGCTGGCACCGAGCGCCCACCCTGCCGCGCCGGGGCGGGCAGCAGCCTCTCGGCCGGGAGGGCCGAAGGGCGGTGGCGCTCCGGGGCAGCTCCCGCCGCACCAGAGCGGGCCGGCCCGGGGCAGCGGGGCAGCTATCCCGACGGCAGGACCGCATCGCTTCTCCTCCAGCCTCCGCCTGTCCGGTAGCCGGCGCCCCTCGTCCGCCCGCTGGCCCCCGCCTGCCCTCCCAGCCCCAAGCCCCCTTTCTCGCAACGCCTCATTCAACTCCCAGCCCCGCCCGTTACCTATGGCAGCAGGAGCGCGGCCAGACCTGCTCGCCGCCTGCTGCATTAGACCCTCCGCCCAGGCTCCCCGCTACGGCAGCCCGGCTCGGCCTCCGAGAGCCACGGATGCGAGGGCACCGCCGCCCAGCCGCTCCCGGGCTCCGCGCCGTCCCTAGCCGGGGAGGCGAGCAGGAAGGAGGGCTCCAAACCCCCCTTCCAGCGCTCCCTGCGCGGGCAGCGCAGCAGCGGCCGCCGCCGGCGCACACTCACCAGCGGAGCTGGCGCTCAGCCGTGCCGCGCTACGGCCGGCGCTCTGACAGCTCGCCTGCGGAGCCCGGCGGGGCGGAGAAGAGCATCCTCCGGCCGTGGCGCCGGGCAGCGGCCGAAGCCCGTTTCCCGAACAAGCGTTTAGAGGAAGCGCTCGGGCGGCTGCTGCCCCACCTCTTCTTCCTCCTCTCCCTTCTTCTTTTCCCGTTTAAAAAGTTCATTTACCTCGAGGATCCTCCTCCCAGGATTGACGCAACGCCCCGGCGGCGCGCAGAGAGGAAACCTGTTCCACCAGCCCCCGGCTCGTTCAAAGTCCGGCGGCAGCCCCGCGGGCTG
Source organism: Buteo buteo (assembly GCF_964188355.1). Classification (NCBI taxonomy): domain Eukaryota; kingdom Metazoa; phylum Chordata; class Aves; order Accipitriformes; family Accipitridae; genus Buteo; species Buteo buteo. Next base: position 69,789,088 of record NC_134172.1, read on the forward strand.
CAGCTCTGCCCTCCAGGCAGGAGGCGGCGGGGGCGCAGCTCCGCACCCCAGCGCGCAGGGGGGAACCGGCGAGGCCCCAGAGACAGCCCCCCTCAACGGGGAAAGGGCCGATGCCGAGCTGCCGCTGGGGGCACGAAGCCTTTATAAGCAAAGGGCGGTAGTCCACGGGGGTGTGGGGAGAGCGAATTCATTGCCCCTCGTCGTTTACGCTCTTCTTGTCTCCTATTGCTAGCGTTGGCCCGGCGCGGCTGACCTCCCCCTAAGCGCTGCTGGGCTGCGGAGGGAGGCGAGAGACTCCAAAGCGGGTGAGGGGCTGGGCTCTGCCTGGGGCCCTGCACCGGGACACCTGTGGCGGGAGAGCTTGACGACTTCTCATAGCGTGCTGGTAACGCGGACCCCATTCCACTTGTGCGGTTGAAATTAAAGGACTCAATATTCATTAGTAGTTAAGAAAAGCTTAACCAAGCTCTTCGAGGTAGGGACTGTGTCTGCAGCAGGAGCCATCTACACCGCTTGGAACCACTTATATTCTGCTCCTGGAATTTAATAGTGCTTGCATAAATATCTAAACGTAATACTTCCACTGGATTCTTTAAGAACCTCTTAAATACATATCTTTCAAAGATACTGGTACATTAATATGTCAACAGAATGTTGGAGTAAGACATTTTCTTCTAGCATTCCCATGTTGAGAGTGTCACACATGCAACACAGGTTACGTCAGAACTTCCTGACAGCTATTATTACATCTGATAGTTAATTATCCATGGAGTAGGCCACAGATCACAAATTCTAGTGTGGCTGTAAGTTTTTATTTTGGATTTGTATCTTTAAAATATGCATTAGAAAACATATGTCTGAAAACAAAAATAACTTTAAGCCACTATTTTTATCATAAAATGATGCTACAGTGAAAATGGTTTATGTGGTTGAAAATGGACAGGATATAGTTTTCCTGTGCAAGAAGAACAATCAATGGAAGAGGAGGAGTAAGAAACAGGTTAGAAAAAGAAGATTCTATCATTTCCCTACTCAAGTCAAAATACACACTTAAACAGATGCAGAGCCAGCGAGGAAATACGATGGTTCCTGAAAATGCTATAGGAAAATGACTAGCTGTAGTTTGAAGGAAAAAAGCCAGAGCAGAAGGGACTCACAAAAAGAACTATAGAGTTCTAGAAGTAAGTATTTTGAAAAGCAATGCAAGATCTATCTACATAAATACTTCCGTTCCACCTATGATTTATCTGGATTTTTGCTTTAAAACAAGCATTGCCTCCAATGACCTAATTTGGACTTTGCTGGAGAAGGCTAATGGTCTTGAAGCTTTTTTCATAGTTGGCTACATTCTTGGCTACACATACACTGACCCTAAATTAGCAAAAAGTGAAATGGCACAATTCCTCCCAATACAGCTATTTCACTGCTAAGGTACCAAGTGTGCTCCTATACTGGCAGGAATAAACAGTACAAGTGAAGCATTTTATGTCAGTACAACTGCGTCCACACTAGGGGCTGCAACAGTATAACTGTATTGGTATAAGTAAACCGCTCCCTAACAGCAGGTTACACTAACACAAAAGCTGTGTGTAAAACAGGAGCTACATCTTGCTAACATTTTGATAAAATTGTTATATCGCTTTCTGAGATAACATTTGACCTTTTTCTAGTGGCTTTCATCTCACAATAAAACAATTTACAGACAATTTTTACAACACACCTGTGAGCTATGATGTTCTGATTCTGCACATTTTAGATATTAATCAGTGTCAGATAAGGCAGCTGAGTCACCCAGAACCAAATAGACTTTCAGCAACAAGGCCAGGAACAGAACCAGGAACCCAGCATTCTGCTGTCCTAACCACAGGCCAACAGTTTGCCGTCTGCAATATACAATCTTTACAAACTATCTCTAAAGGGACTGCAAACAGTAACTACCAAGCCAAAAGAAAATACAAAGTTTGCTACACAGTGGTCCACATTTTACATTGGAGAAGAAAATGGACAAGCTCCCTGTTTAAAACATAATTTTTCTAGAGCACTGTAAATGGGATTTTTCATTATAAGACCTAATATAAAGCTACCTTGTGAATTTTCATTAATATAAACTACCAGCAACAAAGATGTACTAGTGACGTTAGTATAGCAATCTAAATTTGATTTAACATCACTGGAAAATCTGTCGCAATAGATTGCTCATTTCAACAAAAGGGTATATTCACCTCACAGTGAGTGCATGTAATTTCCATTAATGTTAATGGGAGTTATGCAAGTGCATTAAGAGGATAATATACCCCCTGGTCTGAGACAACCCTGCAAAGTGAAAGGTGCTTCCTCTTGAAGAGAATGGGGTTTCCATCTCATGCATTTCAAAAGAACTTGTTCTGGCACTGTTACAAAACAGGATGGATAACAACTATTATGCATACTTGGTGAATAGTTTCCAAAGTTAAAGCAGTTTAGTGATTTCAGCTAGTTTTCCTATTGCCAAAAATTTGAGGGATATAGATATATTTAAAACACTGTGGTTTATTTGAAGTCTAGAGCAACAAAATCATGTGAAATTACTGGTAAAACAAGAAGGTCTGAAAGCCTACTGGTGCAATGAGGAAGGAACTTTTTAGGTGTCTACTTTTTAAATAAAACAAACTCTTTCATTCACTACCTGGAAAAGGATTCCATTGGTATACATAGATCATCACAACGGATCAGGAGTTCAAAAGATAAAATGAAGAAACAAGATCACTCCCTTTCACTCCCACACCAGAGCTTTTTCACTGTGCATCACCAACTAAATTTCAGATTTCTCACAGTATGCCATTAAGCAGCTTTGAGTTATTTTAACTGTACCTCAAATAACAAGTGTTGCCTATTACCTAAATAATTTGTCTAAAAAAAAAATATGCCAGGATATACCTATTAAAATTAGGAGAAAATAGACATGCAGGCATTTCTTTAAATATCATCACACATCTATCTGCATCATTAGGCACATAAATCCCTCCAAAAATTTAATCTACAGTTTCTCTGTACACCTGACTTTCAAGTAGCTTAGCACAGAAAAATATATTGAACAATGCATGTTGGACTGTTAACTAAACTATGGATTTGCACATAAAGGGGAACCACTTTGATCCAGTTGGCAGGTAGCAGGGATCCACAACATTATCTTTTCATCAGTTCTGAGACAACAGCTGAAACTCAAGGGTGTAACAAGCACTCATGGGGAACTCACCCCCCAAAATGGAGCACAACAGGAAGAGCAGCATGTCAGCGACACAAAGAAGCAACTTCTGGGAAACAAGAAGACAGTCAGAGAGAGTCCAAGTCATTAAAAAACCACCCCAAAAATAGAAGATAGGCAACATGCTGCGCAAGGCATGTCTTTTTCACTGTTGCCAAATACATTGTGCTTTCAGAGCTCAAACATTGTTCTCTTCTCACATTACATGAAAGAGAAAAGAAGGGCTGGCTTTCACATTTTTACATACTTCAGTCAATGCCTTCCAACTCTGCTTCAGACTTGCTAATCCTTATAGTAACTCATCATATGTAAACCTCTCAAACCATTAGTCATTTTGATTTCCCCTCTCTGCTTTTATATTTTTTAATGTATACACACATGCTCTGAGACCTAGAAATAAAGCCAGCAACAGAACATGAGTCTGATCTCCCTTGCTTTTCCTCAGTGTAATTTATTACAGTAATCAGTCCAGGCTTATACCAATTACACTGGTCAGAGCCCTTATGGCAGTACGGAGTTTAATTTTTTACTTCTTTAAACAACTGCATTTCAGTTGCATAAAATGTGTAAATACTGCTTCAACAACAAATCAGAATGCTATTAGAAGGCATAAACAGCACAATGTGGTCCACTCCTTGATACCTCACATCGCATGCATTTTATGCCACAGACTCCAGATCAATATGATTTTGTGGGCAATTGCTCCACTCTTATCTTTTAAAGTCAAGTTGCACTTTCTATAAATATGCAATCACTTTATGCGGGAAAACGGTGTATATGTTTTGAGGTACTGCGAAAATGGAAAAGGGGAACACAGCCAAGAAAAGAAAGGAGAAGGGAAAAATTCACCTTGCTTGATTGATCCAAATGCTAAGCAAAGAAATGCATTATACTCTTCTGGGTGAAAAAATAAAGATTAAGTATAGTACACTGTATGAATTTAGTTACAACTATGAGTTTACAATGTGTCAAGGCTTAAACTAGTTCTAGTTTAAGACTAATCAAATGAATTTTGATCATAACACACAACAGTGGATGCAAGTTACTTAGCAAAACACTGAAGCAGCAAAGATGATGGGAAAGTTGTAACAGTAACAAAAATAATACCCCAGTGCACTGACAAAAGTGATAGCTTATCTATTTGGACAACAAACCCAAACCAAATCTTTCCTGGAAAGCCAAGCAGAAATTCATAAGAAAACACTATTAGAATGATCCTGAAGTTCACATACAAAATTAATATATGTGTTCTAAGCATTAATATAATTAATAAGGCTCAAAGATGCATCTGAAGATCTATACAGAGGATGCAAATTCAATGAACTACTGTTGGTCTCACACAGCCCATATAAATTAGAAAAGAGAACAGTTGTGAAAAAAGCAGGCCTCCTTTTTCCGCATTTATAAATTACCCTTAGAATAGCTGCATGTAAACCAGCAATGATTTAATAATTTATTTTAATAAAGAACTTTTCTTTTCATAAAGAATGCAGAATTTTTTTGTACTTCCTGATCTAATTTTCCCTTGTAGGCTTTCAACACATTTTAGTACGATGCTCAGGCTGCCTCCTGTTCTGATAGCTGGATATTGAAAATGTATGGATATGGAGCAATGGGACAAACAATGTATTCAATTGATTATTAACTAATGATTAGTTGCAATCTCAGCATAAGTCAGTATGTGATGCAAAATGTGAAAGACTATTATATTCACTTTTACTAAAACTTCTCTTAGAAGTCAATAACCATTGCCCTTATTAAATAACATTTCCTAAGAAAATAGTAAAGTATGTAACAATTAAATACTTGGTGCCTATCTAAAACCAACTATGCTCTGATTTGAAAGTATTAGAACAGGAAAAATGTATAATCAACTGATACCAGATAGATAGAGCAGCAGGCCTCACCTTAATGTAACACTACAATGGTCACTTTTTCTGTGGCCCACCGTGCATTTAATGTTAGTCAAGGATCTATCTGCATGACCACATTATCTCCATCTATCTCCAGTAGAGCACTCCTGGCACCCTGAATGGTCACTGTCATGTCCTGCCTCTCAATAGCTCCTCAAATTGGAGCAGGTATCCAGTGTACGTTATATACTCTTTGCCATATAAAGGTTTGGGTTGCGGTTTTTAGGTTCAGATGAATTTGCTGCACCTACAGCAGAAGTACCTTTGCTTACAAAGGCCTATTCTGTAGGCACAAAATCCAGAGGGATGCAACTGGACTTCACCACCATTAGGAAAGCTACAGCTTACTGTTTACTTACTCTGCTTTTTATTATGTCTTCTAATTATTACTGTTTAGCTATTCTCCCTCTCTACTGCGAATAATTTTAATAATAATATAGATATCTGGATCTGAATATTTATATATTCTAAGCTGGACTTCAATTGCACAATTTTAAGAAATATTAGGAGAGCAAATTACACAATTGCCAGCATTTTGCACACACAAAGAAGGCTAAGTCATTTTCTTATTCGGTTGCCTCAATAGCACAAGTGAGGCGAAGCTTATGGTGGGATGTGATACCTGTTATTAGATCAACTGCTACACGTGGGAAGGAACAGACACACCCTCAGGTATATCAAGCACTTCTTGAAGTCTGAAATAGAAACAGCAATCTTCAAAGCTAAACTGCTCTGAGTTTAACTAATGTGTTAATCAAGCCATCTGAAAGTAAAGTAGCTCATATCTCTGATATAGGGAGGCTTGCTAACAAAGAAAGAGGAGACATAGCTTGACCTATTAAAACAAAGTAGTAACTCATCTCCTGAAAAACATAGACTTATTACTGAGGTGGGAATACAAGAGAAATCAGAAGAGAGGTTAAGAAAATTATAATACCTATAAAACCAGTATCTCTAACGAGTCCATAATTTTTACTTTTTAACAGAGTCATGAATTTTAATATTGAAGCATATCTTTTGAAGGTGCTTTGTAGATGTCCCTTGGGGGTCAGGACTGATTCATCAGAGATGGAGTGGTTACTTTATGAGAAATGTTCACCTACCAGTCATTGGCATCTCTCACTTATTGATCATCTGCAAGGACCTTGGGGGTTTCTTGACTCACTTTCTGTAAGGTCATTTGGTGGGTTTGGTTATGCAGGTTATTTCCTCTGGGGACTACAGAGATGTATCAGCAAGTAGATATGCAGTTTTGAAAGTGTTATGGTAGCTTCATTATTCTCAGTACAGGTAACATGCAGTCATTTGAAAGATTTAATGCATATGTTATGAATTCTTAAAATACAAATTATTATATTTTGAAAAAGTTGCTTTTTAATTACAAATCAACAATTTCTCCCCCCCCCCCCCAAGTCCCAAGGGCAGAGATTATTTATATAATGTCTAAAGGACACTAAAGCCATCCAAATGCTTTCTACTGCATTCAAAACAATGAGAAAAATACTGAAACAGAAACATGTCCCGCCCCTGCTAAAGAATGCTTTACTTTCATTTCCAGAAAGTTAAAAATAAAGTTGAATCTACATGTGAGCTTTAGCATCACTCCTCTACCTTTAGAGTTTGCAATCTCCTATAATGAAGTGACAATTAAGATTCCTGCATGCAAGAAAACCCAGATCATGACTACAATACTATACTATTAAGAGCTACTGAGTCAGTGATGTCTGAAATGTGCTTTGCAAACCTGTTTCTTCCTCTTCTCATCTTTTGTGTTAAATTTCTTTTTAATACATTTGTATAAATAGATCTGATTTTTATTCATCTTTCAAAAATTTCAGGCTGATTATAGAGTTGTCTAAAGCGCTAAAAATAAGTCTTCAGCTACTGTCTGTGTTCAGAGTCCTGTGCAATTAGATCCTTCTTTCATACTTTATATAACAAGATAAAAGATTTCAATTCTGTAATCTGACTAGGATTCTGGTCTTCCACCCAATTATCTTAGTTTCAACCTTTTATTTTCTTTCTATCACATAAATACCCATTTCAGGTGATTTATATCTATGTTTTCTTCATGTGTACAGCATATTACAAGATCCAACTGAGCCACATTGCTATTCAATAACATAATCATAATTTCTCTTTTCATTTGAGAAAAATACGTCGCTCTATTTCATTTTCTCTAGGTTCACAAGCAGCATCCTCTCTATTTGCCATTTAAACCTCTCCTAACTCTTCATCATTGTAGGAGCATCACTGGCTACAGCTGTATTTGGCATAGAACAAATTGAGCCTGATTGGTCCCTCTAAACATTGTTTTGTTTTTTTATTTTTTTATTTTTAAACATCACAGCTGCCCTTTCTGGCTTAGGATACATATTATTTCTGATTTCAAACATTCCTTGAAAATTATGTCTGATCCTGAATTCAGAGAGAATTTTATTACTAACTTTAGTAGAAGCACAGTCTATATTTCTATCACTGCAAAGCTTCTGCATTACCAGTGAGCAGCAAATTACAAGTCAGATATCTTACACACAGTAAGTCTTATTTACATACCTAAAATGGAGTGAACTGATTTTTCAGGAGTGGTTAGCACCCACAGGAAACAGTTCTGAAAATTTATGTAGCTTTCCTTAGGTCCTGAAATTGTAGCTGAACACTCTTGGCAATGCAACCTTTTTATTTGTACTTTAGTTAGCTTTACATTATTTGCATGCCTCATCACTCTCATGGTTGATTACAGTAATAATTCTTGAGAAACTTGCTGGTCCCAAAGTGTAACAGAGATCAACTACCTCCCCTGCCAAATTGGAGTGTCTGACATGAGAATATCTGAGTGTATTTCTTCAGGAATTGAAGAGACTATTTTTCAAGACAAGACTGGATGCTCTTAGTTGGAAAAAGTCCTTGCCAGACACTGAAAAGTTGATATGTAAATTGTAGATGCAGAGCAAATTGTTAAAATGAGATTTTAAACTCAAAATCTATTTTTTCAGATTTGGCTGTTAGGTTTTTCCTGAATAAAACCATGTAGCATCAGCAAAAAGCTCCTGGAGGTACCTATCAAGTCACCACGCAGATTTCTAGTAATAACAGTGGTAAAACCAAAAAAATTAACTACTATCCTTCAAGTATGAATGATGGTAGAGCGCCAATCAATATTTATAGTTCAGTATTAAAATGTTTTGAATTTTGTTTACTAGCAAAGAAATAGGTCAAGACAAACTTCAGGCTTAATCATTTCCAGCTGAATAGATTTTAAAAAGGCCAAAATCTTTCATGAAGTGGAATGTTTTACCCCAGGAGCTCTGGCTGTAGTAGTATGTAATCCCAAGGCGGATTTCCTACTCACCAGCAGATTTTTGGCTTGCATATTTCTAAATGCACACAAGATCACACACCAAATTTTGTTCTGACATGCATCAGTTTAATACAAAGTAACTGAAATAGCCTAGTGTATTTTACCAAGAAGAAAGTATTTTAAGTGAACAAAAAAAAATATTTCACCAAAAGCACCGTGACACACTTGCTAAATGAGAATCTATTCAATACTCCCAGTTTTATGATTAAAACCTCTAAAATGCCTAGAGCAATTTTAATTTTTTAAAAACTATCTTGGGCATAAAATTCTTGCAAAACATGGTGGTTCCAATATCTAGGATATGGAAAGAGGAGAAATATATGCAAATAATATCCCAGTCTCAGGCTCATCAAGTCAAAATCAAAATGAGTTATATCAGGTAGCACCTGTTTAGAATGCTTGCTTTTAAATGCTGCATGAATTAGTAGATATTTGAAACTTAAAGCAGTGTGTTATCTGCCAGAAGGAAGCTGGTAACACTTCAAATGCTCACAACAATGGAAAACATGTTAATCTTTTATGGCCAGTAACATCTCTTAAAATAATAATACCCCCCCCCCCAATATCTCTTAAAAATCATCTTTATTTGAACCACACTAAAACTGAATGATAAGAAGTTAGAAGTAATATTTCATCTCCTTGCACAGATCTTTCAACATATTGTTTATGCCCTACAAAGAGACTGTGAAAGACTTTTCACCAACAATTGGGATAAAATGTCTCAAAATATAACATGTTTATTTTTACTTATTTTTTTAATGTAGACCGATATCTAGTCTATTAAAATTCAAAACAGTCAAAAGGAAAAGCACCCAAATAATCTTTCAAAATATGGAAATAATTCTGTTTAAAAATAGTACGCACAAAGAAAAAAAGGTAGCATTTTGAAAGTGTTCTTAGATTTCAGTCAGCAATTTGTCAAAACCAGCCTGAAAAGCACAGAGATGAATGACATATATTCATTTGATATATTCAGCTGCAGTTTTTAAAGACAAAAATATTAAGGTTGGAACCTTCTCCTCCCAGCTAACTCCTCCTCCTGCTCCTCCCCCACCTGATAATTCCCCTTTCTCATCCCACTGCTATAGATATGCCTAAAATAAACCCTTGGATCCAAACTCCAGATAGACAAGGGCCAGAATTTGTAGTTTGCAGCTTTTCCTAAAAACCAGCCAATTCCACACACCTTAAAAAAAAAAGCTCCCACTTGGAATTCAAATCACTAAGGTTAGTATTGTTCTAGAGCTGTTTTGGTTTGGTGGTGGGAGTTTTTTTCTGCTATGTGGCACGAGTTTTTGACCATGAATTTTAGTTTAGAACAAGGTTTTTGGGCTGAGCCTCTTCCTTTGCAGTTCAGTGTAAATTCAGCCTATATCAGTATATGAACTGCGCATACCAATCATCCGGAACAAGCCCATGCAGAATTACCTGGATGAATCCAGGTACTTTAAAAGAAATTCTGCAGAAAGAAACAACAGGAAAGCTATTCCAGAGTTACTGCTACAGACTGCCAGATCTGAGTATAAGGTGTGAACGACCAGCCATTTCCCACTGTATTTGATCTTTTGCAATTCAAACTCTAAGCCCGCTCTTTGGCTGACACTGCAGAACAATAAGATGACAACTGCATCAGGACACTACATTATCATATGGCAGTGTAGTTCAGATCTGAGGTAATTTTGCAGTGAAATTAAACTTGACTATCTTTGGCTTTTTGTAGATGAAAATATAAAAGTTATAATTCTGTTAAGATTTTTAGCTTAACTGGTTCTGCATATCTTACATTCTCTAATAGTAGCTTCTTACCTATCGCTTTTCATAATTAGATCTCGAAGGGTTTTACAAATTAGGTATTGAATATTTGTTATATTGATTGAGAAACTGAACTGTAGAAGGGTAAAATGGCTTACTCAAGGTCAATTCAACAGGTCAGTGATCCATCTAGGAAAAGACATCCTGGGCTCCAAAACACTGTTCTATTTGCCAGGTTAGCAGCTTCCAACTTGAAGCCCACGGACCTCTAGGGCTCTGCAGATTAAATCTCTAGGCTACATAATATGTAATCATTTGCTTTGCTTACCATAGTTTATATATGTGCATCAGAACATATGAACTATCCCGTGCTAACAGCTCTCCTTGATACTCCAGCACATGGAAGATCTTTCAGATTAGTGTTGCCAATGAAGGTCTCGGACAACTATGCTCTGAACTGTCGCCCGCTTAGATAACTAGAGCAATAATGTAGGGCCATAGACAATACACACTCAAATAATGCTATTGAGAAGCAAGCATATGAGGACCACCCTGTACTCTGGAGAAGCCTACAGGGCAAACAAGTTACTATGTGTGTGTACATGCATCTATTGAGTGTCAACTAAGGTATGCTCCAGCACTTACTGCAGTGGGCAATATGCACATATGTTTCTGGGGTGCAGGATGAAGCAGAAGAGGGGGAGAGGGAGAAGGACAAGGGGAATGGTGGGGTACAATGTCAGAGGAGGTAACAACCTTCCCATGCAACACACAGACATATACACCAACTGGTGTTAAATTAAAACAGAAACAGTCCTTAATGCAACCTTAGTAAAGCAGTTCATACTTTCCATATCTGGTATTCTGGACTGTCTGAAGACTCAGGTATACACATCCATATTGATGACAATGCTCAAGTGCTCAATTGCTCAAGAACCATGAAGTAAGCAGTTAGAACAGGAAGTCTCAAAGAATAAGTAAATAACTAGGATTCTGATAGAATCACATAACTTCAGTTACTTATAATTTATCCATGCCCTGTCCAATTTGTGAGGAAAAAAAGGCAAGTAGGAAAACACCAATGTATTTACGATGGAAAGTCATGATTCAGGATCTTGCCAAAACAGTCAATAGGCTGTCTGTTTACTTTGATCCCCTAAGGATCTGTACTGATTTTGGCTGGGATATAGTTAATTGTCTTCAGGGTAGCTAATATGATTCTATGTTTTAGATTTGTGATTAAAACAAGTGTTTACAATACACTGACGTTTCAGTTATTGCTGAGCAGTGCTTACATAGCATCAAGGCCTTTTCTGCTTCTCACGCTGTCCTGCCAGAGAGCAGGCTTGGGGAGGGGCAGGACACAGCCAGGACAGCTGACCCCAACTAACCAAAGGCATATTCCATACCATATGACATCATGCTCAGCAGTAAAAAGCTGGGGGAAGAAGGAGGAAAGAAGGATATTTGGAGTTATGGCGTTTGTCTTCCCAAGTAACCATTACGCGTGATGGAGCCCTGCTTTCCTCGAGATGGCTGAAGACCTGCCTGCCGATGGGAAGCAGTGAATGAATTCCTTGTTTTGCTTTGCTAGTGACGTAGATTTTGCTTTACCTATTAAATTGTCTTTATTTCAACCCACAAGTTTTTGCTTTTTTACCTTTCTCACTCTCTCCCCTATCCCACTGCAGGGGAATGAGCAAGTGGCTGTGTGGGGCTTAGCTGCCTGCTGGGGTTAAGCCACAACAGGATCACAGACACCAAGCCCAAGAACAAAAAAAGATGGAAAAAAATTTGCAGCTGAGTGCTCAAGATCCAGAAGAAAATACCATGTTCCAGCTGAGTCCCTTTCATCAGTCCTTAACTGATGCCTCTGCTGTAAGAGATTTTGAGAGACTAAAACGTTTATTAAAACTTAAGCATAATGCAGATTTGTCTGTTGCAGAGTTGATAATAGGCAATGGTGATAACTCTCAAAATTTGCATAGCTATACTAGTTTGTACCTAACTACAAACTGCCTTGAGGATGCTGACATACGTGTCATGCACTCTTTCTTCAAATCATTGAGACACTCCACTTCCGCTAACAGCATCTGAAGTTAGAAAGCACTGCTCATCAGTTCTTACCCTGTGATCAAATTTGAACATCAGAGAAACCTCAAGGGCTTGTTTTGACTTTTGAAAACACTTCTTTCTTAGACTAGAGCCTTTTTCTTCAAGAAGCACATCTTTCCTTCCCTTCTCAACAATCTCTGCAAGTTCTAATTTTCCACACACATTCCCAGTTGTGAGCACGTGGCTGACAAATCTAGAGGTACAAACCACAAGCTGAGTGCTAGAAAACTCTTTGCTGCTGGAACCATGATTAAAAAAAAAAAAATTATACTGAATTTTTAGGAAGGCCTGAATGGACCAAACCAATAACAAAAGGGCTGACTTTAAGCCATTCTGCTAGTTCAGACATGTTAAAAAATGTTGTTGGGGTAACTTCATTCCTTGTGCTAGATCAGGTGTCACTTCTCCCATAGTTCACCAGAATAAATCATGAGCTTGGTTCAGTCTGGCAAAAAGACAGATCTAAATCTAGTTTATACTTCCAGATAATCCAGTACTGCACAGATCTAATCTTAATGACCACAAATGCAATCTGCAAATGTTATTCTCCTTGCTTTAAAACAGAGTTAGGTAGTAGGAGTGTTAACATTTGCTTATCAAACCTAAACACAAGTCAAAGAAACTGAAACTCTCTATTTAGCAGGCTGTGTTACAAAGCAGGAGCTCCTCAAACCTTTTATGACAGTAATCTCATAGTAAGCCTTCTCAAAAAGTTTATAGAAGATATTTCTCTTCTTTCAGTTTGCAATGTGCTGATCTCCTTATCCTCTCACTGGTAAGTCTGACAAAAATGAATTCAGAGAAAAGTTCATTAGACCTGCCCCAGTGACTATAACAGTGATGAACTAAGGTAAACTAGAAGCTTAAGTTTCTTAGTAGCTTGATCAGTTTAATGGAAAGTAACAATTAAATACTGTAGCAAATAGTTATAGCACGGACACAGATACTATTAGCTGAAGTTGGATTTTTAAACCTTAAGTAACATCAGAAGCAGCTAGACTAAGTAAGATACATATCAGTCCCTGACTCTCGCCTTTCCATGTCAGCTCTGTAACATAAACAATGTTATCTCAGTGATTCTCCCCATACCACTTTTACTGAAATAGACAACATCATATAAATAGTCCAACTACACTGGTCTGAGGCAGTGTACGTGAAATTGTAGTTTATGTTTAGCAGCACTATTATGTAAGAGTAGAATAACCAACCTCTTCAATTTTTACAACCTGAAGTGTATTGCATTTAAAAATAGTCTTACAGGTCATTCTACATCTGTGTTTATATGATGACAAATTCTTCTGTAATTTCAGCATTGAAATATTTTGTCCCCATTCTGACACATTATCGTAAAGTCTAAGGATTACAGTAAGGATGGCTATTCCTAGGGGCATAATATTAGCTGCATAGGAGATTGATGTTGGTAGCTACAATGAAGCATAACAGCACTATCTCTGCAGATAACAGAGCATTAGAAGTTCTCTTACTGACCTACAGCTCTAAAAATAAATGCTGAGTGACTTGAATAGCTTTGCAGCAGCTCGTAAGTTAAAAAGATTGAACTACAATAGACAAATTAAATACAGCATTGTGAATTCTTCAGGTCCAATTAAAATGTGTATAATTTGAAGCTTGCATTTTCACATACTTTTGTACATACTGATACTCAGACAATACTGCAATTCAATATTAAACACACATATGAAGCTACACGATAAACACAGGTAACACTCAAGTCTCATACTATCTTGATTTCAATGAAGAAATGTTTTTCAAAAATTTGGACAATGCTCCCATGCATTTAGCAACTATTAAATTTTAATAACTCCATAAATCAATTGTGATACATCCTGAAAAGCTTTTAAATACTCTCCAGCATTGTTGATATTTACAACTTTATTAATACTTCTTTTTACCTTTTCTGACTTAGTAGTACACATGGGAAGAGTCTTACCATGACTTACCACAAAGGTCAAGCAGATTATTAAGTAACTAATTCTGGGGAATTGGATGAAGTCTGAGTGGGTGCCTCAGTGAGCATCTTCAAGCAGGAAGATATGTTTTTATTATGATTTTAAATTATTGCTTCAGATGTTTATGACCACAAAAGGCACCTTGTTCTCCCAGTACTCTTCTAGAATAGTCAAAAGTAACAGAAAGCAACAATCAAATCTGAGAAACGGCACAGTAACACAAAGCAATTTTCAAAGTTGATAGCTACTAGTAATACACAGAACATCAAATTGTTTTCATCTCCCTCTTAGAAAGCTTCCTTAAAAAATTAGACCTGCAGATGTAAGATATTTCATACCACTATAATGTGCACTACCATTCAGCTCACACTTTACCTCCTTGTCACATCTACTTTCCCATAGTTCAGAAATTCTTCGGGATGCAGTCTGACTATCTGGTACTGGACCCATTCCCTCAGTTGGTCTACAGACAGTGGGAAAACAGCATGTTCTAACATAGAAGGCAAGCAATTGCAACAGGAAAACCAGGCTGAAAAAAGAAATAAGTATTCCTAGACAGAGAAGTCAACTAGACCTAGGTAAGTAAATATTCCTAGGAAGAAAAGACAACTAGATCTAGATAAGTAGGTAGAGGAAGTAGTTTATAGCCTGAGTTTCCTCCCTCCAGTTAGTCATCCTCCTTAATTCAGTCAGCTGAAATAATATGTATGATTAAAAATTTTCTGTGAAAGGAAGAGGTTAGGAAAATAGTGTCAAATACACGCTCCATGGTTTTAGACTACAGAGAACGTACTTAAAAGAAAATGAATGGAATACTAAAGTGTCATCTTAGTTTACACCTGCCTATACTGCTGCCAGTATTTCTTCATATACTTCATACACAGCAGAAAACTCACAAAATCTTCTCTGCCCACCTGATGTGATCTTGCCAATACAAAAGTATTACATAGTGGCATCTAAATAGTGACTTACTATGTTCTGTCAGCAAAGTTTTTAAAGAAGCTCTACTATAGAAGTTCATAAGTAAGATTCAGTGTCTTTATCAACAGTTTCAGGGGCAAACAGGAAAAAAAAAAATGAGGCAAAAATTTGGAGTCTCAAAATTCTAAAGCTCTGGTCCCCAACAAACCATTTTAAGCATATAAAGAGACATGGGCAGTGGAGACTAACCTAAGGCTTTCAAGTTTGACAATTTCAAATTCATTCTCAGAAATTACACAGTTCTGCTCATTTACCAGTTAGCTAAGAAACCCAGTTATCAGTCTTGGTATTCTTGTGACTGACCACTCTTACCCTAATTTTTTCAGGGGAGTCATCTGTTCAAAATCACAGTGTGATTCATTAGAAAGCAGCAATATGTGACCTCTACTTTCAGTAGCTACGTAACAGGGTGCAAAACATTTGCATGTAATGCTGTCCATCTCATTTTACATATGTACCAATATAAATAATTATATACATGCAGAGCATCAGGGAACAAGCTTCAAGAATTCCCGATTCCTCTTATTTTTCTGACAAAACCTTTCCCTCATGAAAAAAATCCAAATCACACCTTCATTAAGAACAAAGCACATGTCAAACTTCTTTTTTTTATAATAAAATTCTCATCCAATGTATCTGTAAACCAAAAAACAAATCTACAGAGGATTGTACTGCACATCCACTTCCCTACATAAACTGAGGATGAACAAGAGAATTTACCTAAAGGACAACTGTTACTTATGTGACAACATACTGCAAGATACTAAGACATTATGCTGATCTGAATGGTATAAGAATCAAACAGGAACAGAATGGTTTCAACACTTTGAAAAGCCGTTCCAAAATTTGAGTCACCTAAGGTCAGCAAACCTGATGGCTACCAGGCTTGCTGTATTCTGGGATATGACAAATGATCTCATCTTTCCAACACACTTGCTCCAGCTTTCTAGACAAGTCATAAATTTACAGTACACCCCAAATTGGTGCACTGTCTGTTAGCAGCACAAAGCTCATATCAACTCTGTTTCCCCTGATGTCCTCTCATCTTTATCTGTCAAAGCAAAAGCCTTATCAGAATGCCTTCACAAGCATTTATCCTTATTTAGTTAGGTACTTTCACATTTTCCCCTCTATTCTTATTCTTCAGTTCTGTTCTGCTTTGGTTGTTCTCCAGCATATTTGGTACACTGCAAATACTTAGACAGAGTATACTGAATCTATGAACTTTCACCTTAAAAAAAGATGGAAGGAAAAAAAAGTATACTACACAGAGCCCACATTGTGTTAGCTCATATTCTTCCAGTCAGACCTTAATTCAAATTACAGCATTTTAGGAAACACTAGCTTATGGTTTCTGAATAGTTGATTGTCACTCACCTAATATGAAAAACTGTGTGCCATCCTAAGTACCTTTTTCCTTTATAAAAATACTTTTCTTTATTATACATTAATGTAAGTCATTTTTTAAATGAACTACATACCTAATCCCTAGAATACAAGATTTCCTCCTCATTCATATGCATTGTACTTCAAAACTAAGCAAATTTCAAGCCTTTGATACTGCTTGCACTATTGCTTGAAGAAAAGGCCCAACCACTTGATTTCCAAACTAAGCAGCACCTGAAAAGTAAAAAACATAATAGAAGGTACTTTTAACATATAACAGAATTCAAGCAGTAAGGCTGTAACTAGTATTTTATTCTAAGATCTGTAGAGCTTAGCACACAAAGTTTGATTGCATACAGGAATCTGCTCACCTAAATATCTGCCAGTAGAAAAGGTGTTAAAATGAAAGCCATTCTAATGCTTACGGCAGCAGCATATATTCATCACAGCAACACACTCTCCTTAGTATGACTTTAGGAAGACCAAATAATGGTTATTGACATTTCTAACAATGAAAACTTTGAAGTTCTATTTATGTTCATATATTCTCCACTTATGCACTAAATACAATAGGGTTTACCCATGCAAGCTCCTTGGACAAACCTAAATGAACAGCATGACCAAGCGGATAGGGTTATACTATTATTTTAAATGGTAATAAACCCAACCAGGTTATATTTGGTAAGCAGTATATGCTGCTGGGTCCTTTCCTTAATGATTCTCACCAGGATAAGATGCCAGGCATACAGTTTTCTGCTCTAACACTAGGAAGCATATCCACTGTACATCTGTAGCACTTTTTTGTGTTTCAGTTACCACTGCTGTTCATTTAGGTCACAAGATACAACATTGTGTTTTTAGAGCTGAAGGTTATTTCTTTAGGTAGGTGGATAGCTAGATGTAAGTACAGGTTGCAAATGCACTTTCTACTTTAGAAGCAGCTTAATGTGAGTATACATGGGTGCATGTGTCTGAACTGATGCAAAACTGGGAATTAAAAAATCCTCTTGAAATCCTGTACATCTCTTGTGAAGTTAAAAAAAAAGAAAGTGAGTCATAGCTTGTCCTGTGAACCTCTCCAGGAACGAATATCATCACATACTGCACTGTCTGAGGGAAAAATATGGCATCTACAAGACTGTTTTGAGTTTTCAAAGGAAATATGTCCTGACAAGCTCAATAAATGAGCCAAAGTTTATATGCAAGATATTCTGTGAAACTCTAGCTTGGAAAATTCCAGCACAGAAGAAATGAACCCTTTAGCAAAACTGTTCATTTCTAAAACAAATAAATAGGAAAAAAACCAAGAGGGACAAATGACAAAACAGCCAGGTTTATGTATTTAAGAAACAGATATTAAAAAAAAAAAAAAAAAGGAAAGTTTTGAGAGTCATCTTTTTCTTAAGCACCTTAAGGAGGAAAGCTTTTTATTTCAAAGAATCACAGAGTAAGTGCCAATGTTTCTTTAAAGGAATGAGCCTGGTATTGCATATTTATCATGCACTCTAGGGAGTTGCATGGCGAATACATGCCAGATATTTTAGAGAAAAGATACTAATCTGTTTATACTCCTATAAACCATGCTGCTGTGAGCAGGCATAACAGCAGGCATAGTACATATACTGGCCTTATGAGGCAACTATGAAGCCCTACATGATAGACTATTGTCCATACTCTGACTTAGCAAATTCTTTTTATATATTGACTACTTCATTATTTTCTTGGTACATCTATAATCAGGAGTCTTGTTATCTTAAAAGAAAAAAGAAAACACAGTGGAAGCCTTGTTAGGGGGTTGGTTTATGTAGAAAGCCACATAGAAAGCAGATAATTCAGTCTACATCGTTTGTCCTCCAGCCTCACACTTATTGTTTGTAATCAAATTAGATGAGAGCAGAGGCTGCATTGTATTATGCATTTCTGTGGGACTTGGCATCCTGAAGCCTTAATTAAAATACATTCTCTTTTGGCTCTTCTGATATATAAATTCATCATTTAGAAGATAAAATACTACAAAAAATCCTAACAGCTGTAAGGTGTAATGCACCTGCAAACAAAAATACCCATTTCAAATACCCTTTGAAATGTACTGGTATTTTTTAGAGTGGAGTCCGATAGGACAGGCTTGCATTTTTGTACATACCTGTCATTTCCAACAGCAGTCACTGTTACCCTAACTGAATCAACTCCTTCATTCCTCATCAATGCACACTTTTGTCTGTGAAGTATGAGGCTGTTTTCATGATTTATTTATTTTAAGTCATTTGGTAGTAGCTAGAAAGTCAATAGGTGCATGTTAAAATGATTTTTCTTAATTATTTAAGGCTTCAGAAGATTTTTTTTAAAAAATCTTAACATGAATTGAGCATTCACTAAATAATGCTCAAAGAATAAGAACGCCTACAGTCTTTTTAAAAATAAATCAGGGACCTGACAAGCTAACTTTGAGAATAACCATCAGAATAACTAAGATTCCTAGGAACGGTCTGCCCTTCCTGATACAGGTTCCTCCTGTTGCATATTGAGTAAAAACCATTGATATTGGTGCACTGACACTGACAGATAAGCAACAATGAAGATGTATCGCCACCCTCTTCTAGCCTTTGGAGTTGAAATAATGTCCATTGTGTGATTAATGGATGCTGCATTTGTGAAAAGGTGCTGTTATCATTAAGGATTTCTGAAACAATGTCTGTTCCAACATGTTTTTAATGCAGCTGAGGTCAGCACTTAACGATGTCAGCTGAACACTAGGAACTCCTGAAGCAGCTTCTGAGAGACAAACAGTAGTGAAGATCCAGTTGACATTCAACAGCAAAAGGCATCTAGCTTGGAACTGTAACTCTTTTCCTGGTTTTGAATGTGTGTGCAAATCAGTAAAACAATATGATGAACTGAAATGAAGTTGGCTCATAAAGAATACACAGAGTGAGACAATTCTAGTAAGATGAGATAAATAAGTTGTTATTGAGTAAATAAAATGTTATTGCCTAGGAGGACAGAGCAGCATAAACTGATCAAACGCTCATTCCGCTCCACAGAGAAATACATTAATACAAACCCTTGTCAATCAGAAGTTCCAGAAGTTTTATTCCAGATGAGCTGATCAACAATGTTTAAAGAATGAGAAATTTCTTATCTAACAAATTTTCTGTTAGAACTTTCTCTTGAGTATAGAAGTACATTTCATATTAAACAGAAGCTTAGACTGTTTAGAATGATGCCAGAACTGATCCAGTAGCAACTTCCCACACAAACAATGCCAACACAGACAAATTTTAACTTGCTTTCCAAATCATCACATCTCAGTTTTTTTCCAGGAATGTCAGTAGGGTACTTGGAGGAAGGAAATTTATTTCATACTTCCTAAGAAATTTCCAGCATGCCCTGTATGCCAACTGCTGAGTGATATTAGTATCTTGCTTGCAGCAATTTTGAGACCATGAGTCATTTTGAGAGATGCAAGATGAACAGGATATGATTGGCATGGTTACCACATTGTTTGAGATTTCATGAAGCCAAGCCTTCCAAATAAACAGTAAGGGTTCTAACATGATGTAGAAACTATTTCCCAGTATGCACAGAAAAAACTTGCCTTGAGGAGAAAAAAAGTTGCTATCAAGCAACTTTTGCTGCAGACAAAAGACATAATATACTTTATGTGCACAGGGGAAAGAATCAAATTCGACTTCCACAAATAATAATAATCAAAAAGTTTGGTATAATTTATCTGTGACTTACCAACACCCAAGACTTAATTGTGTTTGCCCAAGGAACACAAGGAAAACCTATATCCATGTTTCTAAGATGCTTAATTGTAGGTCTGCAATTATTCATGACAGAGAAGATTAATAGGACCCAATTGTTACTGCTACTATTTACCATAGCTGCTAGATGTCAAGACTGACCTCCCTGCAAAATGGTGGTTTCATCACCATGCTCCTCAGTGTGAGCACAGATAAGCAACACATGATCTTCCTGTGCCCCTGTGAATTCAGATTCATAAAAAGTGGTAGAAGCAGCCTCAGGATAAAGGTGAAAAAGGTCTCTTTCCCTCCCAGTGCATCATATCACATAACAGACACATGCTCCCACAATATGGACCTGTTGGCAGAGACGAGCATACTGTCCTTTGTGGAGTGTCATAGGCTCCCTCCAGCTCCCCACACTTGACATTCAGAGTCAGAGGGTTAAAGATGACCTGTGGTCCTGTACTAAAAACACAGAAATACCAGCACTGCAGAGCAGGAATAAGAGTTAGAGGATTAAAGTACTCTAACCTGCTCTCTTCCTCTCTGTCTCAACTCTACACTGGTGGTTGTTATTCAGCGTCTGTGTGAGAAAGGACAGTTTGTACAGAATCAGCGTGTGACCTCAGGAAAAGAAACCCCGTATTTTTCCTGTTTCTCAAACTTGGAAAGTAAAATATTATATATAAAAAAGATCATTAAATTCTGTTTTAAGGAGTTCCTCACAAGACACCGACAGCCTTTCCAGAAAGAATTGGGCGGGGGTGTACCCCCTCATGGCAACATGCAGGATTTTCCCTGGCTAGTTTCAGACAGGAGGTAGTATGCTATTCACCTAAGCCCTGATAAATCAGGGTCACTTTATAACACAAGAAATGTTTTCCTATTTATATGTCTAATCCCCTGATGATTCAGCTGCATAGGAAACGAAGAGTTCATATGCCTTTCAGTTGGTCACAGATTGCCTGAAGCCCATTGAGAGGAAAGACAGACACATTCCTTTTGCCTGGTCAGATTCTAAGCCCTCAAAGTGAGGGTCTGTGGAGTGAAACCCAGACTGTTCTGTTAGAACCCCATACCGGGTGTCACACGTGGTCCAAGCATTTGTGAAAAAGTGAGATTTGTGGCAGAGCCTAATACAGAACACTGAAAGAGCTGCTGTGAGAAGCAAGCCACAAGAACTTTCCTCACCATATGAAGATAGAATCTGCTGTCCAATTTTGATGTCACTTGCTTGGCAGCTTTGGTCTGTCTTTGCAGGGCCCAACGCCACAGGACTTTGTCTTAGGGAAGTCTTCTTTCTGTGAGAATCTTCACATCCAGGTTAAGCCTCACAGAATGGGGCTGCAGCTCTCAGGAGAATTGAGAAATTCCACGTGTCCAACTTAAAAGTCCATATCATAACAGTGCCCATAGCCGTCTAACTTAGCTCCATGCTTTCTCACCTTCTCTGCTGCTGCAGTGAGGCATAGAGGTGATGTACCAAATGGAATGGGGAGCAAGAGTTCTCTAGTCACTCTTCACCTCAGAAGAAAAGTGGTAGAAGGTCATATAAGAAGTTGGTACTTACTAAAATGAATAAAGGTTAAAAGACAAAATGGTTGAGAGAAGTTCAGCTGGCAATTTATTCCACTGCTGAAGGCAAAAAATTTGATGGCCTGAGCTGCAGTATGGGCCACAGTCTCAGAGCCTCTAGCAAGAACACTGGTCCACCTCCAAATTCCACACCTATAAGGGAAAAGCGATGAGATACACTACGGCAGGATACACATTTTGTTTTCTGAAATTAGAAATCTGAATTTGGTTTTAATTTTGTTTTTTAAAATAATCTTACATCAAAAGTACCACTGGTGTTAGTTCACTGACTGAGAAAAGGTCAACCCAAGAATGTGTCTGCCAGAACATATTTGTCCTAGCTACGTTCCAAACTGGCAGAAAGACAGAAATAATTAAGATGGTTCAAATAAATCTAAACTGTCCATATAGACAGTAAATAAATCCATGTGTTTAGATCCCTTCCCCTAAAACAGCTTCAAAAGGCAGCAAAAGCCAGAAATTATGAGAAAGAGCAAATCAGGCACAGAATGAAAGCCAACAAGAGACTGCATGTAATAAAATTTAATACAACGCAGTTCCCATTCAAATGGACCTAGGAGTTTAATGATGCAGCCTGACTGATCATATCAAACATGAATGAACTGCCCAGGAACATAGATAACACCCTATTCAGCAGGATTAGGGAGCAAATCAGTCACAGCCTTTGTTTGTGCTGTCTTCTTTCTCTTTACCGGTAGAATACAGTTTCTGACAGAGCTTTTGCAAGCTCTTCAAGAAAGCTTCTTTTTATTTCTTGCACTGTAGCTCAGTTAAGAATGTTAAAGAAAAAGGGATGGATTATCTACTTGACAGTAATTGGGAAACACCTCAGGATACAAGTTCTGTTCTTCCAAGGAAAAAGGGTTAAAATTTAAATAGCTGATTTTAATGGGACTGAAAGATCAATACCAGACCCCACGGCAAATTAATAGTATGTGTAATAAATGAAAAGACGTTGGTGCCAGAATGCTGAGAAGTGTCACTGGGTAAGGGATCTAGGGATCCAAGATGGCTGCAGGCCATTCTGTACCAGCTTCCTGACCTCACTGTGAAAGTGAATTA